>NC_142087.1:40118549-40428674 GCF_054644295.1 Miniopterus natalensis | reverse complement strand
TGGTGCTGTATTGTACTGTACTGGACTTTTAGAGCACAGCTCTCTTTCCCATCCCATTCCACCCCACCCAAGGACACGTGTCAAGGTATCCATGACGCAGTGTCTATTGTTGTAAAAGGTCTTTTTGACCAGATAGCAATCAATAGTCACATGTTATTTTAAGGAAGAGATCACTTGTCAATTGCTTCCCAGGTTTAATGGTTTCACTAAATGTTGAGTGCTAGATTCTGATTCATACGGTAATTTTATTTCAGTTTTCTATGTTCTTCTGGCAAAAGTGAAACTCTCAGTGCTGATAAGTGTTAGAGAATTGTTAATTTTTGCCTTTTCAACAATAGTCCTAACCATCACAAATCCAACTTGCATGTTTATAAAACTGTAGTTCTGTTACATTTATAACCACTACATGGCAAAGGGGATTAATTTCCCAATATACTGATGTAACTTGCGATGATTCTATAGCTTAACAGAAATAAAAATCATGTGCCGGGGAAGCATTCGTTCTTTGATGAGCCACACTGTAAAGAAAGAAAAGAAAACTAGGAACTTTAATACCTGGCTTCCTATGCTACCTTTATTTCCTTTCTGGGCAATATTGGACAAGATAATTCAATATTCTGAGCCACAGTTTCCCCAATTATAAAATGGGAAGACTACTTCAAAGTGTTGTAAGAATTTATTTGAGAGAGAAAAATAAATGTGAGTGTGTGCAAACATTGTTTCTCTGTGCAGGGTGGTAAAATCAACATAGGAGAAACTTAAATACTGCCTGTGATTCCTACACTGATAAAAAAGCACACCGTGGTGGAATGAACATGGAGTTTAGTGTCAGAAAATACAGGTGTGAAGTCTGGCTCTATCAGTTTCTATATGTATGAATTTGAGAATGTCGTTAAATGGTGAATTTCTTGGGGGAAAAATGGCAAAGGGTTAGATGGAAAAGATTGCCAAGACCATCAAATAAATATTAGTTAAACCACACTGTAAACAGTATAGTAATATGTAAATGCCAGAATAAATAGAAAAACTCATGTAGGCCTTACTTAAGGGTCATACGTGAACATAAACATGTAAGCATATACTGCTAAGTCAATCAAATAGGTCAGAGGGTCAACTACCTCCTTACCTAGTTTCTGAGCCTTGCTATGGAAATAAGCGTGTTCCGTTTCTCTGCTCAGTATCGAAACAGTTCATCTGCAGCCAATAACTGCAGTTAAGTGTAATAAAATCCACTTTGGACTTGATGACTGTAGGTGGTCTCAGGGCCCAGGGGGGAGATATTCAACATACAGAGTGGTCTACTGGGAGACCTAGATTTACAAAGCATCTCATTTTTGTTTCTTGTTCTTTGTTTGCTTGTTTTGCTTGCCTTTTGGTTACACGTTATGATGATATCTAAAACCTGTTCTTGAGTTGTAAATAAAGGTCAAAATACATCATTCTTGACTAAAATGGCCCAGCAGCATTCTTTTATATAAGCCCATTTTTGTTGCATTTATATTTAATAACAGATTTGTGAGATTTTTTTTTTTAAATTTAAGATCCCTAAGAACATGTCATCTGCAAACGTGAAGATTTTACTTTGCACCACTTCTACTGTAATCCCTAATAGTAGCATGTCTATGCTATGAAGGTCACATTTGTTTTTTGATATATTTTTATTGATTTTTAGAGAGAGGGGAAGGGAGAGGGATAGAGAGACAGAAACATAGATCGACTGCCTCCTGCACACCCCCTACTGGGGATTGAGCCCACAACCCGGGCATGTGCCCTGACGGGGAATCGAACCAGTAATCTCTTGGTTCATGGGTTGATGCTCAACTACTGGGCCACACCGGCCGGGCTAACCACTGGTTTTTAACCCTGAGCAGTCACTTTCAGGTCGAGCCTTAGGGTGTCCTGTTCCCTCCTGTTATAGCTCTGGCTTACCCTGGAATTGCCATAATCATGAATCTTAACCTGCTCTTTTAAAGCAAAAGTGTAAGGCAAAACACTATTATGAAAATAGCTTCCTTTGGTATAAGAAGTTTAGCCAGAAAAATCATACTGTACTCCAGGACATACAGACCTAAACAAAACACAGTTTGTTTTCAAAGCTAAGATAAAGAGAAAAAGAAAAGCTTAAATTGCTCTCACGCATTTATCAGATTCAGGAAGAAAAAAACCCAAGTAGCTTATGAATGTGGTATTTTGACTATCTTCACACTAAGGACCAAAAAGAAAAAAACAAAAACCAACCAACAAAAACAAATCTAAAAAAATCCCATCTTAAAAGCAAATACTGAGTTCAGTAAGTGGGTTTATCTTTCTGCAGAGGGATGGGACAGCAATTTCAGAAGGACGCTTTCTGTGTACATATTTGAGGATGGATCACATAAGTAAGCACATTATGGCTAAAGGAGGCCACGTTTCTCACTGTCAGAAAAAGAAACAGGAGAAAGAACATTATGGAATCAAAACGAGAGGGAGCAGTATGGCGAGGGTTTCTCAGCCTTAGCACTACTGACATTTTGGGTTCGATAACTCTTTGTTGTGGGGGGCTGTCCTGTGTTTTGTAGGATATTTAGCAGCATCTCTGGCTTCTACTCATTAGGCGTGGGCAGTACCCTTGCTGTCCTCAGCTCTGACAAGCAAAAATGTCTCCAGACATTGTCAAATGTCCTTTGTGGAGAAAATCGCCCCAGTGGAGCACTGCTGGTCTGAACTGATCATTTTTAATAGATTAGAGATACGTGTGTACACACATTTATTTCCTGGTTCTATTGGGAGGACTTTGAACCAATGACACTATAGTAGCAATGAGCACATCTAGCACCCAGGTCTTGGGTTCTAGCTACTCTTCTTGACAAAAAGGAATCTGCGCTCCTCGGAAAAATGGCTTCCCTGTCATATCTGGGGCTCGGGCTGGGAAAATACAAGATGATCCTGAAATACCTTGTTATGCCAGAAAGAAAAAGCTCAAAAAATAATGGGGATATATTAAAATGACATAGGAGCTTGCTTAAAGGTGCTTCCTCAGACCAAATCTGGGACACCAGATTAAAAATATTTGAACAAGTAAAAGATATTTAAATAAAATAAAAGTACACAGTCCATACAAAGTAAATTGGAAACAAAGCTCTTTCTTATGGTAGAATATGAACTAACGAATGTAGAAGTGATTCCATCATTAGAAGATTACGTAGGCTGATAATTGATCCAGGCAGGAATAACCAATGAATGCCAAAACTAGTGGACAAAAGTGGTTGAATATCAGAATATTTACAACTTAAAATTTTTGGAAAACCACTGGCTTGATTGATGACTATCAGATTGAATTCTTGTATAAATGTTTTTATTGAAATAAGTCTAAATTTTGGTACCTTCCAGTTTCAAGTGAGCATGTATAATGTACTTAGCATCAGTGCTTGGCAAAAATTTTTTTAAAAAATAAATAAATACTGTATCCCCATTAAAGTATGACATATGGCTGTTACATCAATAGAAGAACCATAAATTTTCCATTGTAACAGGAGGAAAGCAGCCAGTTGCAATTTTCTTAGCCTAAATAAATTTTTATCACATCAGTAGAAAAGTTTTAGGCTTTCAACTATGCATATGATTTAGAATTTTGATGCTGGAGAAAAAAACATTTCTCCTCATGGGGTGAGGAAGGCAAATCTGAATTATCCTTTTACATTTGTAGCCCTTTAATATGAAGCCCACTGGAGTAAATTGATGGGGGTGCCCGCATGTGAACTTGTTATTAAGGAATGAAGACTGTAAAATGTAAATTATTTCTTATATTGTTAAGCAGTATGAATATGGTTTTAAATTGTAATGTTAGAATCATTTGCAATTTTGTTGACTTATACTATACACCAATAAAATAAAAGAAAGTTCATCCCTATTTTAATAGTTTTCATAAAACTGAGATGATCTGACTTGCAAACCAGTGATATAAAGCAGAAGACGGTGAAGATTCCCCTGCTTAGGGATCCCCCTTCTGCACGGCCTCCCCTCCCCACTGTTGGCAGGTTCTCTACCATATGCAATCTAGCAGCTCACTTTCCTCTGTGTGAACTGTTCAGCCTCCCTCCTCGCTCCACCATCTACATCACTACTTTTTTCTCGGCTTCTTTGTGGAGTCTGTCGACATGTCATCTATTTGTATCCAGCACAGCGTCTGGTACTCAATATATTTGTTGAACTAATCGACTATTAAAGATACACTTGAAAGTTTTTCATTTTTAGGGAGGAAGGTATAGGGTTTTCAGAACAAGACCTTTTGACCATTTCTCCTCATGGGGTGAGGAAGGCAAATCTGAATTATCTTCAGCAGCTAAATTGTTGCCATGTTGATGCACAAAAATATAGAGACACATTTCACACATTAGTCACCATGCCGACATTCATCATGCTTCTTAAAAATATTCTTAAAGAAGCATGAAAAAAGGTGTGACTAAGTGCTCTAATTGATTACTTTCAGCAAAAATGAAGAGAGAAGTAAAGAGAGATACTACTACTGCTGCTAATAATGATGACAATAAGAGTTGGCTTGTGTAGAGACCTTCCTGTGAGCCAGGCATGGTTCCAAGTACTTCAGGTACTTTAGCTCATTTAACCTTGACAACAATATCATGGGGTAGGTACAATTATCCTCCCACTTTCCCATGAAGAAATTGAATTACAGAGTGGTTAAGTAACCTGTTAAAAGTAAAAAAGTCATGGAACCCGAACTCCAGCGTGTGGGCCCTCGCCCACTCTGCTGAACTTTGAGAGTAGCGTAAGGTTGCTTACCTACCTAACCACACTCTAAACCACGGCTGGGGAACCCTGGGTATTATCTTAAACAAACAGAATAAACACAAAGCAAACTTTGCTTACTGAATGTTCGAGGAAAAGGTATTTTATTATCTTAATTTGATTTCTAATGAGGATAATATTTTATATGCTTTGTGTGCCATTGCAAACTGTCTGCCGTGAGCAGTTTCTTTTCCTATTTTTCTATTGACTTACAGAAATCTATATATATATTTTAAATCCTCACCTGAGGATATTTTTTCCATTGATATTTTGGGAGAGAGGGAGAGAGAGAGAGCGAGAAACATCGGTGAGAAAGACACATCGATTGGTTGCCTCCTGCATGTGCCCTGACTGGGGCCAGGGATCAAACCTGCGACTCAGGTACGTGCCCTTGACTGGGAATCGAACCTGTGGCTCTTTGCTGCAAGGGCTAATGCTCTAACCACTTAGCCGCACTGGCCAGCACCAGAAAGCTCTATTTTAGTGACAATAATAACAGCTACAACATGCTGATTAGTCACTGTGTGCCTGGCACAGTGCTGAGCCCACTGCCTTCAAATACATGAAAAATATTTTCCCAGGTGGTTTGCATTTTAAAATACTCTTCTAAGAACACCATCACTCGAATTTCTTGAGGCAGTGTTTGGAGCAGTCTGTTTTAGAGTCTGCATTTATCCATTTTTAGCATTTAAAATCTTGAGTGGGGAACTGAGGCTCAGAGCCTGTGTAGGCTGCCCCTGAGTTTGTGTGGCATTGAATCTGCCCAGCCTGACAGAGTGGACATACGGTCACCACCTCTCATGCTCTGGCCTGTGACTCTTGGTGGGAACCTCATAATTAGGTCCCCAGAACTCGGGGCATCCCTCTGTGCCTGCTCTTCCCATGGATCCCAAAGAGACGGAACTAGAACAGTAGGTGTGATGAGGCGATAATGACACCACTTTCCAGTGACACTAAAATGTGGGGTAAAAACAGTCTAGAAAGCTCTTGGATATTTATCCAAGCACCTATAAGAAATCACATAGCATTGGGATCAAGGAAAACCAGCCACGACTCTTGAAATATTATAAGACAGACACTTCCCTTTGTGGTTCTGGAAACTGTCAATCCTGTTGTCATGGTTATGTGAAAGCTGATCTAAGCTGGCCCCTCTGTTAGCTTCTGAGCAAAGCCTAACCGCCACTGTCTCTACAGCTTGACCACTCTTTCCCCTAAGAAGGCTCCAAGGACGCAGCCCAGCTTCTGGGTGCAGACACTGTGCCAGGCTAAAGGTCGGGTCAGTCTCATGTGCTGCAGTCTGCCTCCACCTGCTCACGCCACCGGCGAGGCCTGTCCTGGTGGCAAATATGCTGTCATCTGGGTTCCCTTCAGCCTCTCGCTGGCATCTAACTGGTACTTATTGCTTTTCCTGCATGGAAAGGTAAGATGCAAGCTTTGGGTTTGGAAGTTGGAGTTGAAATAGACCCATTAGGCTGCTGGAACAGGGGAAGGAGCTCCTCACAGTCCAGCCCTGTTGACTGGGTTCTGTGCCTGGGGATAGGAGTCATTTGCTTCCTCTCTGGGCATGTGCCTTTCTCAGGGACTAGACTGTGAGGCAGGGCTGGACAGTGGCCTGATAGTAGTTTTCAAATCTAGATATAATTCAGAATCAATTAGGACCCTTGTTAGAATCTGGATGTATGGGCCCTGTTCCCCTTTGACTCAATAGGACAGGATAGAGCCTGGGAGTCTGTAATTAGTTCATTATGCCTGAAGTAATTCTAACACAGCCCAACTGTCATTTTGAAAGCAAGGACTTGAGGAAGAATTGGAACATTTGTCTTGGTAAAAAACTCTAAAGGTGCATCACTTTCAATGTCCTCCTTTGCACAAATCTGAACAGCAGTTTAGTGTTACTTTTGGATGGAGGGTTATTTTTCAAAACACAAAGTAATTATGACAATAATTAATCCCACTTACTGAAGGCTTTGGGCACATATAGACTATAAATACCAACGTAGGCATTTGGGAGTTCACGTTTTGCTTCCTTTATCATCTTGGCCTTGATTATGACTCATACCTTCCAGCACTGGCAGGGCGTCCTCCTGGGTCTCTGTGTCTCTATGCTTTCCTCCCACCCTGCCACTCAGATTGCTTCCTCACCTGCGCCTCTCTTGTAATGAGGGCTGCTGCAGCGGACACGAAGCACCCACAGGCCCAGTCACATTTGTGTCAGGGTGTCTGAAATGTACTTAGTCTAATGAGGCTCCTTCCCAACCATCCCACCTGGTTGAATCTAAAGAGAACTGGCTCACTGGAGTCCACTTGGGAAGTGCCATTTGAAAGCCATCGGGCAGATGGAGGTTGCCACAGCAGCGTGAGGTGGGTAGGTGAGTGGACAAACACAGCGCAAACCAAAGATTCATGACATCTCACCTCCCACAGGGCAGGAGGGGTGTGGTCAGAAAGTCCTCTTGTGCATTTTTTTCCTTCTGGGGACCTAGCCGATAACGACAATTAAAAGTGCCTCACTGGCACCTCCGGAAGCTCAGTGGCAGATGGGAACAACCCCCTCCTCCAAGTTGTGCCAGAATGAAGCTGTGGCATCAACTTCTACGATGGAACGCTGAAGAAACACCCTGCTCACCTCCTGGAATCCCCGGGGGGCACAAGGGAGTGTGGCTGTGATGAGGTCGAAGTGTGGATGTGACAAAGGCAGCAGGGACAGAACCAAATTTGGGGGAGACTGGTCTCATTTCTGTCCAGTATATCCCACAGATAAAAATAAAATCAAGGGCATGAGAGAAACATGAACAGACCAGTGGACAAAATTCACTTAGAATTGGCTTCTCCTGACCCCTCATTCCACATCTGTTTGACTACTTGATGCTACGTACTAACTAGACGGAAATACAAAACAATGAATTGCTGTACAAGTGATTAGAAAAAAATAAGATTCCGTTTTGAGAACATGTACCTGAGGTGCAATGTGGAAGCCAGGTGGGGAAAGCTGAGCCCAGCCTGACTCCTGTTGGAGGATCGGAGGGCAGACTGGTGATGGGGGGGGGGGGGGTAGAGGTTAGAGCTTTAGCTTGCTGTCTTAGTGCATCTACAACTTATAGATGATGAATGGGAAAACATTTGACCTTGGGAGTTGGAATGAGTTCAAGGCAGTGGATCTCTGGCTGATGCAATGCACTTGGGAATTCATTCGTTTATGCAACTAATATTCTAGGACTCGGGTCTTCTAACTTCAGACGCTGTGTGTGTTCTTTAAAGCTCTGCCTCCTCTTACTCTGTAGGTACCCACTGAACTCGGAGCTGAGAATAAAATTACCACCAAATATACACAGCAGGGGCAGAATTTAGAGTCAAATTCATTATCAATGACTCATTCACTTCCTCCATCCATTCAAAAGATGTTTAAATACAGGGGCATCTGCTACATGCTGGTGTAGATAGATGGATAAGATAGCATGCTAGGCCTTACTGGGAAAGTTGTAGTTTCTGCCTTCAAAAAACTTAAAAACCTCTTAGTGACATTAGATTATACACAGACACAGAGTAAGATAATGTTTTCAGAATTAAGAGTATTATCAGACAGTAGGGTAAAGGCCTGTTACACAGTCTGCATCAAAATTTAGTACCAAATGAAGAGTCCAGAGGAAGGGAAATGACAGACTGATGGAGGCCAGGCCAGAATGGGTCTGAAGCAGGGCCCTGAAGAGGGGGTAAAACGCGGACAGACAGCAACGAGAAAATACGTCCACGGAGCACTGATAAAATCAGCCTGGCTGGAGTGGGGGCTCTTTTTAAAAGCTGCATAAGGCAGCATAATAAGGAACGCAAGCACAGTTCTGAATTTAAACCCCTGTTCCACTCCTGAGAGCTGTGTGTTTGCCCAAGGGACTTCTCAGGTTTCTTTAGTCCTTGAAAATGGAACAAATAGAGTTGCTGTCATGATCATAAGAAAGAATCCACGCTTGCTTGGCATATAGTAGGTCCTAAGTAAATGCAATTTCCCTTTTCTCTTGTACAGGGTGGAACAAAAGTAGGCTTACAGTTGTGAATATGTGAAACAGAGTCTATTCTTGTATTATTATTTATTAATTATTGTATTATTTTCCATATGAATAACTGTAAACCTACATTTGCCCTAAGCTGTATGTAGTGCAATATAATACACAACACATCTACAGATAGGTCTAATTTGATTATCACCACAACCTTGTGAGGTGGCTAAAGCAAGTATAAATGTCCTCAGTTTATTGGTCCTATGAGATTTCTACTCTACCATCCTCCGCGGGAAAACAGAAAGAAATGCAACAGCGCTCCATTGTTCGTTCAAAGACTTGAGGATTAGTTAAGGTGTTAGGATATCACTGAACATTCTAAAACAGAAAAAGTTAATAGCCATATTTTAGAAGTTTAAATGAATAAATGAGTGAATGAATGAATTAAATGCTCTTGAACAGCGTTCTAGAAAGGTTCCAGCATGCCAATATCTACAAAACTATTCACAACCTGGAGATGTACGTGGGATAGTAAAGCAATTGTCAGCTCATCCAAGAACAAAGAACCAGGACTGATGGCCCACCACTGAGAAGTTCTAGTCATGCTGGAAGCCAGTGAAGCTGGATGGAGAGAGACACACTAACTTTGTGTGGGTGTTTGAAGTTAGTCAGCGCTGACACATAAGCTACCTGCCTCAGCTCTTATAAAAACTAGTTTGCTGAGAACTCAAGGAAGGAGCACATGACGAGCTTATGATGCAGGGAGAGAAAGAGCTCTGGAGAGGCCAGCTTCTAAAATAACATGTGTAGGAAGAGAAACAAATGCTCTAGGCTGCATTACTTTACATTTGCTTTCAATTACTATCATGCATTTCTTGCAATTCTTGCTTACACAGTAAGACAGCAACTTGCACATCTAGAATTTAGTCGCCTAACACTTTCACCTGGCCGAGATGCAGCGCTAAAGCAGAAGTAACCAGAAGGGGTGTATCACGAAATCTGTGCATGAACATTTATGTCCTTTACTCATAGGAGGTCCCTTCACACTTACTCAGAGTCAATTTATCTTTATTTTAGATGCAGTTCTAGCAAGGGATAGGCATGTATTACAGTGGCCAAGGGTGAGGGCTTTGGAGCCGAGCTATGTATACTCTTTAAGCCTCAGTTTCCTGAACTGAACAGTGGAAATAACAGATCATAACCGACGGGGTTGCTATGAGAATGAAAACACTCAGCAGGCATTGGCTATGATTATAAAGTGTGGTTAGCTAGTTTCTCAGCTTGGAGTGGAGCAGAAGCAGCAAGATGGGGCTGCTAAAGCAGACGTGCTGAGAGTCCAGGCAGCTGAGGTCGAGGCAGCCATGTGGGCATCAGAACACAAACACACATAAAAAAGTTAATAGTTTGGGGCTACTGGTCCAATAACTAGAAAAAAATGAAAAAGGCCCTGTTCTTTAGCTCTTTCAGTCCGACCAGGAAGCTGGACATTTAACAGATGAATATACAACATCAGATATGAGAGTTGGTTTGAGGGAAAATAAAGCAGGGCATGGGAAGAAGCAGTGAGGATATCAGAAAAAGGTTCTCTGAGGAGCAGCTTGGGCTGAGACCCAGACTATGGGAGGGAGTGACACCTGTGGAACTTCTGGGGAAGGGCACTCCAGGCCCAGGAAACATTAGCTGCCAGAAGGGAGTCTTGGTGTGCTTGGTGGCTGTTGGACATTTGAATAAACTTTCTGTGGGGCAGGGTGCATTGTCTGTTGTTCGTTGATATATCCCAAGTACTAGGAGAATGTTGGGCAGGTAGTATTTGCTCAATTAATGTCCTTGAATGAGCGATTTAATATAAGGAAGTCAGTGTAGCTGGGGCATTGGAAACAAGTGTGGTGAAAGAGAAGGTCAGGGAGACAGCTGGTTCCAGACCACATAAGGCCCTGTAGGCCATGGTGGGCACTTTGACATTACTCTAAGAATGATGGGAGGCAAATGGGGGTTCAGAGCAAGTGAATGCCATGGTCTGACTTATGTTTTATAAGCATCACGCTGGCCGCTGGGTTCTCACACGCTATTAGAGGCAAGAGTGAAAATGGAGAAACCAGGTAGCAGGATAATCCAGGCTGGAGGTGATGGGGTTTGAACGGGGATAGTGAAGGTAAAGGTGGTGATAACTGGCCAGCCTCTGGGTACACACTATATTTGTCACTGCATAACTTGAGGGAGTGTGACACTGAAGTAGCACTAGGACAGGCAAAATGTGGCAGATGTATATTATGGGAAACTATGAAGCAATGAACTAGATATAAGAGCAGGAGACGGGTAAACGTGAAAACATGGCATGGAGTATACATTTCAGAAAGAAACATCTATGGCACAATTTCATTTACGTAAATCTAAAAATAACCATTAAACCTTGTGTGTCTCATAGGGATACATATACACATACTTATCTATCCAAGGACAGATGTCAAGGTCTTTGTGTTGATGCCTATTAGAGTGAGAAGAAAGGAAAGAGGGACTGAGAAAAAAAGAATAATAAAATAAAACAAAACAAAAGAGAGGCTGTGCCAGAACTGGTGGTGGTAACATGCCATGAATCAAGAAACATGCCTAATGCTTGGCTTAGTTTATGCTCAATCAGTATAGTCAATGGTCCTGGCTCCCAAGGCTCAAACACAAAGAAATAACTCCTGAACCTCCAAGTACCAATGACCAGTTTTTCTATAAGGCCCTATAATTGATAAAATCTTATCTTGGTGTTATATATGGTCCCTAGTCTCCAAGAGAGACTGGACCCATCACTGCCTCCTGACACTCATTCCCTTGTTTAGTTCTCTGTCACATGAAATATGGCTGACTTGTCAAGCAATGGGTTCTTACAGAAATTCCTTTGCAGTATGTGACTTCCCAGGCATCAGGGATACTTTGGCTTGTGCCTTGCTCTCTGTAATCACTTGCTTTAGAGGAAACCAGCTGCCATGTTGTGAGGACACTCAAGCAGCTCCATGGAGAGGTCCACATGGCCAGGAACTCAGGCCTCCCACCAACAGCCATAATGAACGTGCCAGCCATGTGAGTGAGCCATCAGGGAATCAAACCCCCCAGCTCTGGTGAAGTTTATAGATGACTTATGTTCTTGCCAACATCTTGAGTGCAGCCTCATGAGACGCTCTGAGCCAGAGCATGCAAATAAGCCATCCCAGAATTCCTGGCCCACAGAAATTGTGTGAAGAACGAACAGCTTTTATTGTTTTAAGTTACTAAGATTTGGGGTAGCTCGTTATGCAACAATAATTAAATAGAGCCCATTTAAATCAGCAATGTGAACTCTTTCCCTTAGAACTGCCCTACTAACAGTTGCTAAGGAGAAAAAGCATTGTCTAGCTTGGAACTGACTCTTTGTTCCTTATTATCTCCTCCTTCCCACCCATTGGCGAAGGTGCTAAAAAGCAATAACTTAAGTCAAAATAACTTTAGTCAAAATATTTTTCCTGGTCAGGTAAAATAAAGTTCTGTAAAACTGGTCATTGTAAATCAAGCGTAGGCACTGCAGTCACCTCAGCAGCATCTTTAAACAAATTAGTCCTAAGATTACACAGTGGTTTTCATTAAAGCTCCCTTTTGTTTACCATCCAGACTTCTGAAAAAAATATCACCTTGCTTTGAAATCTCTTCTGTTTGTTCTCTTCACAGTTTTAGAAGACAGATATATAGTACACAATAAACAGGTGAACTTGAGTGAAATAATTTTGCATTTCCTGACTTTTAGTAAGGACTTAAAAATTTCCCACAGAGAGAGAGAAAGGGGACTGGTGTATGAAAGCTCCTTTTGGTCTATTGAGGAACTTGGCAGGAGCAAATGAACACCTTGGTCCATCAGAGTGGAGAAAGTCACAGGCTATGAAGTGGGAATAGCATTTTCTTGCCTTGTCGGAAATGATGTCTGATAGTTTGCCACAATACTTTAAATGTACAGTAAAGACAACACTGCTATGATTAAATTCTAGAAAATCAGAAAACCAGGATGTGAATGAATGGAACTTGCAACCTAGGACAAAAACATACACCTTTGACTGAATTAAAAATTGGCAGTGATCTGTGCTCAGCCAATGATTTGCACTTGTCAGACAGGAAGCACGGTGCAGGTCTACACTCTCAAAACAGAACTAGGACCCACTGAGACGGGAGAGGAATGTGTTCTGGCTCCTGAAGGAGCTCAGGCTCCGGGGATATGTCATCCCTCTCATGGGGCCTGTTTAGGGGCTTAAACTGTGATGCTGACAAGAGCCTTGAGGGCAGAAGCCAGGGTCAAACAAAGGTGGAAGGAGTCTTAGCAACATGATGATAAAGAGAACAGGCCAGAGGAAATTAGGTTGAAACAGAAGGTTGATTCCCAGGATCTGAAGACAGAGAATTCCAGAAAGGGGAAAGGGAAAAACCATAACACCGGAAGCCTGGAAGACTCTTGGGAGAGAGAGGGAGAGGGAGGAAGACTTTCTCTGTCCAAGAGAGCATCATCAGTGGCCATCTCATCCTGTGGACAATCCCAGGAATTAGCATTTAGCGAGGACCTTCACTATGTGCCAGGCACTGTGTCCAGCGATTTGCACACATTTTTACTGGATTTCTACTACAGCCCTCTGAGTGTTGTTCTTCCAGCTTATGAATGAGGAAGCCGGGACTGAAAGAGAGGCTAAATCACTTGCCCAAAGTCGCAGAACTAAAGGCGCTGGCATCTGAAGGCAGATATCTGACTGCAAAGCCTGAGCTCTCCATCTCTATGTTATATGTCCTCTCCCCTGGGAAGGAAAAGCTACAGAATGTAAGAAGTACTGCTGGAGACGGAAGAGGTCAATGAGGAAAATCATATTCAGACTTGGAAGTGAGTCCTCGGAAAGATGGGGAAGTCTACTAGATCCGAATGTGGGACAGCCCAATCTGCCTAAGGAAAGGCTGCCTCCTTGTCTCTTGCCCACCCCACACAGGATGGGGGGAACAGAATATGATGGGGTGAAGACCCCCTCACAGTGAGCCAAGCCAGGCTGTAGCTAGAACCAAGACCAGAAACCTTTATCTGCTCGGAGCTTTTTTCCCCCTTGAGGGCCAAAATTAATTTTGAACAGTAACACGTGGTAATTACTAATATTTCTTGAAGTAATTTATTTTCAAAATTCTGATAAAAAATTCTTTGTTTTGACTAAACTGAAGAGAATGAATTTTTCTACACATGATATACCGTCTCAGGATTGGACATGGGGGAAGTGGTTTGGATAGAATTTGGGAGATGGGGCACCTGGCGGGGCAGATTGAACCTAAGAGTGAGAATCAGGACCAGTAACATTTTCAGGTTTTTTCCTACCTACGCCACCTCTTGATGCAGCTATTAAAAATAAAAAGTGGTTTTGTTTTCAGCTTTCTTTACCATTCACTTTCACAGAAAATTGGTTACCATTTTCTTTCCTGCTCTTCATTCAGTTTCCCATTTCCCACCTCTTTTCTGGTTACTTAACTCTCTGGATCAGTCTCTGTGTTAATTTCTCTGAGTCTTACCATCTTTCATTTCTGCTCGCCTCGGTTGTTTTCCAAGGATGAAAAAGGTTAAATGGACAGATATATGTTTTAGAAGGACAGAAAAAAAGAAAAACAACCTTTACTTGGGGGTTTGGAGGTTTGGCCCCATAGATTGCCAGGCTTTGCTGACTTAGTTACGAAACACTGTTTTGATTTTGACATCAGCAAAGAGCTATTCGTGTCAAGGTTTTGAAATGATAAACCACAAAGGTGGAGGATTAGCTACTGCAATAGAGATTTTTTTATTTATTTATATTTTTCCTGGCATGAGGAAAAGAACATGGCTGCCAGGGAAATGGCCTGGGCCTAACAGGATTATCCCCTTTGTGAATTTGCAGATCAGTGGAACCGGTCAGCCGCTGGAAAGGGGAGATAACTGAGAGACTGCAAACCGTACCTGCTTTGTGACTTGTGGCTTCAGCCGTGGGGTCTGTGCCTCTGTGCGAGGCCCTGTTTGCTGTCCTCCCACCTGAGTGAAGGGGACCAGGGGTGGTTCTTCTGGGTGTGGCCTTTTGTTATATTTACTTTGTTTCCTTTTCAAAAACCCTTAGGATTCCTTATGTCTAGGGTAAGACTCTCAGAAGCAGCAGAGCCATTGAAAGCCAGGCTCTGGGGCCAGAGAGCCTGGGTCTGAATCCTACCTGTTCTTAATGAACCTCTCTGTGCTTTTAGTTTCCCTGTCTCTAAAATGGGAACAACAGTAACATTTACATCATCAGTTTGATGTGAAGATCAAATGTGTTGATGCATGTAAAATCCTTAGAATGGTGCCTGGTATGTGAGTTCATTAATATTGCCTGTTGGAATATCTCCAGTTGTACTTAATGGTGTGCTTTCGGAAGAAAATAGAACTCGCCGGCCAAAGTATGAGCTAGACTACAAGACAGAAGTGACCTTGAAACAGCAAGCATACACCATTCTTTGATCCCTTCATATTTCATGCTTTGGGGATATATAATAATAACAATAATAATACCTTAAGTATAGTTTTGTTTGGAGCAGGATGTAGGGCTTAGAAGTACCCTTGAGCACTATGGTTAGTTCTAACATTTATGCAAAGATTTTTAAAAAAGGTTAAAGTGAATGCCAAGGTAAATTTTGAAAGGAAAAAAAAAAAAAACACCACCAAGAATTCTTACACATACTTGCTCAGTACCTTTTATATAAAACAAACACAATAATATCTTCTTATGGGATTTCAAGGATCAATATGTTCTATAAAGCAATGGTTTCAAATAATGTGGTTTCCTTTAAATATAATATGTAATTCTAAGAGTAGGTGCCTAAGATAATTTTAGGCTACATATTTAGAATCTCTGTTGATGAAAATTATTAGATAAACCAAGACTGGGGATCGATGCTGTTGGCAACCTCATCTTCTAGGAAATGAAGTCTCAAAATTTGAATCTTAGCAATGCCTAATAATGGTTTTGATTTTGGAGGAAAGAAGCAGCAGGTATATTTAATATCAACCTTTTTCTGATTAGGGGTTTAATAGCTTAGGTTACTTTATCCCCTTATTTTTTCCTTCAATCTATTGATTGCAAAAATAACTTTGACATAATGAGAAGTAATGAGGGTCTCCCATGAAAGCCTCCTATTCTCCATTGCTGTCTCTGATGAAAGGGCAACTGTGTGGATTTACTTTTTTTAAAAAACATTTCAATTACAGTTCACATTCATTATTATTCTGTATTATTTCAGATGTACAGCAAAGTGGTTAGAAAATCATGTACTTTACAGAGTGGTCCCCCCGCTGCTTCAGGTACCTTACCTACCCCATATCTACTTATCTCAATATTATTGACTATATTCCCTACGCTGTAATCTACATCTCTGTGGCTATTCTGCAACTACCAATCGGTGCTGCTTAATCTTTCATCTTTCTCACCCAGCCCCCCAACACCCTTCGCCTCTGACAGCTGTCAGTCTGTTCTGTTATCTATAAGTCTATTTCTATTTTGTTTGTTTATTTATTTTGTTAGTTAGATTCCACATATAAGTGAAATCATACGGTATTTGTCTTTCTGACTGGCTTATTTCACTTAGCATAATACCATCTAGGTCCATCCATGCTGTCACAAAAAGTAAAATTTCCTTCTTTTTTATGGTTGAATAGTATTCCTTTGTATAAATTTACCACAGCTTTTTTTTTTATCCACTCATCTACTGATAGGCACTTGGGTTGCTTTGAAGTCTTGGCTATTGTAAATAATGCTGCAATAAACATAGGACTGCATATATTGTTCTGAATTAGTGTTTCAGGTTTCTTTGGATATACTGCCAGAAGTGGAATAGCTGGGTCATAAGGCAATTCTGTTTTTAATTTTTTGAGAAACTTCCACAGTGTTTTCCATAATGGTTGCACCAATCTGCATTCCCACCAACAGTGCACTAGCTTTCCCTTGCTTGTGTGGATTTACTTTGACCCATGGATGGCCCAGTCTGATAATGTATTGGGTAGATATGAAGCAAGAAGACTTTAGCCTGGTCCATTTGCTCCCCACACTTCATAGTAATTACTAAATCAGATAAGCCCAGGGCCTAATGTGTCAATGGTACGGTTTCTACAACAGGGATCAAAAAGTCAACATCTTGTCCAGCCAGCGTAGCTCAGTGGTTGAGCATCGATCTATGATCCAGGAGATCGCAGTTTGATTCCGGTCAGGGCACAGGCCTGGGTTGTGGGCTCAGTCCCCAGTAGGTGGTGTGCAGGAGGCAACCGATTGATGACTCTCTCATCATTGATGTTTCCTTCTCTTCCTCTCCCTCTCCCTTCCTCTCTCTGAAATCAATAAAGATATATTAAAAAAAAGAAAAGAAATCAACATCTTACATGTAAAGAAAAACATTAAAAAATTAAGTCATCTCCTAAGCCAAATAAAAATAGATGTGATCAATTATATATATATATGCTTTATTCCCTGATCAAATTATTTACATTATTATATATGTAGAGAGATTTTGGGGAGAACTTATTGAATCTAAACCAAACAAACAGACAAATCAAAACAAAATCTTAGAAGCAGAGTATTTCTTGTTTAAGAAAACTATAAATATTAAAATAATTTGGTCTCTAACTGATAAGACCTTTTTGAAAAAGTCTTGTTATTTTCTTTGTGGACTCTAAAGTTATTCATAATTAAAGGTTCTGACTTGTTGCTAAGAAAGGATGCCAGAAACATCTGAGTCACTACTAAAATTAACACCTAATTTTGATTGAAAGAAAAATAAATCACATTCATCTCATTTAAACTTTGACAGGTTGCTTTTAGACATTAATGCTTTAATTTGAAGATAGATTTATAAGATTTTCCACTAACTTTTTGATATTGTTAAGGGGCAGCCTTATAGGATGAATGTTAAAAAGCTCCTAGTGTTATTCTTTCCATGGATCTCCAACAGTACAGAAGGCAGACAGGGGTGGGGGTGGGAGTGGGGTGGGGGGATGGGGAGTGGGAGAGGCCTCTGGGGTGGGTCTCCATGCTTCACTCTCCCTAGGCCTGGATCCACCATTTTTTCCATTACAATCACTGCATTCTAGTCTACACACATTGGGTTGAAATAAACAAGTGTTTTTTTCCCCCCCAAGTCGTTAGGGTTTCACAGAAATCTGCCTTTGCTCTCTGCATGTGACTCTGGGCACTGCCTACAGTCTGGCTTCTCAGGCACTGCAGATTAGTGGATCTAGTTTGTTGTCTTTTACAGAGAAATAGTGAAGCATAAATGTCTACATTTGGTGAAAGTTGGAAGGCAAAAATAACATTCAGTAAGGAACAGTTAAAAATGACTCTGAGGAAAGCTATTATTTAGAAGAAAAGGTTAAGAAAAAGAAGCACCAATAGCCCCAGGGCCCTGAGTCCTTATGCATGGTACCAATCAGCATCTTTAACTGGCAATGAGCTAGTTATCTGTCTGCCTGCCCTCAGGCTCATGCCTTGCCCTTCCCCTGCTCTGCTCTGCCTCACAGGGCTGGTTGCAAACCCCATTTGCCAGCCTCCCTTACAATTGGCTTGAGTTAGGCTGAGTCTATGGGAGGCTTGGTGGGAAACTGAAGGGTGGAAGCCAGGGAGAAGCCAGGGTGGAATTTCTCCCTCTCTCTGCTTCATGTAGGATCCAGCTGTGGCTTTGGGTTCTGGTGACACACCTGTTCCCTCTGTCTCCACCTCCAGCCTTAAGGTAGTTTAGATCCTGTTGAAGCTTTCTGTTTTTCAGCTCTTGCCACCATCTTTGTAACTAATTCCTTATATTAAATCGCCTCAGTTGAATCATGTGGCATGGGCTCTGTTTTCCTCCCAAGATCATGGCTGTTATATCTCCATTATCTTATGATAGATAATCTCACTGTTCAGAACATTTTTTCTTGTATTTATTGAACACCTTTTTCTATATAGGACAACATTATCTCGGAGTTATATAGGATTGATTTGCGTGTATGCGGTTAAACCAATATAACTTGTAACTGTTTGTATTTAATATCATGTAGATAAAATATTTGGGACAAATACTATTTTTTATTCTCAAAAGAAATTTGTTATTTTCTGTCTAAGAAAATCGTTTATAAGATGGGTGAGATGTTTGTAATAATTAGACTAAATAGTAGCATAAATCATACTGGAAAAGATGTATCTTATTGAAGACCACCTGTCAACACATTTTGTACTCCACATGATAGTTTGTTTCTTAAAGGAAAATAAATTTATTTATTCAAATCCTAAAACACAGATGGTATATGCTAGGAAAACATTTGGATAGATGCAGCTTTATAATAATATCTAAGATTTGAAGGCAGAGTGGGAAGTGAAGTCCACATTACTCAGAGATTTCATATCTTCAGATTCAGGAACAAGCTGATCAGGGCTCTGTGCCTATTCTATTTACCACTTAGTGCACAAGTGCTTGAGCATCCCTAAAAACCTTACAGGACTATGTAGTAAACCCTACAGGACAAACTACAAAAAACTACAGTATGTCATCATTTGTGGAAAGCTGTATCACCATCTTTGCTGGTCCCAAATTAAGGGATAGGTTCACACACATCTAAGGGATAGGTGCTTCCTCCTGGAATGACCTCTCTCCTGTCTGGTTAACTCCTTTCATCCTTCATATCTCGGGCTAACTGACACCTCGTCACGGAGTCAGATTCCCTCTGTTACAGTCAAGTCACAAAGACCATGCCTGTCCTCACTAGCACATAGCACCCTTAAATCCATACTTATTTGCTTAATTATTGGAGGCATCTCTCTCTTTCCAACTACACAGGAAGCCCCATTGTTCTGGCCACAATGGCCAGAAGAATATACCTAAGGAACTAACAGTAAAGGTAGAGCAAGACCCCTACTGCACAGGACAAGGCCCGACAAGCCAGCCCAATAATCACCCCCCCCCCCCCCCCCCCCCCGAGTCCCCATAGAAGGAACAAACCAGTCACGCTCCGGCCAAGCATAACCCCATTACTCATTGTAAGACATTGTGCTTAAATCGTTCCTTTTGTGTTGCTAAAGGTCCCCCCTTGTTTCCTGTACCCAAAGCTGACAGCCTGACAAATTATTGGAAACCCCTTTACTGCAGCGCCTCTGTGGTTCCTGAGCATAAAGTGAGGGAAGAACTGAGGGTCGGGGCTGCCGTTCGGCTCTCACATGGGCGAGACGCCGCAACTGTAGCCGCTGGCAGCTAATAAGGCCTCCAAAATTCAAACACAAACTCTGGCGGTCATCTGTCGAGGGTCACCCCAGAACACCATGAGGGCAGGGACTACTTCTAATGTTGCTTATGTTTATTTTCCTAGTGAATAACAAATACTTAGTACAAGCCAACCGAATGAATAAATGAAGAATGAATGAATGAAGAATAGGCACAGAACTTTTCAAGCTTAGAAAGTGGTGACAGCGCCGGAATTGGTCCTAACTTTTGCTTGAAGCTCATAAACTCTGCCTGCATTTGTCCTAGCTGAGGCAAATTCACTTGGCAAAGATTATCTTATCCCTACCAGCCCTTAAAGGGACTGTTTATTGACTAGATTTTCTAATGGTAATGTTTCAATAAAACTGAAAGGGAATTTTGATTGGACAACAATTTAAAAGAAAAGCATAGATATCAATATGAATGAATGGTAGGTCTTTTATGATTCTAAAACCTCTTTGGTTTACAAAGTAGAAAAGTTGGCCTATTAACTTTTCTAATTTTCTTGACGATTTAGGTATATGGAATTTTTGAGATAGTTTATGGGAAATGCAGGATGGTAGAAAAACACAGGGAAATCGCCATACTGAAGGAAGACAGTTAGAAATGGCAGATTACATTCTGCTAGAGATTAGTTGGTTTTTAAGGTGTGGAATTTTGACGGACTCAGATTATACCTTTTTGGGAAGAAAAAACATTTCCCCGTCCCAGGGATGAATTTTACTACTTTAGTTTTTGATGCCAGATGGAAAAATATCAAAGAAGTTTTCTTTAAACTCCTTTGCTGTTTAACACGATGTACCAGATAATGGTGCTCTGGGATTGTGACCGAACCTACACCCTGCAGCAGGTTTTCCCATTGACGGCTCAGTCCACACACTGGCAGTCCCACTGGGATACGCATTTACCAGGTGCCTGAATGGAGATAACCCAGTGGCCTCTGGCCACTGCTGGGGGTTTATTTTCCACCTGAGTGAACTGGCTGACTTTGGCCACAAACCTGCAGTCTCTACCCCACTAGCCTTTTGTTTCTACTGACTGAGCTGAGAGGTGACACGAAAGAGCATGCTGAGGACAGAAACAAAACCACTGCAAATGTTCTCAGGAAAGAGGTCACATTGATATTGATCATTTAACTGAATGTGTACTCATTTGCCAAACTTCCACGAGACTGTCTTATTTGATGAAGGATGGCTATCGGGTACACTTTTAAATATAGGAAAGATTTCGGAGGATGCTGAACAGTTTGTCTTTGTTGCCACAGAATCATCAGCGATGGAACAAAATTACAGGCAGGAGAGTGTTCACGATAAGTAAATAAGCATTTGGAATCTCTTTTAACCATTCAGAGCAGATTGCTCCAAGTCCCTCTCTTGATGTCCAGGGACATTTGTCTACTTAACCATAAAATGACTCATCTGTTAATTCATCTACTGAGTTCCTATTAAAGTTAGGCTCTAAGTTCAATCTTCAGAAGATGGATAATAATGATGACAGTTAGGTATCTGATATTTCAATCAGTATGAAACACACACTCAGCTTTTATGTCATTGTGATACTGTGATTTATAATAAAAAATACATATTTGATCTTCAACCCTGTTTCTGACTCACAGTTCCAAAAGCCCTTGGAATTTCCTAAACTATGAGAGTGATCAGTCTTTTGTTATGTTAATGGAGTGACTTTGGGACTGCACCTCCAGATGAGGGCTGGTTGCCGGGAGAACCAACCTTGTGATTAAAAGATTAGAACTTTCAGTCGCATCCCCCTGAACTTCCAGAACTGGAGGAGGGCTGGAGGTTGAATTCAGTTGCTAATGGCTAATGATTTAATCAATCATGCCTATGTAAGGAAACCTCCATTTAAAACCCAAATGAACAGAGTTTGAAGAGCTTCAGGGTTGGAGAACACGTGGAGTTTGGGGAGCCAAGTGCCCTTTCCCCATGTGACCTAAGTGTCACTTTACCTGGCTGTTGACTCATACCCTTTCACATCCTTTGTGATAAAGCAGTAATCTAGTGAGTAAACTGGTTTCCTGAGTTCTGTGAGCCACTCTAGCAAACTAATGGAACCCAAGGAGGGCGTTGCAGGACCCTCTAATTTAGCCCATATGTCAGAAGCACTGGTAACAACCTGGACTTGCAGTTGGCATCTAAAGTGGGGGAGGAGGGAGCAGTGTTGCAGGAATGAGGCCCGAAGCTATGGGGCAGGATGTTATCTCCAGGTAGACAGGGTCAGAATTCAGTTAAATTGCAGGACACCCAGCTGGTAGAATATTGCTTAGCAGTGTCACCCCACTGTCACCCCACATTGGAATTGGGTGCAGAACCCTTTTTAGTCATCTCTTTGGAATTCTCATAAACCAGGCTCTAATAAGATGGAAGAAAATGGCTGAGGGGCTCCATGGCTTGCATGAAGTTACTTTCATCCAGTTTTTTGCTTGGAACTTTCTATTTCCACCACTGTCAGATTGTACTGAGAAAGGAAAATGATTTTTAACATTATTACTATGAGAAGACATGTCATCTGTTGCCCTTAATATTAAGTAAATATTGATATTTATTTTGTTTTTCTCAATATATAAAAGGTATAAGCAATTGTTCACTATTTGCAAATGCATAGGTATTTTATTTTAAGGAAGGGAATGCTCATATGTGAAAAAGGTAAACACTTGGAGGACTAAGAGATCAAATATATGTTAGAATAAAGCTACCTTCCTGAAAAGGTGTCTTAAAAATATTTCCCCTCCCATCATAATTAGAACCCTGTTTATATTGTGCCACTCAGGGGATGGGAATAAAAGGCTCTGTAGGGTACTCTCTCTATTCAGAAGCCTCTGATACTAAACTGCCAAAACATAATTTTTGATGCAAAGTGGTGTGAACAGATTTCACTTTAATTGACACATTTGGAGATGAGTAATAAGATGACTGAACACTCAAACAGTGCAGGTACTTCAATGAAAGTTAAACAATATTTTTGCTAAGAAGTAAAATAAAAAAAAACACATTTCACACTAGAAAGTCCTACCAGTCCCACTTAATGATTTTAAAGCAAAATGTTATCTCTCTTGTGCCCCAGCATTGTGTTCAAATAAATGAGAGACATGAGAAGAAGCTTTTTGAGACAATGATAAATACAGAATTGGGAACTTCTCTTAAGGGTCCATAACTTGCTAAAGGGAAGAGGTATTTCTGCCCAAGGTAGAGTCACAAGGGACCAGATTTATCTCCTGCCTGAAACAACCAAAAACACTGGACAAAATATATGAGACGATAGTTTTCGAAGCACTGGACATTCGGCAATGAAGGGCTGTGATCCCTGAGAGATGGGAAAGAAACGAGGTAAGCTTGAGAATCACTTCCACTTATTTCAAAGAGTTTCCAGGCTCTGGTGCAGGGAGTAGAAAGCCAGGTAGAGCCAGGCTGACTCCCTGAGTAGGAGATAGAGTCCAGGGTGACTTAGGCAGATGAACTCAGGACAGAGTATCACAGAGGAGAGCTACACAGAGAGAGAATCCCAGAGATCTTCAGAGAGTCTGACAGGCAACCTCATGTGAAGAAACTACCCAAGGCGGGGGTAAAAACCATCAGAAAAGATTAGCAAGCAGTGTATGGTGCTCATTCAGGGGTGGGAATAGTACCTACTCCTATCAGGCACACTGGAAAAACTCAGAATTTGTGGGGCACTGGGTAGAGTACACAGGATGGTCTTGCTTCAGTAATGGGAAGCACTCACTTTATAGTGAGCACTGCTCTAGTCTCATCTAACATATCACAAAAGCAAGATGCAAAAAGATCAAGCTGCTTCCAAGCAGTTTCACTCTATCATAGAAAAAAGCTCAAGGATATTTATAGAAACACAAAAATATCTAGCACCCAACAAGGTAAAATTCACAGTGACTGGTAACCAATCAAAAAGTTAAGTAGAGACACAGAAGATATAATAGATGCAAATTGAACTTCTGGAAAGAAAAATAATATGTATGAGATGAAAATACACTGGATGGGATTAATGATAGATTAGACATGGCAGGAAAATTTGAAGATATAGAAATGAAACACACAGAGAAAAAAGAATCCTCCAGGGGGAAAAAAGCACTGGTGATCTGGGGCTATATTAAATAGACTAATATATGTGTAATTGGAGTCTCTAAAGGCTAACTGAAGAAATAATGGCTGCAACTTGATAAAAACTATAAATTTACTAATCTAAGAACTCAATTCCAAAGATGAGATATGTGAAGAAAATTATACCAAGACATATCGTAATCAAATTGAATAAAACCAGTGATGAAGAGCAAATCTTGAAAGTAGCCAAAGAGAAGGACATTATGAACAGAGAAATAAAGGTAAGAATGGCAGCAGATTTCTCACAGAAACAGTATAACCAAGATTGATGTGTAAAGTTCTGAAAGAAAAAACACCCTACCAACCTAGAAAAAAATCTACACTTAGAGAGATATTTTTTCAAAAGTGAAGGTGAAATAAAAATGTTTCACTTTGAAGAAATTTATCTAATATTTCTCATTTCTTCACTTCTTGTCCAGGAAGTGAAATTGTTAGAGCCTTATTATGTAGGCAGAATAATGACCCCCAAAGACGTCCATATCCTCTCTCCATAATCAACGAATATGTTACCGTCAGATCAGGCTGCTATAACAAAAATATTGGATGGATTAAACAACAAACATTTCTTTCTTACAGTTCTAAAGAATGGAAGTCTGAGATCAGGGTGCCAGGATTGCCGGGTTCTGGCAAAACCCCTTCTCCAAGTTTCCAACTGCCAATTTATTGCTGTATCCTCAAGCAGCGGAAGGAGAGCTAGAGGGCTCTGTGGGGTCTCTTTTATAAGGGCACTAACCCCATCCATGAGGGCTGCACTCTTAGGATTTAGTCACCTCCCAAAGCCCTCACCTCCTACTACCATCACATGGGGGTTAGGATTTCAACATATGAATTTGAGGAAAGGAAGGTCACAAACATTCACTCCGTAACAGTTACCTTCTATGGCAAGAGGCTTTGCAGGACTAATTAAGATGAAAATCTTGACATTGGGAGATTATCCTGGATTATCTGGGTAGGTCTAATGTAATTACAAAGGTCCCTATAAGTGAGAGGAAAACAGGAGAGTCAGAAACTGGTTAATAAGATGCTCTGCTGCTGGCTCTGAAGGTGGAGGAAGGGGCCATGAGCCAAGGGATGCAGGTGGCTTCTAGAAGCTGGACAAGGCAAGGGAAAAGATTCTCTCCAAGAGCCTGCAGAAGCAAGTACATGAGAAATGTGAGAAAAGCTATACTAAGGCATATCATAATCAAACTGTACAAAACCAGTGATAAAACAGCCAGAGAAAAGGGACAGTATATGCAGAAGAATACAGGTAAGAACAGCAGCAGATTTATCACAGAAGCAAAATAACCAAGAAGATTTATGTTTAAGGTACTAAAAGAAAAACACACGCTATGAACCTAGAAATCTAATCCCTACCCAGAGAAAGAACACCTTGACTTTAGCCCAATGACATCCATTTTGGACTCCTAACCAGGACTTCAGAAATGTATGTCATAAATTTGTGCTGTTTTAAGCCACTAAATTTGTGATAATTTGTTATAGCAATAGCAAACTAATACACTTATATTCAGAGGATGACATTTGTGTTCTAATTGACTGAAAAACCAGGTAGATTTTACATGTCTTAGATATTTTTAAAACCTTTACCAATTTGTTAATAATCACACTAATATTTCCTTTCTATCTTCCATAATTTAACCTTGAAAAAATATTCAAAAATTTTTGCTTCAAAATTATTTTAGACACTATTTACATGAAATTTTAAAATCTCTGTCATAAGCTTTTGCTGTTGTCAGCAAAGCACTTAAATCTATAGTTCTCTAGTTAAAGGGATTGCCTATGATCCAAGTCATTCTTTTCTCTTTCATATTAAATCATGGAGAACCCAGTATGAGATTATTAAAATAAAGTCTGTATTTGACGGGAGTACATTCTCGATTGGGGTCCTCTTACGTTCCTCCCCATTTCACATTTTTAAAACAACAATAAGGAAGAAGCAGTTATTTCATGAAAAGCAGGGAGAAGTAGGGGAGTGGGGCAGTCTGGCGATGCAGTGGGGATTTTAATGCTATTGCTAAGAGAGGGTTTGGGGGAGGCAAAAAGACACAGAATAAACCAGAAGTCGTCTCCTAGCCAAGTCAAGTATTGGGTTGGCCAAGACAACAAGCGAAGATTGAGAAAAGGCAATTAAGAGAGTTTTCAGACATCTTCTCTTTATATCCTGGCCTTTTCCTTTCAAGCACGAAACCAAAAAAGCAAGGGATGATGTTTGGTACTTTTTCTCCTTCCACCCACCAACAGTTTAATTTAACCTACTGAAGATCTCTTTCGAACGCAGAAGAAATTTTAGCACCAAATTACATCTTCACTCAATGAACTCAAGTCTGCCTTGTCAGCTTTAAATAAGTAGCCAGTCTTTTATAGGCTAACTTTTGTATCTTTATAATCTCATTAGATTTTTTTTTTTTCCTTTTCAAGGGGCACACTTTTCTCTCAATATTTTAAGACCCAATTTAACATGAGAAGAATCTTGAAACAATTGCATGTGTTTATCTTAGGCTCTCAGGTTGACCTTGAACTTCTAAACTCTCTCTCATCCAGTTTTTCTCCAAACTTATTAGACTTCCTTTGCTTGAGACCAGAGTTTTCCATTAGAGACATAATGTGTCACGAGTGTAATTAAAAATGTTCTAGTAGCCACAATAAAAATAAAGTGAAATTAATTTTAATATTTTATTTAACCCGGTATATAAAAAAGTATTTATGTAATCAATATAAAATTAGTAATGGGCTGTTGTCTGTCCCCTCTTTGTATATGAAGGCTTGGACTCCAGTGTGTATGTTACATTTATGACACATTTCAGTTCAGAAGAGCCTCATTCCAATCACTCCACAGACACAGCTGGCAAGTGGTTAATGTATTGGAGATCACGGCTCTAATTTCTCTCCCTTCACAGTCCTCAGGAAAATTCTACTGAGTCTTACCTAATTTCCAGGATCTTTAGCTTGTTACTGTTTCCCTGCCTTTAAACTGCATAGGCTTCCCTTGAAAGCCCTTCACCTGAGTTGTAACTGCTTTAAATTCCATTTCTCAATTTTCTATCCCTGATACGCTCTTTAAATAAAACCTAGGGCCTCTTCATTGCATTAGTCGCTGCCCACAGCTCTCTCCCTCTGGCCTTTGTTTGCTTTCACAGCTGCCTATCTGTTCCCCCTTATTTCTCCTCTGGGCATTCATCCTAGAAAAGGGAGATGGAGACTGGCTGCAGTTCTCAAATTTCAGGGTGCCTCAGAGTCCCTTGGGGGACTTGTTAAAACACTAACTTCTGGCCCTACTTCCAGTTTCTGGCTCTAGAGATTTGGGGCAATGCCAGAGAATTTGCAGACCAGATGCTGTTGCTGGTCTGGGGACCCACTTTGAGAACCACTGTTCTAAGTTTTTGTCCTTGACATTCTGACCTTTCTCCCCGGAAGCACCTGCCATGGCCCCTCACCAGTGCCAGGGCCAACCTTGTGCTAGCCTGAGCCAGTCCTGGCCAATGGTAAATGCAGTTCCTCTGGCCTGTATTGGGTCCTGGCAAATGAGACCCGGGAGATGGAGGATAGGGGAGCTTCTGGGAGCTTTTCATACTCTGTCAAAGGGACACAAGACAGGCTTGCCCTTTCCTGCCTCTGCCTTTGTTGCTTAGGTGCATCCTTCAGAACGATGGTGGCCTCCTGGGTCCCTGAGGGGATGGCCAAGGAGGCCAAGCCTCACACTGACCACAGACACATAGATGAGAGAGGGGAAGAGAGAGAGATGACTGAGGATTTCACTGAGCCGCTGAAAGAAACCATTCTGAGGCCTCTCTCCTGTGGTGTGGGCAATAATAAATATATATGTTGTCCAGGCCATTTTGAACTGGGTTTTCTGTCACTTACTGCAGAAAACCTCCCCATACTTCCTCTATGGAGGAAACTTCCATCTCTTCCTCTCCAGTTGCCATGCCTGGCTGGTGTTCTCCTTAAGCCAGCTTTCAACCCCACTTCTTTCTCTACTGAATTCTTTTTCCCCTCCTTGTCTTTCTTCATTTTCAAGGCTTAGGACAGGAACACGAATGAGGGTCCTAGCTTGTGGCCTTGCCCATTTCTTCCCCACACTATGACAGCCATGCACGTGGACTCCTTCCTGCCAGCGTGCCCAGGCTCTGCCCCTAACTCCCCACTCCCTCCGGCTTAGTGCCTGGTCGGCCGTGCGAGGGCTATGCAAGTGGGCTGAGGGCCTTGGACTGGAAGTTCCAGTATCCTTGGTTCCTGGAACATGGTCTAAATGTGAGACAAGGGGAAGCCTGGCCTTGGGGGATCCACAGGCTCCTCATGTTTCCATGAGGGGCACAACCAGATGAAGGTCACTGTAGACCTTCTACAGCAGGGCACCCAGGGCAGTGGCCCAGTTTTCTCAGGCCTCAGAGAGAACTAGACGAGCGATGCTCGTGTGACTGAGCAGATGCTTCTCTCTGAGTCACACGCAGTAAAGGCTTCCATTGCTGAGGAGTTCCAGGGCACGTCTAATGCTCTGATCATTCTTTGGAGCAAGATAATACCTTAGTGTATTGAGTGTTTAAAATAAAATTTGGAAATTTTTGAGTTGTTTTAATATTGCATTATGTACACTAGGTATTTTGACCTCAGTGGTAAGATTTTCTTTTACTCATTTCTAAAAACCCTTATTCTTTCTTCTTCCTTGGATTCACTTGCCAGAATAGTTGTTTTCTGTTGTTTTTTTCAGAAAGGACCTCATTTGGAAAAATTTATTCAGAAGACTCTGTTTTTCCATATTAAATTTGAGTATGAAGTAGATACAAACTGGGATCCATTTTCCCTCAGCACTTTGGGAGCCTGACCCCGTGGCTGATGACACGCAGAATCTGTGATGAGGTGTCTAGCCTACCGCTCCTCACTCCTGTGAGTAATCTGTGTCCACACCTCCCTCCAGCCTGGAACCTTTTATATATTCACAAATTTATTTATATCTGAATATTCCGAAGCGAACCATGCAGTGCCATTCAGTTCAGGGTAATTTTCTTTTCATTTTCTCACTATTTGCTCTCCTTCAGTTTTTGCTCCTCTAAAACTCCCATTAGACAGATGCTGGATGTTCCAATCTATTCTTTATTCCTACATATCTTCACTCTACCCCTAAGTTTTTCACATGATATTTGAGAGACTCCTAGGACATTCATTCTTTTAGCTACCCAGTCTTTAGACTGAGAGTGTGTTTGTTTTTGGAGCCTATGGTTAAGTCCCGGGAATTTACAAAATAATGGCTTATTCTTATTTTATTAAATATCATTGACGATTTGGGGAGGATAATTATTTCATTTTCATAGTTATTTTAAAGTTGCCTTAGGTTTTTTTGGTTTTTGTTTTTTATTGACACTGATTCTTTGGGTTAGTTCTTCAGATTGTTGAGTTTGATGTTTCTCTTTGAAGCTGCTGGTTTTCTGTTTACACTTACGTTGGACGTTGGAAGGACAGGATTGAAGACTGAATTTTCTCAGCTCAAACATGAAACCCTATTAACTTTTCTATTCATATGGGCCTCTGATCTCTGCAGTCTGCCTTCTATAATTATGGGGAGGGCAGCATGGGTGAGACTGCCTTGCTTTGGGGAGTGGGGGAGAGGGAATTTCTCTTTACCTGGAACAAAGCCTGGGACCTCTGTGTTGAGAATCCCCAGTTCAGAATACACACTCTACGCCTTACCCTAGGGCCAAGGCCAGCCTCAATGGCCTCATTTCACTCCCCCCAGTTCTACTCTGCTTCTTTCAAAGAAGAGCTTCCACTTTGCTGAGAGAATAGTTCTTGGGCCATTAGCCTGGAGGAAAATATCCTGCAGCTGTCTGGGCTCGTGTGTGCTGGAGGATGATGTGCCCTACTTACCTTGCTCTTCCAAGGCCATCTCTTAATTACTGATTCACTTGCCCCAGGGCCCTTTCTAGTGCTGAGTACAATTTGTTTCTTTAGTGCAATTTTTTTTTAACCCCTGAAGGTCCATCCTTTCTGTGTATTTTGTGCTGTGGCGTTTTGTTTTGTCCTTTTTTTTTTTTTTTTTTTGCTTTGTTTGTTTTGTAAGTTGAGATGTAATTGACATGTACCATTGTGTAAGTTTAAGATGTTGATTTGGTACATTTATATGTTGCAATATGATTACCACCACAGCATTAGCTAACACTTCTATCATGTCACACAATTATCATTTCTTTTTTGTGGTGAGAGCACTTAAGATCTAGTCTTTCAGCAATTTTGAGATATATAATACAGCATTGCTGACTGTAATCACTAAGCTGTGTGTGAAATCTCTAGGACTTACTCATCTTCTGGTTGTAAGCTTGTACCTCTGACCAACATCTCTCCAATTTGGGCTCTTGTCTTTATCATTTTGATTCCATGGCTGTGTAAGTTCTGTACTGCCAGCTCCCTTAACGCTTTCAGCGTAGTTATGAATTGGCTCTTCGTTTTCATTGCCATTATCTTAATACAGGCCTTCTCTCTCACTGAAGCTATCGGTGTATCCTTCCACATGACTGTTAGTCCCACTCCAGTTCACCCCATACAGCTATGTTGTCTAACATGACAGCCATTAGCCACATGAAGCCATCGAGCACTTTATTCTGAAGACTTTGTACAAAGGAATGCAAAACATCTATTAATTTTTATATTAATTAAAGTCTGAAATTTTAGTATTTTAGATGTATTTGCTTAAATAGAATATAGTCTTAACATTAATTTCACTCGTTTCTTTTTGCTTTCATAATGTGACTACTGGAAAATGTAAAATTGCATAGGTAGCTCATATTATATTTCCAATGGACAGTGTCACTCACACTGCTGCAGGTCATTCCTTAGATGAAATTAGGAGTAGGTCAAAATAAGGAATTGAGTATGCATGTAGACTATCCATCCATACTCATTTCATCACAAAAACACAAAAGAGTAAAATAAAGTATGCTTCTAAAAGTAGCAGTGTGGATGAAAAGGAGAGGTCAGACCAGAGGTATATTATTTGGTAGAATCTAAGTGACTTAGGGATGAGTTCATTATGGGTAGAAAGCTCAAAAGAAAATTCAGTGTGTCAAGCTTCGGGCAATGGGTCAGTGATAGTCCTGCTAATCATGTGAGTTGGGATGCCATCCAGGAAGAAAGAAGTCAATGGTGCATGTGCCAGTGGAGGTGTGAAGATGATGAGTCTGGTTTTGAACCTGTGGTATTTCAGGTGTCCTTGAACTATCACATGTCCAATAGATAGGTAAGAGCATGAGCAATGCTGAGAAAAGAGCCTGGGGTTACCAATACACCAATGGGAGCATCGATGCAGCGGATGAAACCACCTGGGGGCACTCACCTCGAAGCTGGCGCTTTGGGAAACCCACCATTTGAGAGTTGGTTGATGAGGAAGAGCTTTGAAGGGAAAGGGAGTATTAGTGAAAGGAACCTTGCTAAACTTGTATATTCTAAGACCTCCCACAGCAGTGGTAACAAGGGAGGCCTCAGGTACACATTTGTGTCAACAGTAGCTTTCAATACACTTAGTGTTTCAGGAGTTACTTGAACATGTTTTAACCAGTGGAAGCTTTTATCAGTCAAGTGTTTGTAACAGGTGGCACATAAATATGAGGAGAAAGTACCAACCTGTGAACAAAGAGAGTTTGCCATGGAAACAAGGGAGTCTTACTTTGGTTTAGATTGGGATGAATGAATTTAGCTCTCATTCCTGCATGTTTATAAAAGATTCTACTAAGAGAATTAACTAGTCATGGTAGAAATGGCAACCAAATTTGTGTTAACCCCAAATGTACAGGACATTTCAAATTCTAAGTACCTGGGCAAAGGGAGATTCCGGTTGTTTTTAATGCTATAATAATAGAATTTAAACATGGTGGGGAAATGATATCGTAAACAGTTTGAGGCACAGATTCTTTTTAGTTCTTTTCTGTGGCTTAAACTTGGAACACATAAGCTGAACACCACCACAAAGCACATAATCACTGTCAAATACATTTGACCTAGGGCTTCAGGTCAATAAGGGAACTTCTGTTTCTCAAGTTGAAGTCTATATAGAATATTCTGGAAGACTTGAATAAAAAACTTGATCTTGTTGGTACATTAAAAAAAATACTAGCCAGAAGGAGTTTATGTTGAGTTCAAAACAGTCTATCATCTGGATTAAAAGACTAAAGACAACACAAGGAAAATGGCACGAGATTTCTGTTAAATGGCCCAGGCATCTGTCTTGAATCCCCATTATTGTTTTCGGGATTCAAGAACAGATTTGAGCGTATGAATTTATCACTGATTATAACAGCTCATTTTCCAGATAGTGAGGTAGAGTCTGTTCAAATAATAAAATAAAACAGAAAGAGTCACCACTACAGTGTTGTAGAAGAAAAACAGTTTTAAAGTTCATTAGGTCACCATGCCTGTGGAGTGGACTACCTTTTAAATGGTTCTTCAGTGAAGAACACAAACCCCTGCCTGCTTGGAGTTTACACTTCAGTTGCCAGGTAGAGATAAATATTTAAATAAACAACTATGTTAATAATTTCAAATATGTGCTGTAAAGGAACTAAAAATGGGATAGAGAGTGATGTGGTGGTGGGGAACCGCTTTGGCCCAAGTGGTTAGGAGAGGCTTAAGGTTGGGGAGGGCACTAGAGGCAGAGGGAACAGCAGTGTAAAGGGAAAAAGCCCAGAGGCGGGAGAATCTTGTTATGTTCAAGGAGGGAGAAAGAATGCGAGGGGAGGTGGGATAGAGCTTAGAGAAAAGAGTAGTTTAAAAAGGATTAGTCACCTGGCTCGAACTGCTGAGTGACTTAGTAAGACACAGAGAGAAAACTGACCGAAGGATCTGTCAAGACTTGGATCAGTGGTGACTATAAAAATTAAGAGACTGTGGTTTTAATTCTGCCAGTAGCTATGCACATGTTACTTAAGATTTTCCCTAAAATGGGGATTATAATGCTAAATACAATGTCTTGCTTACAGAAGCAAAAGACCAAATAATATACTTTTAAAAAAATCCTCACCTGAGGATATTTTTAAATTGATTTTAGAGAGAGAGGAATGGAGAGAAACATCGATTGGTTGCATCTTGTATGGGGACTGAACCCACAACCTAGGTGTGTGCCCTGACTGGGAAGCGAACTTGCAGCCTTTTGGTGCACAGGATGATGCTCCAACCAACAGAACCACCTGGCCAGGGCTACTTTTTGACATTTTATACTTTTCAAAGATTTACATTTTTATTTAGTGTGACCTTTTATTACCTTTATAGAGAGCTAAGGTGTTCTGAAATAAATGCTATTTGTTTAGGAGCTGAGGGTATGTCAATGACGTGGCATTTTATTCCTTTGGTGTAGAGATGTATCAGGGAGTTAATATTTTTGTGTGTGTGGAGGTGCCTCTCTGCATTCACAGAGGAAATGTGCCTGCCACATTTGTGGAGGGCATTTGGGAAATGCTAGTTTCCTTCCTCAAAACAGTTATTGGGTGCCAAGTATGTGCTGGGCACAGTGGTAGGGATGGGGAAAATCAGTAGCGAATGAGAAATAGGTCCTAAAGGATTAAGTTGTACAAATTGCCAGTTATAAAAAGTCACAGGGATGTAAAGTACAGCATAGGGAATATAGTCAATAATATTATAATAACTATGTATGGTGATACATGGGTACTAGACTTATGGGGGTGACCACTTCGTAAATTATACAAATGTCTAATAATCACTATGTTGTATATCTGAAACTAATATAATATTGTATGTCATTTGTAATTGAAAATTGTAAAAAATGTCAAAACTATATACCAACTATACATTTTAAACATGAATATATTATAAAAGAGAGAGAGAAATAGATCCTGAACATAGGTGCTCCAATGACTTCAGCCATTGCAGATACTCTTGCTGGTGTTTCAGAGTTTGATTCAGAGCAGTGATTCCCAAGATGTGGTGTCCAGCCAACAGCCTCAGTAGAACCTGGGAACTTATTAGAAATGCAAATTCTAGGGCCCCACCCCAACCTACTGAATCAGAAACTGAATCAGCAATCTGTGTTTCAACAAGCTCCTCAGGTCACCGAGCATGCTCAAATTTGGGAACCAGTGGTAAGGAGCAAGGCAGGCTGTCATCAGGAAAGTTTGCTCACTTAAGCTCCATGTGAAAATTGTTGTATCAAAAGAGAATATATTACATGTAGAGGTAATGGTGGTATTTATCACTTTCTGTTCCATTTCTGAAGCCAGTACTTGGTTATTTTGGCTTAGGGCGTATTTGAGTCTACTTTTGGATTCAGATTATGTGGAGCTATTTAAAATTTTTTGGGCTTATTTATTTCTGTTATATAAGTAAAGCTGAGAGCTTCTGAGAAAATCACCCAACTGTGAGGATAGGTCCCACTATAAATGTCTACTGCTCTGGACCTTCGATGCCAAGTGGTGGCCCATTTTTCCTTGTCAGCACTCCCTCACTCTCTCCCAGCAGCTGTTTAGAACTTTCTGTTTGATTATTTGCTTATCAATCCCAATAAATAATCTTACCTCTTATTCTCCACAGGTAAAATATGTTATTAAAAAAACTTCCTGACACTATTCCTGAGAAGTTACCTAACTCCATCACATCTTTCCTGCTTTGATCATGTTTAGATGAAAGATCTCTAATACAAGCACAAGGTCCCTAGGACCCTACCCCTCCTCTTCTTCTGTATCTTAAACCTTTCACTGTCCATCAGCATCTTTCCTGCAGCATTTGAACTTGTTTCAAGGCTCTTTCCTCTTGAAAACAAAACTGAGTCTTGCCTCAACTTCATATAATTTCCATTGATCTCAATCTTTTATTTTATGGAGCAAAATTTCTAGTACTTGTCTGTCTTCTCTTCATAGTCCCATCAACCAGCATGTCTTTTGGCTCATGGCAGGCAATCAACTAATATTTGCTGAGTAAAATGGCTGAATGTACATATTAAAAAAAACTTGAGATTACAGAAAGTTACCAAAAATATATCATGTATCATCTCTTTATCTAAATAAAACCATCATGGGAGTTTTAAATAGTTAACATCTTTATATTTATATCCCCCAGTTCTCAAAGGACAAATAATAGTTTCATGAAGTTAAGAGTACAGTGATGTGGAGGATGATTTAGAACTGGTATTCAGATATTTGTGCAAATATTGTCCAGAAAGAAAAGTAAAGATAATTGAAATTCAAAGAAAATACCTTTCCTTAAACTTTTAAATCATCATATCCAATCAAACTTTTATTGGAACAGTGTTATTATATAATGGGAGATATTTAATCGGGAAGAAGTCAGAGAAGGTAAGTTCTGTAATTCCCAGGCCCTTTGCTCTGTTAAAGCTTTAACGCCCTTCCTCTTTCCCATTTGTGCTTTATTACATTCCGTTATGAGTTAAATTTGGTTCCTCCAAAATTCATATGTTGAAGTTCTAACCCCTGATGCTGCAGAAAAATGACTATTTGGAGCTATTAAGATCAATTATGTAGCAATAACAATAAAAGATCGTTTAAAGAAAGCGTGCTTTGGTAATAAACATACTTTGTACTTTAATTCAGGTACAACTATTAAATTTTATTTTACAACAAATGTCACTGCTACAAATTACAGCAGATATGCACTGAGAACTTGGGAGAGGGGAGAGAGAAAAAAATCAAGTTTTTTTTCTTGTAGAAAATCTAGGTTTTTGTACCTATTTAAGGATTAACTGTTTGAAAAATGAGGCCATGTGGGTGGGCCCTAATCCAACATGACTTTATAAGAAAAGACGGGACACAGATATGCAGAGGGAAGAAGGTGCACAGACTTCCATCGGCAAGGCAAGGAGAGGCTACGAAAGAAACCACAGTTCCAGCAAACTCATTTACCTTTAGGAGGAGTTGCGGGTGGGGCAAAAGTAGGTTTATAGTTGTGACTATGCAAGACAGAGTTTATTCTCGTATCATTATGTATTAATTATTGTATTATTTTCCATACCAACTGCACACCTACTTTCGCCCCCCCGTATTTGTCAGCAGCCCCTCGCCCCTAAGGGTGCTTTTTCTTCGTTTCTTTCAGGGATCTCATCTCGCCATCGCCCAGGTTCACCTGCACCGTTGTTCAAATCGATACCCGAAGCCTCCTCTTGGCTGGGGTTCTGACTCCCCGTATCTTAGCTCCCGACGGGCCTTTGTTTCACGTGTCTGTAACATGCCTAAGCTCAACATGTCTAAACAACTTCGTGTCCCATGAGAAAGCTTTGCTCACATCACTTTCACGCGGTCGCCCAGGCTTCGGGCTCTAAGCTCTTTAACTTCCCTCTGGCGACGCTTCTCGCAGCTCGGTAGTCCTCGCCTGTCACTGCTGGTCCTTCGTTTCCCTTCCTTTGCCATTGTATCTGCCTCAGCCTTGGGAAGCCCTGTTGGCCGTCTTCCCAGGCCAGTGTGCAGGGGACGCCTTTCCAGGCCCCCACTTCCAGTCTTCCCGGGTCACCATGCATGTGGCACTCAGCGCACTACAAACCCATCTCAGGCTTTGGGCCTTTCTCCTGCCCACAGAACTTAGCCTGCCCCGGAGGCCCTGTGGCATTTGGTTCCTGACCGTCCTTGCTGCCCACTGTCCCCACAAGTGTCCTGCATTCTAATCAAACGGGCTTGCTGACTGCCCTGAGCATGCCTGCGCTCCCTCAGAGCAGGGCCTGTCTCCCATTTCTGCCTCAAGCCCTTTTCCCTTCTCAGAAATCCCTTCTATTTATTGAATCTTACCCGTTCTCCAAAGGCAATTTCAGATCTAATTCCTGTGTAAACCCTTATTCAAAGAGAGCGGCTAAATGGTCTGCCTCCTTGAAGCTCAGTAACATATTCTGTTTCTCTGTCTTGATCAGCAAGTACCTGTGAGCCAAATATAATGCTCCATCCCAACAGCCATCTCTTATCTCAGGTTACAGTCACACCTCTCTCCTCAGTGGGATGTATATTTCTTTCAGTTCCACTTTAACCTCTTACTGGAATACATGCTTTTCTTTTAACAAGAGGCCTCAAATGCACAAGGCCTGGCTCATGGTAGGCTCTTAATAAATACCAACTATTAATTATAAGCTATTAATAATTATAATATATTATAATATTAATGTATTGTTAATATATAAATATTAATATTATATATATGTAATTATACAATAAAGATATAATGTCTGTCATTACTTTAAAAAGTTATGCCACTTACAGTCCATGGCATTCATATGTTGTCATTTAAAAAAATTCACTTTTTATTATTAGTTATATTTTGGGGATATGTAACTTTTCTATCAGAGTTTACCCCTCAAGGCCAGGACCTTTGTGTTGAATTTTTTTGCATAAAACAATGCTTGGCATAAAATAAGTACTCTGTAAAGGTTGCAGTCTCAATGAAAATAAACATAGGACTCCTTAGGGAGACTCACATGTTTCATAGATAAATTGATAAACCAGAAAGAAGAGCTTATTGTTTAGTAGTTCTTTTTTTTTCATAAACACAGAAACATCTGCTTTTGGATCTTAGGGAGACTTTTTTCCTTTATATTTTTGTAGGCTTGAAAAAATAGTTGCGCTCCATAAATATCCCATTATGAGTCATTTGCTTAACCAAACAGCTGCTTACTCATTAGCCAAATGCTCTTCATTCTAAGTCACAGACTTAAATCAATTTTCTCCTGTGCCTCTCTCCTTCCCTCAGGAGCCAGTGAAGTGATACAGACATTTTTCTCTGGACTGCTAAAGAGGTACAGACCTGCTTTTGACATGGGGAATCTAAACTTCCTGAAGTCAAAAGAAGCCATCCTAGCTCAAATTAATAAGCTCTTTGTATATGCTTTGATTGTCTTGCTAACACACACAGTGGTTCATCTCTCATTCCCGTCTATCCCCATATACCTCTGGAAAATCCTCTTCAAATCCAGCCTATCAGTTCTCCCATTTGGAGCACCCTGCAGGGCTTTGCCTACCCTCCCACCCCCACCTTGTCTCCATCACCTACCTGCCTATTATGTAGTAGGTAGAAAGCCTGTGTCACAATCACTGGCAGAAGTCATTTATTTCAATAAGTGCAAGGGAGTGACAAGTATTTTTGTAAATTCTTTTGTGAAGGTGGAGTTACAGATCAACTCCTATAATTAGTATCTTTCAGCAATCACTCTGAATTCACAACTTACTTTGGATGATAAAATGCAAAGTAATCATTTGCAATTTTTATCAGAGACAACTACTGTTCAACTGTCTGCAATGACCTGGGTTTAAGAATTTATTTCAACTTAACAATACTTCTTTATTACAGACAAACTCATGTATGGCAGTGGATCTTTAGTTCACATTATTCATTCTCTCCCATCTAAGAGAAGTGATTTCACACTGTTATCTTCTTTGAAAATGGTAAACACGATCAGTAGTTCTTTGCTTTGGAAGACAATAAATGCCTAAATGTTTTGGAAGAGGCCAGAGGGGGACAGAACTTTAATTTCTAGAATTAACTTTCTAGAGGAAATAAAGTTCTCCAGTTTCTATTTATAATACAGCTGTTCTCAGCAGGGTTCCAAGCTGATAGGGATTTTTTCCAGGCTGCAGAAGACATCTCAACACCCAGAGCTGGCATTGAGTTGTTATGCACTCAGTAGGACTGTACATTGTGGAACTCACCAATTGATAAAGTCACTTTTATACTATTGTCCTGAGCCCCCTGGCTCCGTAACTTCCTGCCTCCCACAAAAATGGCCTATAATTTAGCAACTAATGAGTTAATATCTGATACCACAGGGATCAACAGCACCAGGCTTCTGCTAAGCAGAGGCATTCTGATTGGTTACTGGTTAAATACAGTATTTTGAGTATTACCCTGCAAACAGCATTTGCTCCAGGTACATTAGGTATTAGTAATTTTCTGGAAAGCAATCTGAACTTGCTAGCTTTGAGAATGAGGGCATTTATCTCTCTCAGGTTAATTTTCCTCATCTGTGAAAGGTGGGGTGACTTGGTTTAGTTTTCAGACCAGGTTCCCAAGTTGCCTCAAGAGGAGACTGCTGCTGAGACAAATCTGAGCCCCACTTCACAAAGAGAGGCTCCTTTTTATCTGGCCTACTCACTAGGGTCCACCCTACCTTTTTGTTTGCAGAAAGGATTTTTAAAAATGGATTTTGCCGCTAAGAAAAAGAAAAGGTTGAAAACCACTGACTTGAATACTAATCTTTCATCCTATTTTAAATTTCTAAAATTTAATTATAAACATAATTATAAAAAATTGCAAGTATATATAATAATAGCAAGTACTTATATTGGGTCTACTCTGTGCCAGGCATTGTTCCAAGTGTTTTACATATTTAAACTCAATCCATACAACAACACTATGAGCTAGTGTTATAATTATTAAAATAATTATTAAAGTCTAAAACGCGGATATTCAAATATATTTATTTTCATTTTTATAATTTTTTTAGATACATTTGAGCTCATAATTTATTCAAAGGTAATAATCCTATGATGACTAATTACATGCCATGGTATTGTCTTTCTTATGCACGATAATTACAGATGTCTAGACATATGGAAATCAGTTAATAAAAGTCCGTGGACACGGGTCCGGGTAGCTCTAAAGGTGCTTGGGCAATTCCCGAGCACCAGATCCTGACTCTCAGTGCCTAGGTGCCAACCTGAGCACGACGCTGCTCATCGCGGCCCTTTCGGGAGGGTGTGCGGAGAGCCCGGCCCCCTGCCCCGCAGCGGGCTCCACTCAGCACTGCCTAGGTCCGTGGGTGCTGGGGACTCTCCTGCCCTTTCTCTCACCGCCCCGTCAATATGCACTTCTCACGGGGCCAGACAGGGTCTCGCGTCGGTCCCTTGACCGGGGCAGTGTGGGTCCCAGTCTGCCGTTCCTGGGTCCGGCAGAGGTGGGAATGGAACGGAAGCTGAACAGATGCGGGCGAGGTTACAGGGGCTCCTGTGTTTGGCAAAGCGGGGAGCTGATCCCTGCAGCACTGCGGGCAGCAATCGGCGACGAGCCGCTGGATGTCAGTGGGGAAGAAGGAAGGCTACTACCCACCGGAGGCGTCCACGCAGAGGCTGGAGGACGGCTTTCCTGGGTGACAAATCAGTTTCAGACAGGACATGTGCATGGACCAAGTGGGTTCTGTGCAGCATTAACCCTTCATCCCCGACTTCAGCTCTTCTGTCCTACCAATCCCAACGTATACTCTGACTTATAGTTCTGATTTTAGGTTAAAGCACTTATTTTCTGAATCTCTAAAGCACCAGTCCGTTCTGAGATTTATGATTTTTACCTATCTTGCTTAGACTTTATCAATATTCAAGTGATTAGAATTCTATCAGATTCTTATACATTTGTATATCTCCCTCGCTATGGGGTAGAGTTGAAAAGAAGGGGTAAGAGACATTGTTGCTTTTTGAAAAAATATGTTTTTTATTGATTTTAGAGAGAGAGGAGGGGAGAGGGAGAGACAGAAACATTGATGAGAGAGAAACATCAATATCGATTGGCAGCCTCCTGCATGATCACTGAGCCGAAACCCAGGCACGTGCCCTGACCTGGGATAGATCCTGCAACCTCTTGGTGCACGGGTTGATGCTCAACCACTGAACCACACCGGCTGGGCTGAGAATTGTTGCCTTATATCAGGAGTCAAAGCCTTAAGCTGGTGAGGAAGCTCTGTCAGGAAATTTTCCAGTGCTGGCCAGTGGGAGCCCTGGAAACCTGGGGGTCAGTCTTTGAAAACACACCACCGGGAACAGACTGATAGCTGTCAGAGGGGAAGGGGGAGAGGGAGCTGGATGAAAGGATGTGAAGGAATTAGCCAAAAAACACATATATATATCACAGACACAGACAACTGTATGGTGAGAGCCAGAGATAAAGGGTGGTGGGGGCAGGTGGAGGTGGGCAAAGGTTGGGGGGAATGGAGACTAAAAGAGGCTTTGCTTGGGGTGATGGGCGCACCATGCAGTGTGCAGATGATGTTTCATTGAGTTGTACGCTTGAAGCCTGTATGGTTTTGGGGACCAATGTCACCCCCAATAAATTCAATTAAAAAAGAAAAAGAAAAAACATACTGCAGGAGGAGCTGACTGCCCTGTCACTCCTGCAGTCAGTGTGCCTGGAAGACCCGCAGCCCCATAGAGTCTCTTTGGCGGCCTATAGCCCAAGTAGCCTTGAGAGCCAGAGCTATGCTTGACTTGGGCTGAAACAGCTGAAAATACACAATGCATGCTTCAGCGCATTCCTGCTGCAATGTGTTAATATCACACACTTACCCACCAGACTAGGGCTCTAGTATCTTGTCCTATCCTCTCTCCCCCAAAAGAAAAATGTTACCACATGTAGACTTTTCCACTGTAGTTGTTTATCTCATAACTCACAACTTTCCCTTTTTTTTTTTTGGTCTTGCCTTGACATGCTTTCTATATTAAAGACCATGGAAAAATGCATTTCTTTGTGATATTTCTAAAAATGACAAATTGAAGAGGTTTTGTTTCTGGATACTGGGCTTCTACATCACAGAACACTCTTCTCCCCCGATGGCTAATCCAATCATGTATTTGCACAATAAACAGGATAAATATAGCTTAATAGGACAGTGCATGCAGAAAAGTCCTTTTGCTCTGTGTAGTTTCTTTCTACATGCCTTAAAAATATTCATTAAAAAGTTCCTACTTTATTGGCTTATCTGCTTAGATTGGTTTCCCTATTTTAATGATTTAAAGCATCTTTTGAAAAGAATTCTTGCTTGGAACACCCTTGGTCAGGTAATTCTTTTTTCAAAGTAAGGAAGGGCAGGTGGCCCTGCTTGCTCTTTTGAACTAATAAGTTCATAGATTTTTTTAAAAGGCACAGACTGTTAGCTTTTCTCTTTATTTTTCCCCCTAAAATTAAAATTCACATCAATTAGGTCTCATTGTTAGTAACCTGTACAACCTGGAAAAATAAACTGAACTATAAATGTTGGCATGGATAAGTGCACAAACACTTATAAAAGAAATTAAAATTTCCTTGTCATAACTATAAAGATTATTTAGCTAACAGTAGTCCCTGAAAAACCTTTGAGACCTATTTGTAAAAGATGTGAGAAGCATCCTGGTAATTCACAAGGGAATCCAGCAATACTAAATCTGCCCCAACGCAGGTACAGAATCCAGTTTCTAATTTTGCTCAAAATGGTTAAGAAGACAATCACGTCAGTTTTGTGGCTTTGCTGCATATAGGAAGGCTGCAAAAGATCACAGAATAACTTCACCTACTCCATCTGCTTGCATTTCTGCCAAGGATGGTCAGGAGGAAGTAGACGAAGAGACAAAGTCTACTTGTGCGAAGCCCACACACGCAGGACCCACCCACCCTACACCGGCCATGCGATGAGAAAAAGACAGGAATCAACAGTGCCAGGGAAAGACCAGGAAGAGGAGCCTGGAAACAATAAGACAAGGCTTCCTTTGAATAACGCAGAGAACTCTCTTAAGAGGAGAATGACAGAATAAATGTGTATTCACACTGAATTTCAGGGCAGAATATGCTGTTTGAAAGAAAATCATTGGCTTTAATCAATTGCTTTCTTACAGAGCTTTGTCCATACATGTGTGACAAAATCATCAGTCATTTAATGTTAGTGTAATTAGAATGAAATCACTGAGATTTCCTTCTTTTTCATCCTTTCAGTAAAAATCAGAGGAGGAGAGGGGTGGGGATGGGACTCAGCGAGAGCAATATTTTATGAAAGTGAAACACACTTTGCATTTGAATTTTTTTCCTGCTGGAGTTTGAAGTATATTATGAGAAGGAAAAGGAAAGCTGTAAATTAGCCAAGTAAGAAGGTGAGACTGCAGTGGCCCAGGCTGGGGATGGTTAGTTCAGCTGGAGCACTTGGAGAGAGAGGAGAGAGTGAGTCCAGTCTGCCTTCCAACCCCAGCCCTGGCTGAGCTCTCCAAACTCAAGGAGCAGCTGCTTCCCTGAATCCACTCAAAAGATTGTCCTGTCAAGAGTTGAAAAGAAAAAGTTCTAGACTTTTACATCATAGATATGCTTCCCTCTGGAATCATTCAAAAGACAAGATAGATGAAGCAGGGAATAAAAGCTTCCATCTAAAGGACTGACATGTGCAAGGAAGAGTTTCCTTACAAATACCCTTTTCCCTTTGGTCTGGTGAAAGTGTGGAGTGAAGAAAAACGCTAAGGCGGGAACCACGTAGACAGCCTCTGGTGGTAAAAGTCTTTACTGAGTCAGTGCACTCAGTGGTCCTGTTTCTCCACGTGCTGTGGCCGACCCTCTCCTGCTGCCCACACTTCCCTGCCTGGCTCTGGGTGGCCAAGCGAGGCACCGGCTGAAGATGAGAGGGTGGGAGGACAGACAGGCCTGGTCTGTCCGGCCTGCCTCTTCCCGGCACTGGTGTGTGAGCGGCCGTCTCTCCAGGAGGGCAGCTCTCCAGTTCCATATGCTCCCAGCAGTTGCCACAGGCTCAGGAAACTCTATGTTTCTTCCCCTTGTCTGTCCCTTCTGGCCTAGGATGGGGATTGCTTCCCGCTGTTATTTCTGGGGAACTCAACCTCTCCGGTTGCTTTCTCTTAATCTACCCACTGTTCTTTCCAAAGACCTTCCTTAGATTCTCATTTCAATCCTGTGAAGTGAGGTCTCCTTCCCATAGAGAGAGACTAAAAATACCTCCAACCTGAGAGAAACCATGGTGAGCTGCAAGTTCTAGGTGCAAAATGCTTAGATAATTGCCGCTTTGTGGAGGAAGGTGAATCATTTATTGTTTATAAGATCTCAAGACAAATAGGCTATAGAAATTCCGGGTGCAATTCAGCCAAAAAAATCTAAAGAAATGAATCAGAATCAACTAGGATTAATTATATTAATCATGCGCTTTTATAATCACCCAAATCACCTGCTGCTAAATTATATATTCCAAACAGACTTTCAAGAATCATTCAGAACCAAATTATGTAAACCCCCTATAATTATTTACTAAAATTCAAATAGGTCAAATCCACAATTCAGAGTATAGCTTGTATAATACTTACAGATTCTAATATTCTAAAAGAAAAATAAAAAATTATATGTTGCTCAAATATTAGAAAATTCACCTTATATTAAAAGGCATCAGAACTTAGCACCTGGCTTGTTCTGCATCTGACATGTAAATGTTTACCTTACTATTGTATATTAACCATCTATAGACTATGCCTGATACTCTCCAAAATGTACCATAAAGTCACTGTTCACAAGAATTTTATGCCTTTGAAATAGACAAAAATATAATTTTATAAAATGTAAAAATGTTTCATAGCTTTTGCTTTTTTAGCATTAGCCTTTTAGTTTTGGCCCTAGTCTCTTTTTAGGTAGTGAGAGGCATTATGGGTTAATAACTACAGTTAATCTTAGTCAAAAGGCCAAGAAGCCATAGGGGTAATTAGTTAACATACTTTTGTTGACTCTAAATTAAACGGAATTGGATAGAGGATGTCACCAAAAGATTGTCACCGAGCTAAAAGGCTCTGGGTTTCAGTAAAGGAAGGTCAAACAGCTTATTTGCTGCTGTTCTCCCGCATTAGCTGTTGGTTGATTGGAGCTGTCCTCCTTTCCAATCCCCCTGAGATCTTTGTGCTAACAGCACCGCCCCCTAGTGTTCTCTCGCTTTAGTGCACTGTGAGTAAAGGAAAAGAAAATGACAAGATTTATTTTCAATATGTATACTGTATTTACAGTATATTGCTACCTGATATCTTACTGCAAATTAAACATTTTGTCATATTTATTTGTCCTGATTAAACATTAAAGCATGCTAAACTCACAATTTGTTTTTTATAATGAGTAAAAATAGGAAATTTAGATACCATTACACAGTTTCTGATTTAATGGAGAAACTTATTACCTAATATTTTTAGGTGCTGACTATGTTATGTAGGTAAGAAGTGTCATATTAAAATTGAAGTCTGAGTAAAATTAATTCAATATCTAACTTCTAAAGTTTTTGACTTTTTTTTTTAATGTATCTTTATTGATTTCAGAGAGAGGAAGGGAGAGGGAGAGAGAGAGAAACATCAGTGATGAGAGAGTCATTGATTGGTTGCCTCCTGCATGACCCCCACTGGGGATCGAGCCCACAACCCGGGCATGTGCCCTGACCGGGAATCGAACTGCTATCTCCTGGATCCTAGGTCGATGCTCAATCACTGAGCCACGCCTGGTCAGGCAGTTTCTGACATTTTATAATAATTTATTAATTTGATCCTTTGGGAAAGTAGAAAAGGTAAAGAGAGAATAGAAAAGATTTTTAAAAGTTTACATATTTAATTTTGTTTCATGTTATATTTTAATCAAGAAAATTACTTTCAAGTTAGTTCATTTTCATGAGATGTAGGAATGCTATTTGGAGCTTTAGGACAGTGAATTTTAAACAAAGGCTTTCTAACAGTATAGAAATAATAACAGGATATATCTGATAAAGCTGAGATAAAGTTTTTAGATTATTTAAAAACTGAAATTTTCAGGAGGGATAAAGTGTATATCAGTGTTCTACACAGTGTAGTTCACATATAACTGGTGATAAATTATTTTAGGCAATGCAGAGATATGCATTTTTAATTATGTACTTATTTTTATGAGCAACAGTAAAAATAAAACTGAAATATGAAACCACAATTTCATAGATATTAATATTTGGGGCTACTTTATACATGAATTATAAGGCTTAGGCATATATGTTTCTAGCACCTTTGACTCTCATTAGATGGATCAGAAATAGGAATTTCAGTGCTTTTGAAAGCCTGGATTTTGCTATTTCCATTTTTCTAGTGTCATTTCATATGTTCCTCTGTTGAAGGTATTTCCTGTAAGTTGTGTAGTTACAACTAGAGAAGTACAGTCCAAATAGAAATATAATATTAGCCATAAATATAATTTAAAATTTTATAAGACATTTACATAAGGAAAATAGTTGAAATTAGTTTAATGATATAATTTTAATCCAATACATCCAAAGTTTACATTCTTTTCTTCATGCTACATTTTTGCAATCTGGTGTGTACAGTACACGTATAGCTCATCTCAATTTGGCCGAGCCACATTTCAAATGCTCAATAACCACATGTGGCTAGTATTGAATAGCACAGACCTGGGGATGTTATCAGATTAAGGTTCAGTTTTTGGCAAAATATTCCATAGGTGATGTTGTATAACTCCATCCGGAAGCACATCTGGTGCCTTTGTGTGTGTGTGATATTGGCAGTCATTGATTACCATTGTCTAGATCTAATAATTCATTAAAGATTGTAAATGGCAATATTGGAATTTAAATTTTCTTCTTTATTTATTTGATGGACTACTTATACAAGAAGACACATCTCATCAACTACTCGTTTGCTTGGAATAGTTTGTATAGGGAAGGGAGAATAAATACTGACGTCTTCCCTTTATTTGGTAGTTTGTAAAGTAATGATTTTGGTTTCCTCACATTTTCAAGGACGATCAGTAGTATTTTATTTGCAGTCTTTTTAGGAATTCATGAACTTTAACACATTTGATGAGTTTCAATCCAGTTACTATGTTTATCATTATTCAAATTTTCTCATCTTGGCCACTGGGAGCTTCTTCAACTTGATACCAGCATTCTGATATCACCAAGCAGCCTTTAATAGTCTAAAATGGACTTGTACATTGCCTACCACAGACCTGTAATCGGCTTTTTCTTCAAGGAATCCTTGACCCTTTTTAGTGAAGACCATGATTTCAGCACTGTTTATAAGTCTTTTCAGAGGACACAGCTAGGAGTCATTTAGTTTTAATAAAATAATGTGCATTATGAAATAATGGTATTTCCTATTCTAATTCAACAGAAGTTGTTTTTTTTAATCGTGTCTTTTTTTCATGTCAAATACTCAGGTTTTTAATGACATGATTATAATCACTCATTTGCTTTATCCATATATACACTAACAGCCTCAATAAATATTTAGACTATCCCCTATCCCCCCTCGCCCCCGCCAACAAAATTCTTTAAACGCCAGTTTAAGCTTCTTTACAGTTGTTTTATCTCTATGGTAACATTCCATTTAGAACTAAAAACCAAATCTCTCTTTAAAGTCACTTGGAATAGTCCTCTTAGTGTTGTTATGCCACCTACTGGACATACAGGCTCAGTTGTCTCATTTTGCTTCTGATGTTTGGGGATTGCTTTATTTTAAATTTAATTTTGATTTATAATTATGTAAAGTTTATAGAACTCTAAAGTCAAATTTACAAAACAAATCTAGTTTCTGTCCCTATCCCTAGTTCTATTTCCTTCCTCTATCTTTAGGTAACCATTTTATTTTTGATTGCTGGGATATATCTTTTTATTAATATGTTAATAGATACTTATTTATAAATATATGTAATTTATACATGTATGTCATATGTATTTTTTATTCCTCCCTTTTATTAAGTAAATGGTAGCATAATTTTCAAATTTTCTCCAGAAATAATTATATACATATTACTCCAAATGGAGAAAAGTACATATATGTTAAATAATACACAATAATTATATATATATAATATGTAGCCCCCCTTATTCATGGGGGATAGATTCCAAGACCCACAGTGGATGCCTGAAATTGCAGATAGTACTGATCCATATATATTATATACTATGTTTTTTCCTGTACATACATACTTATGATAAAGTTTAATTTATAAATTAGGCACAGTAAAAGATTAACAACAATAACTAATAACAAAATGGAACAATTATAACAATATACTGTAATAAGTTATGAGAATGGCTGTGTAGCCCTTATTAAGAAAAATGAGGGTTGATTCTAGTTGGGCAGCGCCAGAATGGAAGTGGTTAGGGGCGCTCGCCCAACAGAGAGACTTTAAAAGAGAAAAGGTGGAAGCAAAGTAAGGAAATGACTGAGTGGCTATAGCTTAACGCCTAGTTGGCTGTTTGTGATTGGTTGTCCTTAGGTTTCAATTTTGTAACCTTGAGGCATTTACAGGCTTAGATTTGGTTTGCTTATATAGCCTGCTACGGTGTTGGAGCCACCTCCGTCTAACGGTCTCCTTGTTTAATTAATTTAACAGACACCAGCATTGTCATATTTATGTTTCATATATTTCCATATATATGTACAGAAATTGAAAAAAAAATTTAGAAATGTTTAGGCAATTTGCCATTGCCACAAAGTCCAAGCATGTGATTTTGTGGAAAACAGCTGTTCCCTTCATTACAGATAGTTTGAAAAGCACGGGTCCATGTTATTTGCCTGCTCTCTTTGGCATATCTTTTTGTAGTTAGAAAGGTGTGTGTTTCTCATTTGGCTCCATTTTTATTAATATCTTAATATGAGTTTATATTTTATAATTTATGATTTTATGAATATCTGTGTGTATTATCTTCAACCCCTTTTTACTACTTTCTCTTAATAACTTACTATAGTAAAACTGAAATTAGCTAGTGACCCCTTCTTATCCCCCATTCCCCAGAATCGACTTTCAACTAGTACCTTTTACTCCCCATTGAGAACTTATTCTACTTCTCCTGCTCTTTTTAATCTAACCCTCTCCATTTTTAGACTGTTCAGTTGAGTGTATATAAAGCAAATGGCCATTAGATTTTATACCTTCACCCTCATAACCTATAGGTACTCTAAGTTATACAAATAAATATGTAGTTAATGTTTACCACTGGTTCTACTGATGTCTCTTCAATCATCTTGGTTGTCTGAAGCTTGTGCTCCAGTAAATCCCCAGGAAAGGCTCACAGGAACTATACTTCAAGTTCTCACATGTCTATAAAAATTGTGACTATTACATTTAAAGATCAGTGGAGAGGGACAGAAAAGCTTTTGCTCGTGTTTGCTTTCCTTGTATTTCTTAAATGTTACCCATTGTCTTCTGACCTAGAGCATGCCATTGAAAGTCTGATGACAAACCTATTTTCTTTCTTTTATAAGGGATATTGACCTTTTAATTTGTTGCCAAAAGGGATTTTTTATTTTTATTTAAAAATCAATAATTTTACTAGACTATGTTTAGGTATAGGCCATTCTGGGAAAAGTTTGCAAGTTATGTCCTTTCAATATGTAGTACAAGTCTCTCTCTTCTTTTTTAAATTTCAGAAAAGTAGTCTTAAATTATAATTGATAATATTTGTTCTCTTCTGTTACATTGAGTCTCATTTTTAGGGACTTCTAGTATAGGTACCTTGGATCTCCTTTGCCTATTGTCTACATCTTTTTTTTTATATATAGTTATGAACTGCATAACACCATTTTGGTCATGGACCAACCACATATAGGATGGTGGTCCCATAAGAATATAATGGAACTGAAAAATTCCTATCACCTACTGATGTCATAGCATCGTGGGACAATGTATTTGTGGTGATGCTGGTGTAAACCCACTGTGCTGCCAGTCGTATAAAAGTATAGCATATACAATTACGTACAGTACATAATAAATGATAATAATAAACTACGATATTGGTTTATTTATTTACTATGCTATTTATTGTTATTGTAGCATGCACTCTTTCTGCTATACATAAAAAAGTTTGCTGTAAAATAGTATGTTGTGTTACTCTGGCAGCAGCCTCATATATTTCCTGTTTACCGTGTCTATTGATTGCATTATTTTCTCTCGTGCTTGATTTAATTTCGTGTTGTTTTGTACAGTAACATGCCGTACAGGCTGGTAGCCTAGGAGCCTTAGGTGTGTAGCTGGCTATGCCATCTAGGTTTGTCAAGTCACTACAATATTCGCACAATGATGAAACTGCCTAACGATGCATTTCTCAGAATGTATCCCCATCATTAAGTGGTGCATGACTGTGCACAGCTGGCCCTTCGTCTCTGTGGGTTCCACACCCTTGGGTTCCGTTTCTGCAGACCCAGCCAAGCACAGGTTGCAAATATTTGGAAAAATTGTTATGTTATTGCTGACATGCGCTATGTCGTTAAGGCCTGTGATGGATGCATCTGAACTGAACATGTACAGACTACTTTTCTTGCCCTTATTCCCTAAACAATATGGTATAAAAGCTATTTATACGACGTTTACACTGTATTAGGTGTTATAATTAGTCTAGAGATGATTTAAAGTATAAGGAAGGACACGCGTAAGTTACATGCAAATACTGCGCCATTTTATATAAGGGACTTGAGCATCTGTGGATTTTAGTATCTGCCTGGAACTAATGCCCTGTTGATGCTGAAGGACAACTGTATATTTTTTATCTTTTTATTTTTAAAAATATTCAGATTCTCTGCTCTTGGTGATGGAGCAGGAGAGAGTACCCTATGAACTGGCCCTATGTCCCGACCACCTGGGCAGGTGTGGACAGAGGAATGGGAAGAGAGTGACTCTTAAGAGATGGGAAAAAAGAAACAAAAGACAGTGGCCTAAGGATCTCATTTTCTTCAGGCAGTTTAACATAGAAAGTGGATTTATCTTGCAGGCATTTAAAGTTATCCCTGCTAAATATTCGGCTTAGAAACTCTTTCAACTCTAAACAGAAAATGAAATCTTTCATTTTACAGATAAAGATTGGCTCAAACTGGCATCAAACGGGGAATTTTGAAAGGGTGGCATTTTGCGTGAAAGTGTTTCTATCAAAGACAAACCGAGAGGTACCATCAAATCTGTTGCTGTTAATAGGAGGAGAAAATGCAGGAAGGCAGAGATGCTGGGGAGAGGGGTAGCAGACATACAGAGAAAATTTCCAAGAGCTGGATAGGAAGCAGGGAGCAGACACAGGAGGTGGCATTAGCCAGTTTCATAAACGTGCTTCTCTTCATGTGTACACAGACAAATAAAGGTGCGTGCGGGTGCACTGACGGTCTGTCTGGACGCCGAGCCGGATGCTGCCTCAGGCTCTGGGAAGGAGGGCCACCGCACATTTGGTAATGGGCCTCCAAGGCAGAGAAGACTCAAAGAACTGACAGCCTGACTCCAGTCCTGGTGGGTCATCCAGGAGCTTAATAGCTTACAACAGGATTTTCAACCATTTTCATCTCACAGCACACGTAAACTAATTATTAAAATTGTGCAGCACATCAAAATGCATATTTTTTTGTTGATTGTACACTGACCTTTTCCCTCGGGCATTTCTTTCTGTATTATGGTTCCAAAAAGAATCAGTCAGAGTTTGCTCTACAGGCTCCGTGGGCCCAAGCATGATCGCCTACAGGTGTGTGTGTGACTCTTCCTCGAGAATTTCCTTTAAAGTCAAGGTCCCTTAGGAAATCCCTATTTAATAGGTGTACACTATATTAATAACTGTAATCCATTTTACAATTTACAAAGCATAGTCATGTTACTTCATTTAATTCTCTGACTAACTAAGGCTGTTGCTATTTTTTAGATTAAAGAAATAACTGAGGCTTGTATAGGTTAAGTGGCTTCTCAATGAGGCAACCCAAGTAACAGCCATCTGTAGTAGGAGCAGCACCCACTCCAGCCTTGGAGCAGGGCAGTACCCACAGGCTGGGCTCTGTGGCCCCGGATTCCAGTGTGACGTAGTGAGTGGAACAGGCATGGCTCTGGGGTGTAGGTTTTCAAGCCCGTGACTTGGAAGGAACTGAACACAGAGACCACTCCGTGGGCAGCGTGCAGGGTGGCCTGGAGGGGAGAACAGCAGCCTCCACCCCTAGCTGTGCTGTGCCCTTCGTCCCCACCATATCGACGCCTTCTCTTCTCAGTCCACCTTCCTTCCGCCGGAGTTAATTTTTCTAAAACAGCTGTATCATGACAGGACCCCACTAAGAAGCGTGCAATGGTCCCCCGTGACTACTAAAGAGAAAAAGCAATACTAAGGTGTTACCCGAGGCCCCAGGTGCCCTTTCGATTCAGCATCATCTCTGGTCATTTCTTCTGAAACAGCAGATGCCGCCATCATTTAGGTGCCTTGCTTCTGTCACCTTGTGCGTCCTTCCAGCACTGCTGCTAGGGCTGGTTCACACGCAGGCTCGGACTAAGGCCGTCCTGAGCTTCCAGGCGCGAGACAGCTGTTCAGGTCTCTGCTGCCTGCCAATACCGAACAGCTTGGGTCGCTACAGCTTTGTAACATAGTTTGAAATCAGGGCGCAACGATGCCTCCAGCTTTGATGTTCTTTCTCAAGGTTGCTTTGGCTACTCAGCATCTTTTGTGGTTCCGCACAAATTTTAGGATTGTTTGTTCTATTTCTTTACGTTTCAATTTGCATATCCCTTCACTTTCCGTCTGTGTATGTCCTTATGTCTGAAGGAAGTCTCTTGTAGGCAGCACATAGATGGGTACTTTTTAAAATTCAGCAAGAAAAAAATTTAAAAATTAAAAAATTTTTAAAATGTTGCCACTCTATGTGTTTTGATTGCAGAATTTAGCTCATTTACATTTAAATGATGGGTAGGTACTTATTGCCACTTAGCAATTGTTTTCTAGGTGTTCGGTTATTCCTCTGTTCCATTCTACTTCTCTTGGGATTTGATGATTTTCTGTAGTGATATTTTTAGACTCCTTTACCTTTCGTGTATCCACTCTAAGTTTCTGCTTTGTAGTTACCGTGAAGTTTACATAGGACAACTTAGAACAGTCTATTTTAAGTTGATAAAAATTTGTTTGAATGCATTCTAAAGCTCTACATGTTTACACCCCCTACATTTTATGCTTGATGTCAGTTTAAATTTTTTATCTTGTATGTCCATTACAATTATTTTGGTTCAGTTATTTTCCTCCTTTGTCTTTTATCCTTCATACTAGATTTATAAGTGGATAACCCACCACCTTTACATTGTAAGAATATTATGAATTTACCTATCTACAGGGTGTCCCAAAAAATGTATACGCACTTTGAGGGATTATGAAGTCAGTGTTTATTAACATACAGTTAATTCTCAAAAGTGAAACCGATGCCACCTGGCCCAGGCACTGCTGACAATGAGAAGCGATGGAATCCAAACATCAGGATCATTTCATTGGGTATTTGAGCGCCCTCAGTTCGCTGGCTGTTGCCGATTGTGAACAGCTTCTTTCTCTGCCATCATCCCACTGAACCTGTGAACACAAGCTCCGCGACACACCGGCTCCTGTGCTGCTGGCTCCTTTCGCGGAGACACTGAACTGGGGCCGGGCAGAGGAGGAGCATGAAGATGGCACCCGATGGCCTCCCTCATCTCTGGAAAGGGCTGCAGTCACCCTTAGATGTGCATTTAATTAGCAGCCTGCCCCTCAGGCCACAGCTATGAAGATAAGCTAATAGGCTGTTCCACAGATATACTGGGGGTGCATTAAATCTGTTGCCTCCTTGCTGTGCCCTTGGTGGGGTAGCCAGTTAAAAACTTTTTCCTCGTCTGTAACAATCCTGCGGGAACCGTGTGACCAGCACTGGCCACCAGAGCCGGGTGATTCCCTGGGCAGCTGCTGCCAAATTGAGGTCAACTGTACAAACTCTTTTCTGAGAGATGCGGAGTTGGAGTGAGGCAGAAGGACAGAACAAAGAAGGCGCCCCCCAGCCTCTGTCTTTGAGGAGTACTTCAGCAGGCCCCGAGATGTGTGTTAAATTGGATGCCTGCCCCGCAGGCCGAATCTTTAAAATAAGCAAAAAAGCATCTTTCACACAAAAAAGGGCGCTCTTCAGGTGGCTGCCTCTGCCCGGGACCCTGGCGTGGTAAGTCAGCGCAAGCCTTTAAAGCGCTGTTTCCAAGGTCACTGTAAGTGCGTGGGTCTTGTGGATGCAAACCTTGGTGACTCTCAAAGCTACATTTTTGGGGGGCTCAATACTCAGTTGCATGTTTTAAAAATTGGGGTGCCAGGTGTGGGGTTCAAATCCTTTGCTCCTCATGGAAAAGCTCTGGGTTATGAGTTCCCTCCCAAGGGGTTCAGCACACTGGGGGTGGGGCTTACGGTGGGAGTATCCCTCAGCTCCTCCCTGCGGCCTCAATGTTTTCTTTCCCTCATCTACATTCACCCAATTTCCCAGAGGCTCTCAGCTAAGTCCCCCCACCCCGAGGAAATTATTCCACATATGTCTGTACATTCTGTGTGTCTGTGGGAAGAGGTGAGCTCAGGATCCCCCTATGTCACCATCTTAAACTAGAGCTTCCCCTTTGTCAGCTCCTCTATGAAAAGCAGGTAGTGACAATAAAAACAAACAAATGATATAGAAATAGGTCTGTGATGAGTAACAAATGGTACAGCACATGCTAAAGCATTCAGCATAGCACCTGGCTCATGCTAGGCACTTAATATAAAACAACTGCAGTTACAAATATTCTTTTCATCATGGTAGGCATATATTGTGTTTATGTCCTGGTTTTCTATTCTAGCATCATGTGGTGACTTATACCTATTTATATATGCTTATTGCATAAATCACATAGATCCTAGTTGACATTTACTTAGGCTGATTTCTTACAAGTTATTTTCTATCTTCATTTCTAGTTTTTCTTAAGTTTACTTCCTTTTATTTTGTTTCTATTATAGCTTTTCCTTTATTGCCATTTCTTTTTCTGTCGATGGCAAGCTAAAAATTAAACTTTGGACAATTTTGGGCAATTTGAATATTCACTTGCTTAATTATCACATAAACCATTTTAAAAAATGGAGCCAGTCACTAATAAATCCTGCTGGGTGTTTCCTCTATCTGGGCACTTCAATCATTAAGATTTTTCAGAGAACTTAATGATATACAGTAACAACAACAAAGTTACTATATCCAGCTACTCTGTGAAATGAAGATTCAACTTGTTATCTCTTTACAAAATTAAACATAGTTAAATTAGAAAAGCCCATCTTTACAAGGTGTTTGCATGTTCTCTTAGAATCTCTTTAAATACAAGCAGCAAAAGACTTACTAAAGAGTCTATGCAGAAAACTGTTGAGGCTTTGCTACAATTATAAAAAAAATCAAAGATATACAGTTGCCAGATATAAATAGCTTCTGAAGATATTTCTATGTAAAAATAAAAATCATTTTTCATGCCCAGCGTTTTCCAGCTTTCTGAATTGTTCTGCAAAACTGTTTTATTCTCATGCTGTGAAAGTCAGATAAACCAAAACTGATGATGGGGAAAATAATGATTACAATTTCTAAACAATTACCATATTATTTTTGTTCAGGTATCACAAGTACTAAATATGCTCTTTTGGGGAATTCTATTTAACTTTTAGGACTTTTGAACAAATGCAGAAAATGGGAAACTGGGTTATTCAAAGGCAGAAGTAAAGGAACAAATGCTGATAAAGCCTTTCTACAGGAAATAGGAAAGGAGAGATATGAACCTGTTTCAATTCCACTTAGGCTCCAAACTCCTCTTGACTTCTGACCCTTCCCATGAATGAGAGGATGCAGGTGACCAGGTTGCTGCTGTACTTTCTGACATTGGTAATAGTCTATGAATAGCATTAGTGGAGCTTTCATTGAAAGCCATGATTCCTTCTGTGTTGCAGCTGATGCTGGGACACCACCACACCGGCAGCAAACATTTGCCTGGTTATTACATATCATGTTCATTCATTCCATCACTCACTCCTTCACCAAATAAATGACAAAACTGTTGAAATGTGCCTGGTACTCTCCTCAATATTGGGGATAAAGAGGAGCAATAAAGTGGAGTTCTCAAGGGGCTTGTAGTCTAGTGGAAGACAACGATAATATTGTGCCCAGGGCAGGATAGGGTTCTCTCCTCTCTTCTTTTTAAAATTTCCTTCTCCTGGCTCCATTAGAAATGGAAAATTTTTAGTATAACACATGGAAGTTATGCTACGAGTGTGATTAATGTTCTGATGATGGATATGGGATTGTCTATTCTCATATAAAGAATGACCGTGTTTGTTGGTGGGAATGCAAATGAATTAAGACATTGTGGAAAAAGTATGGAGGTTCCTCAAAAAAATTAAAACTAACTGTACCATCTGATCCAGCAATCCCACTTCTGGGTTTGCTGAAGGAAATTAAATCACTACTTTGGAGACATATCTGTACCCCCAGGTACACTGCAGCCATCTCACTAGGCTCTGGGTCTTAGAAATGTTCATGAAAGAAATCTGTTTATCTGAGAACAAAAGGAAATTGCAACTTGCACACTTAAAAAGGCTTTCATGCTGTCCTGAGGCTACCTACTCACTTGGCATTATATCAGTCGTTAATGGTTTCTGGCTAAAGATTTGATTTTCTTTGTCTTAACCACCAAGGGATCACCTCTTTCCACATGGATCAAGTCCACTGGCTAATCTGATTCTAAAATGTTGCACTCAGTTTCGTTGTTTTGAAAACTCTCAAGTACATGATCAGTCTAATTTTGTTGACAACTGATTTAATATTGACAATATTTACAACTCATGTCCACTTATTTGACAAATATTACCTGGAAATCCTAAAAGTATCAAGCATGTGTCATTTGGGAAAGGTTATGGTTTGTTTATTTTTCAGTTATGGGAAAAAATAGGCCAGATGCTTTTAAAGCTAGCAGTTTTCTGTGATAGGTTTAAAATATTTTTATTAAGTTGATTAGAAACCTTGATAAGAGGTAATGCTAAAAGGAACCCAGTTGGTCATCAATTTAAGCACATCTTTTAAAAGCAGATGTGTTAACACCCAAAGCAGGTATTAGGAGAACATAAAAATTAGTCTTGGAAAAGCACTGCATTTAGAAATACAGCTACTGGGAAGGATCCTGGAGAGCATTTAATTCAAATTCTCACTTTTGAAATGAAGAAACTGAGTCCTGACTTGATTACATAGAAAATTTGCTAGAGTGGACCCTCCTCTGAATTTTACATCTCAATTAACCTGAGTAGAATATTCCTCATTTCCAAATCAGCATTTTTTTCTCAAGAACCCTTACAAAGTACTAGGATGTCACCCCAAAGATTCTTTACCAGAAAACATGTGGTTTGCATCACTCCACATCTCTTTTCAAGAAACAAGAAAAATCTCAAATAAATGATCTAACATTACACTTAAAGGAACTAGAAAAAACAACAAAGCCCAAAGTGAGTAAAATGAAGGAAATAATAAAGATCAGAGCAGAATCAAACAAAATAGGGTTTAAAACAACACAAAAGATCAATAAAACCAAGAGCTGGTTCTTTGAAAAGATAAATAAGACTGACAAGCCTTTAACCATACAAATAAAAAAGAGAGAGAGAAGAGACACAAATAAATAAAATCAGAAATGAAAGAGAAGAAACAACTGACAGCAAAGAAATACAAAGGATTATGAGAAAATATTACAAACAGCTATATATATGCCAACAGATTGGGAATCTGAACGAAATAGATAAATTCCTTCAAACAGAGAATCTTCCAAAACTGAATCAGGAAGAATCAGAACATCTGAGCAGACAGATCATAACTAATGAAATTGAAACAGTGATAAAACAACAACAACAACAAATAACAGTCCTGGACCAGATGGCTTCACAGGTGAATTTTACCAAACATTCAAAGAAGAACTAACATCTGTCCTTCTCAAACTATTTCAAAATATTCAAGAGGAGGGAGTACTCCCCAGCTCATATTATGAGGTCGGCATTATCCTAATTTTAAAACCAGATAAAGATACTACAAAGAAAGAAAATTATTGGCCAATATCCCTGATGAACATAGTGCTAAAATCTTCAACAAGATATTAGCAAACCAGATCCGGCGATACTAATTAAAAAGATGATATACCATTCTCAAGTGGTATTTATTCTGGGGATGCAAGTTTGGTGCAGTAACCACAATGTAATAAATATGATACGCCACATAAACATAATGAAGAATTAATATCACATGATCATATCAGTACATGCAGAAAAAACATTTGATAAAATCCAGCACCCATTTATGATAAAAACTCTGAGCAAAGTGCACATAGAGGGAACATATGTCAATATAATAAAGTCCATATGTGGGAAACCCACAGGCAACTTCATACTCAACAGGCAAAAACTAAAAGCATTCCCCTTAAAATCAGGAACAAGACAGGGATGTCTGTTTTCACCATTATTATTCAACATAGTACTGGAAGTCCCAGCCACAGCACTCAGACAAGAAGAAAAAATAAAAGGCATCCAAATTGGAAAGGAGGAAGTAAAACTGTCATTATTTGCAGATGACATGATACTGTATATAGAGAACCCTAAAAATTCCACCAAAAAAACTACTAGAACTGATAAACTCAGTAAAGTAGCAGGAAAGAAAATAGATATCCAGAAATCAGTTGCATTTATATTATTCTGCTGAAACCAGCATTCATTTATATTAAAACCCTCCAACAGAACATATATTATATTTAGCTCTGCCACATAAAATCCCCAAGTGGAGAATATTCTCAGTGTGGAAAATTTCAAAAGATTTAGATGTAACCTACATCTTATTTTTTTGCGTTTCGTCTCTGTAGATCATCTTGGAAGGACAGGCACATTTTCTCTTTCATACTTTATCATCTCTAGCTTGACTTAATAAATTAGAGCAGCCAAGTACACTAAGCTTTCATGGACCACTACTTTGATTTATAATATCCACCGAAGCAATTTGTTTTTCCCTTTGTATGTATCTTTCAAGGATATATTGGAGCAACAGGACTAGCAAATCTCAGAAAAAATGTAGAGAGAATAAGAAGCTGAGTCAGAAACTTGGTGGTCAGTAACATTTTTTCAAGTGTTAGAAAGTGAGAGCTGAGTGGGGGCAAATTGAGAACATTGTCCTAGCAGTGAGTAGTGAAGACTGATGAATGTCACCTACATTTAAAAGAGCATTTAAAATTAGTACTAAACATAAACTGAGTAATACAGTGTTACTTCTTCTAGACTGTGTACTGAATGCAGAAACTGCAAAGATTATTAACAAGACCCTCAGAGGGCATCATCAGTGAAAAGGCAGATAAGGGTGAGGGATAAGAAGTGGGAAGAAATGCAAAGTTCACCTCTGGCAGCCAGAAGTCTTTCAAAAACTTTAACATCAAAAGACATGATGCTTCTTCCAAGAGACAAGTACAAAGGATAAATATTTCTTTTACAGAGTCTATCAAGGTCTGATTGTCTTCCTGTAGAGGTCAATCGCTTCATTTAATGTCTGGTTTTGAGGATATTAATAGGTGGGCCACCCCAGAGTCAATGGGCTCTGTCTAAATACTGTTTAGAGCCTCAAAGAAAATGCGTATGACCCCCAATTGTAAAAAGCCACGAAGAACATCTCTACACATCCCATATTTTGAACACCGCCATCCATCAGCACGTAATTAAGCAAGTAGACGTTTCCCCACGTTGTTGTCCAGTGTTGAGAAACAACAGAGACACTTGTTAAAAATGTAAATCCCCAGGCCTGGCTCGGGGCCACGAAGACCGACACGGAGGCGTCCTGGTGGCCCGCCCTGCACGGTGGCCCGCCTTGCACGGTGGCCCGCCCTGCACGGTGGCCCGCCTTGCACGGTGGCCCGCCCTGCACGGTGGCCCGCCCTGCACGGTGGCCCGCCCTGCACGCTGGCCCGCCCTGCACGGTGGCCCGCCCTGCACGCTGGCCCGCCCTGCACGGTGGCCCGCCCTGCACGGTGGCCCGCCCTGCACGGTGGCCCGCCTTGCACGGTGGCCGTAGGAGCCTCGCACTGGGCAGGCGCTGGAACTCCGCTTGCTCACGCCTCCCCCGCTCACAGGGAAAACAAACTTCGACAAGCGCCAGTACAAGTGAAAGAACTATATTCATAAGCGATGACTGACGCCAAGTTATATTTAACCCAAATCGGTTTCTCAGGCCCACACGAGCTTCTCCCCTCCCTGGGTGGGTCTCCCCAGTGGGCAGCGCTCGAGGCCGGCGCTCTCTCCCACTGGCTTGAGTGCCTTTCTCCCGCACGCACCTCAGTCTCTCCTTACCCGAGGGTCTCAGCCTCTGGTCACACTGCATGGGGCCCTCTTCTCATCACCTTACGCCTCCTTTTGAAACAAACAGTTTCATGTGTATCCAACATAAAGGAACTGATAACTCCTTGGAATGTTTCAATAACTCAATTTCTAGAGTTATTCAAATTTTGAGTTTCTAGGAGATAGAGGTCAGATGGTAGCAAATACGGTATCATTAAAAAAATTTTTTTTCCTACCATGATCTTATTACTGCATCCCTCCTACTTTTTAATTGATATTTAATGTTAACTAGGATTTGTTTTTCTTGATTATGCTATGGGTAATACTTTACCACTTGGCATTCTTTGTTTAAAAAGGTTACTTTTTTAATACTCTTTGAGAATCCCTTAAGCTTTACTTTTTGTAGATGTAAATCAGACACTATTTTAAATAATTACTAAGGATATTAGTGCCCTAACTGAGCCAAATTTATCTTATAGCTCTAAACCTGTAAGATTCCGAAGAAACTTCAGTCTACCTGCAGACTGCACGTCTCCTCCTTGCGTTTACCTGCCAATTATACAAAGGTGCTAACCAGAACAAAATTGACCTATAAGCTCATTATTTTCAAATTTTGATGAACAAATCATCAAAACTGTTTTTTGGCAAAATTTATTGCTCAAGGCTGTACAATTATTAACTTAGTAGTAGAACTTCTAATAATTGCATCTGATTTACTGCCCAAATCTCAGTAACAGTATTTACCTAATTATAGGTCAGAGGTGAATAGGCTCATTTGGGGTGAGTATGGTGATAAGTGATTTAACAGAACTACTGTTCCTAGCCTAGAAAAACTGAATGTCTTTCCATATCAGCTTAGCAGTCAATCAATTTCTATTAAATAATTCTTAGAATATTTAAAGATAAAGTTAAAAAATATGCTTGGGGGCTCATAGTCTCGTGAGAAATCATGCATATCAATGAATAATTATAAGTTGTTAAACTATAGCTCTGTGTACCATGCTGGGATCAAAGTAAAGAAAATGCTTAATTCTGTGTATCAGGCCATTATCTCTTTGCAGCTCTAGCTAGTACTTAACACAGTGCCTGAGGTATTCTCAATAAATGTTTATTAAAAGAAATAAAATAAATTACTGATCAAATGACCTGATAGAAACAGTAATCAAAAGAGTGAATTGGGACTGCCTAGTTTCAGAGTAGACAAGATTGATAGCAAGTTCTTTCTTGAAGGGGCTGAGGTTGATGTACCTGTGGAACATACAGAAGGAGATATGTGGATATATGGGTCTGGAGGTTAAATCTGGGAACAACAGAGCCTTTACCTTTGCTCTCTAAATTAAGTAGGCCCAGGAGGCCAGAATTTCAAAAGGTGTGACGAACTTTGAATGTAAAATTGAAAAAGGCCAGACTGAGATTCTAAAGACCCTTATTCTTTGCCTCCAGGTACCTGACCTTGCAACAAGGGATTTTGGTTAAAGAATTACAGGAAGCATATTTTCCAGCCTACTCTCTTAACCTACTCCAATGTTTGATTTCCGGAAGAAAATTAAAGTCAAATCTTCCTTAACCTTTCTCTGAAACAAAGCAGAACATTTATGTTGTTAATATAACTGTTTCTAAGTTCTTCTCTAAGAATTTCAATCTTTATAGGAGATGATTAAACAATCTTTTAGAGTAAGAAAATAGCTTACTTTATCATAACATATGCTTAATGAACATGTTAATCTGCATGTGGATAACAGTGTGATAAGGAGTTGCAGATTACTGAAACACTTTCATTTAGAAAGCTATTTTATAAATATTACTGAGGTGAATATAATGAGACTTCTGAGTTATAACAAACATTGTGTTAGCTTGCATCATGATCAAGCCTTATGCACAGTAGTCAATAGCAAGGAAATGGATACCAAGAAACAGACTAGGTCTTATTTAGGAAATGAAGACTATGTAGGCACCAAACGTAACTTCAGAGGTATGTACATATAATAAGATAAGTTGATAGACTAGAAACCAAGCCCGCCTGACTTGGGTGTCAGTAGCTAGGGGTGGATGTCGATATTTTTACTTTTAAACATCCGATACAAACATCCATTTGTATCAGATGTCTTAAGACATACTCTACCCTGAGAAAAAAGCCCTGGTCAACCCACCTTCATCCAAATCAAGAACTGAGTTGTTATGTGGTCCCTACATCTGTTCTTCATCCATAAAATGGCTTCTCCCATTAGGTTGATGAGATTTGATGAGAAACAAAAACTTCACTTTGAATTAGGAGACTATCCATCCCAACTAGTCCATGTTCATTTGAATAGACATTAAAAAATAAATAAAATACAAAAATTGTGAATTCTACCATACCAGAGAATATATAAAGAATATTAACTGGCCATTTTTCAAGAAATGTGTTAATCTTTGAAGAAACTTCTCAGCTTTAGAAGGAAAAAATTAAAACACTATGCCATTAGAGCCCATGCTTGACATTTTAAAGTAATGAAATTCAAACTCTGCCTTTTATGCCATATTGATTCTACATTACTTAGAGTTTTCCACAGCATGACAAAGCATGAAGTATACAGTTTGCCAAATCCTTATTTGGTCACAAGTAGCATTTATCTTGAGGAGTCCTGTCAGGCAAGCACTGCCCACTCATCCATACCATATAACAACCTAAGCTAGATTTTGACCATTTTATTATTTTCTTCCCTTGACAGTCAAAAAAATCCTAGAGCATGGGTGGACTGAGAAACTCAAAACTGTGACCTGATAAACTTGTGGTCTTTGCTAGGTCCATCCTGCACCAAAGCAGAGGAGGGTGTGGAGATAATTTTGACGGTGCCAACAATTATGGAAAATCTGAATATTAGTTGCCATAGCAAAAGCAGCAGTAAAAGACTGCCTTGGGACTGTAAACAAAGAGCTGACATTTGTCACTGTTTGTATAATAACACCTTTCTTAGTATAAAGCATACTCTATAATCTGGGAACTACTTGTATACAGTTTTTAAAAATGTTTCTATTCTTTGCAAGCCATTAGTGGACATATAATAACCTTTAATTTCATATTGGAATTGAAAGCTTGATACAGGTGGGGTTGATGATCGTGCCACGTAGATGTCAGCCACCGACTGGGCTACATTTGGCTCTTTGTAGCCACACTTGATGATGCTGTTCCCATGCCAACTTAATCCTACCCAATTCCCGCGTCAATCTGGCTAAGTGGTGTCAGGTCTTCTTCTGTTTGGCCATGCCACTCATGCTGATTGTCACATCTGGGCCTCTGTGCTCCTGAAATGATTCCCCTGGTCCCATCTCCCATCATTTCCCTGTTCTCAAAATTATGCTCTTGGTTGGCCCAAACCTGACTTCTCTTTGGGCTCTAATCCCTAACTATGGAATTTCCCCCCTGCCCCTTACAGAGTTCCTTTTCTGGTAAAATGAATAGCATTCCAATCCCTTCTGGGAGCTGAGGCATCTACCTTAGTCTCATTTCTGAGTTTGATTTCTGAAAACCTCCAATCTATCTGAGGTCTTGCCTTGCTTTTGTCAGTCTCTGTCTCCAACATGTTACCGAAGAACAGACTCTCCAGCTATGGATTGCCTAGTGGGCCACACTAGTGAGTACTAACCCTGCAGTGTCTTTTAGGGTACCCTTTTACAAGCATGGGCTTGGACTGGGTTTTGACTTTCCCCCCGACTAGTTATAATTACCTCTGGGCAATAATTGTAGCCATGATTGCCTCTGGTATTATCCATCTATCCATTTATCCATCCATGGACCAGCCCACCCATCAATCTTTTCATTTATTTATGCATTTTTATTAAGGGCCTGCTTACTCTATCTCAGATACTGTGCTTAGTGCTGGTGATACAACAGTTCCTAAAACAGATATGATCTCTGCTCTAGTAGGGGAGACAGACAGTTAAATAAAAATTACAATAATGTGTGATAATCGGCTCTCCACACATCTGCCTGAGTAGGTGGGTCCAATGCCAAGCTCCCATATGTTCTTTATTGCCTTGTTTCTGTGTGAGTGCACAGCTACACCCTGCTGAGGCCAAACAGGCTAATATTTTCAGTTCTCTTATTGAAAACTTTAGGAGGAAAAATATCATTTCGAGTAAGGAGAGCAAGCATTAATATTATATACATATTTATATAATAACTCCTTAGATTTGCAGGGAGTTTTAGAGTATGCAAATTCATTTATTTATAGGTCTTAGTCTATCTTCAGAGCATATCTGTGTGGTATAAATAGGGCAGGTATTATTTTCATCCTTATTTTATTGAAAAGAAACTAACTTTTACAGAAGTTAAAATAGCTTTAGCAAAGTTTAGAGCTGGAACCAAAACCAAGTCTTATTGTTGCTAATACGACTCTATCCACTTTATTAATAATTTAACGGAAACTTGTACAGCTTCTAAAAATCTTCATAATGCCAGCTGCAGGAATTGCTGTCTACACGTCTAAACAGGTTGATGCCCACAGGACAGCACTGCCTGCCCCCAGTTCGGGGAACGTGACAAAAGGTAACACAGAACTCTGAAGTGTTGATTTATCTTCCATTAAATATTTATTACTTTAAACTACGAACCCGAGTGGGAAGTAGAAAGATGAAATCACTCGTCTCTTCCCTTTGGAAGATGTGAGATCATTACGAAACCCGCACAGAAACAGCAGGTGGCTCTTGAAACATTTCCCAAAGCACATTTGGAGGCTTTGACTCATGGCTGAAGCCGTGCGCTGGCATTTTCGTCGCCACCGCCCTTTACGGAGAAGGCTCATCCTGTTATCACCTGTCGTTATATTTAATTAGAGTCACCAGAATGTGTTGTTATATGTTTCTTTCTTCTTTCCTTTTTTTCTTCTTCATATACCAATATGAATTTCATTTCTCTGAACAGCCTGTGTCCTTGAAACTGCAGTTAGCTTTTAGGGTCAGCTTCCTTTAGTCCACTAGAATCAGTATGTTTTTGTTTTGTTTTGTTTTTTTTAAATGCCAAGATACTAGGCAAAATTCAGAGGTGTCCCACACTACCACATCTTGTCCAATCTATTTTTTCTATTTACTTTATTTCTGGAATGATCAGAAAAGTCTGGCATTTAGCATCATACAATTAAAATATAGTTAAAATATGGAATTTTTCATTTTTGTGGGAATCTATACATACAGATAAACCTTAAAAGTGATTTTTTTTTATGGCATCATGATTATTTTGAAGCAAGATTACAGAAACTTAAAAAGTCATTTATAACTCTTCAATTCTCGTAGGCAGAAAGCCACCTGAGCAGCTCTGGGGCAAGGTCAGTGGGAGGTGTGGCTGCCGCCCTGGAGCTGTCCATGCCCTTTGCCCTCTGGTGATTCTGCCACTTGGTTTTGGCGAATGAAGAACTTTCTCCTGATGGTTCTCACTTGCTCTCTGATCCTCCAGGTTTAAGTATATAGTCTCTGAAGATGTTTTGAATAGTACTACATGAACTTGTCACCATGGGAGCCCCATGACACATACTGTATTAATAGGGAGGAAAACGCCCCAAATCTCTCATCATGTGGCCTCTTTTAAAATTTTCTCACGGGTTTTACTCAACACTCTTCTCAGGATGGCAAATTAAGCCTTTAGTCTGTCTTTGAAGAGTATGTATTTCTTCCAAGTTGAAAAGGATCCCTATTCTGCAGGGAGTAGATCACAGTTCATAGAATAGCTACAGGTAAATAAAGAAAGAAAATCAACAAGTATAAATCGTAACTATACAAACAGTATACAGAGAGAGATAAAAGGGACATGTCACTCCCTTAGGGAGGGAAGCAACACTGCTTAACTGTTAGCATGAATTAATTAATAGAAAAATTCCCTATAATTTTACTGTTTTCAATTGTTTTGTCAACACTTACGTTTAAGACCGAAACACACCCCAGACGTTAATGCTAGATGATGGTAATCTAATTGGGATTGTTTATATTTAGCAACATTTAATATTTGGCTCAAATTTCAGCCACAATATCAAATCCTCATAATAACCCTTCTTTAATCACATTTAATCACACTCAAAGAAAATGAACATTATTTTCAGTATTTGAGGACTGGCTTTCAAAATGCATATTCTTAAAATGGTTAAAAGAAAACTCTTTTTATATTTCAAAGGTATGAATCAAAACCTTGAATCAGGCTGGGATCACACTTTGTGATTTAAACAATCTTTATATAAGAACTTATTCTGAAGTGTTGTTTTATGTACTTTAAGAACAGAAAGTTGATAGGATGTTTTCAAGGAGCTTTGCAGTGGGGAGAGATATGTGTCAGCATACACTGTGATAGCAAGTAATTCCAAACATCCCAATGACTTAACACAACATAAATTTATTTCTTGCTGACATGACATGACAGTGAGGTGGCCGGGGAACTCTGGTCACCACAGTCACTGCGAGGCACAGGCTGACAAAGGTTTCATGTGGACACACATTTCTGAGTTCACTATAGCAGTGGGAAGAGACTGGACCACAGCAGTGGGAAGAGATGGGACTGTACACTGGCCCCTAGTGTCTTTTCAGCAGTGACAGAGCCAAGCTCGTATTTTATTTCCAAAGCAAGTCACATGGTCACAGCCAACTTTAAAGGCGACATGTAATTCTACCATGTGCTGGGCGGGAGAACTGGCAATACTTGATGAACAGTCCTAATGCCATCAAAGATGCCACCAGAGAGCCAGTTCAATGGGCCATCATAAAAGGTTAAGAAAAACATCAGTGCCCCAGATCACTTAGAATTGCATTGTCATAAATAAGAAAGGTGAGACGTGCAGATTGAGTCTTCATCCGACTGTTGCCAGGATTGATTCAGTCAATGTCAGAGATGCTGACTTTCACAAAAGGGGACTCTACTCTTATAAAGGGTGTGTAAATACAGGGAAGATGGAAAAATAAGAGGGTTGACTGTCTTCACATTAAAACAGATACACAGTCATATGATGGGTTAATTCAGGTCTATTGTGAGGCAGACACCAAAGATGAGATTAGATATGCCAGAGACTGAGGGAAGAGAAGGTGGGAGAAGGTAGGGAGAGCAGACTTCACAGCAGGTCAGACATTTGTGGAAGGAGAGCAGGGAGAAAGGAGGAGCCTCAGACTGTAAGGCATTTCTTAAAAGTTTGGGCAGAATGATGGGAGGGCCACAAGCCAAAGCCACTCACAGGAGGGTCCACCAGGTTGCTGGATGGGCCTGTCACCCTGTTCCTGATGTGCTGAGTCATTAGCCTGAAGCAGCACATGGAAAACACAGGCTCGGCACAAACGTGGTGGCAGGTCCAAAGCAAGCAGCTGGGCCCTCAGACAGCCAGGCTCCTGCAACAAGAGATGTGAGTGGTGCATTTTTATGACCACACACTTGGTGCTTAGAACTAATCAATTCCAATATTAGCATTGGTCTTACTTGGAGAGTATTAATCCCAAAGGAAGCTAACAATTGGTGCACTAATAGGCAAACTTTAGAGGTTAAGGGATGTTAATTTGTCACTGAAACCTAAGTATGTCATCTGGGACTGCAGTCTGAGTCTTGGATAGCTGGAGACCCTCTGGGGCCACCAAGGAACTGAGATGTTCACTAAAAAAGACATGGGTGTCTGATGTGGTTTCAAATATCCTGACCAACCTCAGGCAAGGACTTCCGAAGAGTCTATAGAGCCTTTTTAATTTTGGCCGATTTTCCAGGCTATTCTAAGCCCATTATAGCTTAGCATCTCCCTAATTCAAGGCATATCCAGCTGATAACTAGACTAATTGTGAGATAAATTTGATAGCTGACTAAAGAGGTTGACTAGGAGCTTTATTTTCTCCATTGCATATATTACCATCTGGCATATTGTATTTATTTCTTTGGAAACATTCATCTAGGGATACTTAATGCTTTTCCTAAATTTGATAAATAAATCAACTAAGAGCTATAGAAATTTAGAGTCTATACATTATGAATAAATGTGGTATCTAAATAGAAGTGTGTAGGAGATAGAAATGTGAGTAGAATTTCTCTAGTGGAAGAAAGCCCATGGCTGCATACGAAACAGAGTAAAACGATTGGAACAGTACTCCATGTATTCTCTCCTATGAGCATTCAGTGCTGGAGTTTGCTACAGTCTATCAGGGGTTGGTTTTTGCCTTTGCTGTCTAGGAATGACTTTATATCTCAAGCCCAAAGAAGCATAGGGAGGAAAATCTTTTATTTGTCTGAATATATAAAATGGAGAGAAAAAATTTTGTATTCATTTTAAAATCCACGCCTTTTCCTCATGAAATTTCACTTACCTAAAACACCCTTATGAATTTAAAACTTACCTAGTCTTTTAAGGTCTAGTAGCAAAGCCTTGTTGCCCTTGAGCTGATATTTTAAAGAAATATAATTCTATAGCGACTTTCTATACCATACAATCTAGTACTTGAGTTCTACTTTGTTTCACCAACTGATTCCCCTTTGGGTTAAAAAAATATATCTTGTATATAGTTTACACTCTCTAATCAGCTCTTATCATAAAACTCTATCTCTATCTAAAATACATTAAGTATAAAATAAGATATAAACAACCCTCCCCCACATAAGTATATTCCTCTTCCAAGATTTTTTTCTCTTTTTTATTTATTACCATCTGACATACTGTATATATTAATGTACTCTTCATTCAATTGTCTGTTGTCTCCTCAATGTAACATAGGCTTGACAAGGGCAGGATTAGAGTTCTGTTTACTATTGAATCTCCAGGCTTGTAATAGTGCTGCACTTATTAGGTGTTCAATAAATATTGAATAAATGAGTGAATTATACATGTTGTGTTTGGGCATGAATTTAAAGCATATATATTACTATTATGTATGTATATATTTGTATGTATATCTATATTTATAATATAGTATGCATATTATTACGTTCTTATGTATGTTTACTTTTGATCTTTAATCTTCTGATTCCCAGAAGATTATCAACAATAACACAAGTAAATTTATAAAGAGGAATCACTATGGAGTCATAGGGGCCTGAAGAGGAGCTGTTAGCTGGTCTTTGCTCTACACTGCCATCTGTTGTATGTTGGTAAAACAACAGCTAATGCAGCTAATGCAGCTAATGCAGCTAATGTGGCAAATGTCCAAAACCCGAGAGCTGGAAAAACTTTAGGAGCTATCTAGACCAACTTCCATATGAACATGTAAGAAAATAGACACACTAGAAATTAAGTGACTTGAAAGTTTGTTGCCTGTGTTGTTATTATAAGAGCAGAATGTAAAGAAAGTGCTGTTTAGTGGCAAAAACACAAGTTCTCGAGTTAGATACAGTTAGCATTTTGGCTGCATGGCCTTTTACAAGTTAATTGCCTTTCTAAGCTTTCATGTCTATTTGGGGTTAATAATATTCATATTGTATGATTTATGTGAGAATTCTCTGTGAGATAGATATATCACCTACCACAAGACTGTGTTTAAGAAACAGTAATTATTATCCTGTGTATATGTAAGTTCTTCCTTGGCAAAAGCATTTTATCTTTAAATTCCTGGTGAGATAAAGTATTTGAAGCACTTGGCTCATAATAGGTACTTAATAAACAAATCAAATAAATCAAAGAGAGTTCCCTCACTTTGCATTACAAATTACACTTAAAATCATATATTGAGGATTGATGAGTCTGTAAGGGACAAGTAATATTAAACAATTTATCTTCATTTGCTTTTCAGGAGGTGTCCTAACCTGTAAATGTGTGAGTGTGTGTCATGCAAATCATCATCTCTATGTCTCAAATTTCAGATTATTCGTGTTCACTACTTCTTTATTCAGAGTTTACAGACAAATGCTGCATTTTCTATTCTGAGTTCTTTCACAATGGCTAAGTATCAGACTTGTTTAAAACCTCCAGAGAAATCATACATTTATGATGTATCATATTTCTGAAAGAATATTATTCTTGGAAAATGATATGATTCGGGTACATAGAAGTTAAAAGAAAGTCACTTATACTGATAGATATTTTTGCATAACAATTTTCCCAAGTGTGATGGATATGAAACAGTTCCTCATTTTCTGAGATCAAAGCTAAGAAACAGGTCAGAAAAACCAATTAAACTCTGAGTAACAATCAATGACTAACAATCTCGGTTTTAAAACATTTGTGGTAAGAAAACAATGAGGATGGTAGGGAACAAATGGGAACAGAGTAGTTTTAAAGCATCTTAAATATTTGTCACTCCCTAATGTTATTTTTTAAGGCATAATTAATTTTATTCTGTAGGTTCCTTATGGACTCTAATATTCAATTTGATGATGTATCTAAGAACAGAATAAGCAGAGAAATCCTTATAAAATAGACAATAAATAGTTGAAAAAGAATTTTAAATTATTTTGTTTACAAAATTAGTAGGTATGCCCTTTAAGGTAATTCGGTGAGGTGTGTCAGGAGTAGGTAGGAAATTGGTTATTGATGGCAACTTGTCACATTTGTCTACCATTTATTTTGCTCCAAAACCTAAGAAATTGTGGAAACAATATTTTTTAACTCCTCACAAACATTACAAAAAAAAAAAAAAAAGAGAGGAAGAAAAGACTACCATCTGCAGAAAAAAATTAATACATCCCTAAAGCTGGCTGCTGGAGAGATGAGAAAGGTGCTGGGCCTTGCTGAGTTCATCGAGGCAGGAAATTCCCAGACTGGTCAACTGGGGAGCTATTTATGCAGTGCCCGAGGACTTCAACATAAGCACGTTTGCCCCAGGATGAAGTAGTGAATACAGCTGAAAATGAGAGGCCCCAGGTAGCTAGTGCTACCTAGAAGGCAAGGTCCTGGCTTACTGGCGGCAGCAAGGCTAAGTCAGCTTCCCCTGAACCAGATCTTGTAATCAGAACCTATATCCTTAGGGATACAAGCAGACATTTGCAAAGACAAACATGAGCAGAGAGCCAAGGAAAACTGAATGGCTCCTAAAAATCAATACCATAAAAAAAAAAATAAAAAAAAAAGACAACACTCAACTCTAACGAAAATACCTTAGAAAACATGTATAAAAGAGCAAACAGAAAACTATATTAAATGAGAATAGTTATTATCTTTATACAAATTAGAGTACTACATGCACTAAAAATTCATTAATTGGCAAATAATAGAGATCTTAGAAATTTAAACCATGAATATTAAAAAAACAATGGGTTGGCCGAATATTATATCTTATGTGTCATATCTTATATTTGAGATATAAGAGTAATGTATCAATGAACTGGAAGTTGAAAGGGGAAGAAATCTCCCAAACCTAACATTAATGAGCAATGAGATCACAAGTATAAGAAAAAAGGTAAGAGATTTGGGAATAATTCTACAAGTTCCAGCATCTGTTTTATTAAATTACATAAAAGAGGGTAATGGATGCAAAGTAAATAATTTAATTACCATATCATAGCTTAGGAGTCACAAGTCTTTGGGTGAAAAGGATCCTGTACGTGCCAAGAAGAGCGACTGAAGAGACTCGAATCTCACATTATGCTGACACTTCAGAAAGCAAGGACAGGTATGAACTCCTGGGGGCTTCCAGGCAGAGCAGACAGGTGACACACAAAGGAAGGGAATCAGTCCAGCAGGATTTCTTTCTTTCAAGATCCTCCAATATAATGGAGGGATATATTCAAATTTCAGATGGAAACTGTCATTGAATCTTTAATTTTATGCCTAGCTAAACTAGTCTTTTTCTTGAAAGAGGCATGAGTTTGTATCCTGACAAAACAAGACATGTATCTAAGGAAAAGAAAGTTGACTATGAAAAACAGTGATGAATGGAATGACAGGTTAAACACACATAGCTGTGAGTAATTGATGAACAGTGTGAAAGTATAATAACACTGAACCGAGATCCCAGGTTATCTAAATGTGGATCAAGCAGGAATGAGGAGTGGGGAAGGTTGTAGAAAGAAAGTAAAAACATGCTAATGTTCTTATCTTAATTGGGAAATGATACAGACACTGACAAATCAATACATAGATCAGCACACTAAAGATACTGGGACTCTTACAGGGCTAGAAAGAAGATGCTTGAACAACATCAGGAAGAAAAAAAATGAAAACAATATAAGTAAGAAAAGAAAAAATAATTATAAATAAAATTATGATGTCAAATATGAGTTCTCACAATACATTCAAATGGATAAAATCCTCAGCTTAAAATATAGAGACTCCTGCAACATGTGAAATAAGGAAAACTGAAACAAAAGAATGTGTGCTTGCGACAGAGATATCTAAAACTAAATGATACAGAGAGTTATTGTAATAGGTGGATTTAAAATATATACCAGACTAACAGCAAGAAGAAAGGAAGTAAAGAAACATTAATATAAGGTAAAATAGAATTCATGGCAAAGAATATTAAATAGGACTAAAAGAGATATTTCAGTATGGATAAAAAGGTTCAAACCACAAAGATAAAAAGCATAAAACAACAGAAATTTTCAAATATATAAAGGAAAACTAATAAATGTAAGGAGTCAAAACTCATGTTGAGAGACTTTAATACATGCCTCTTGAAAGTCTACCTGTCACGTGATTTAAAAATTTTAAAAAGTGAGGATTAAAGCACTGTTTCTCTGACTTTAGTGACCATAAAAATCATTAGAAAGTAGCCCTACATAAAAAAAGTGGTGTTATTCTAAGGCCAAAACTTTTATTCTCATCTCTACTCAAACAAGATATGCTTCTTCAGGGACTCCTAATTTATGAAAAATGTAATTTTTTAAAAAATCAGAGATAATCCAAGCTAATGTGGAAGACTGACTAAATGATTATTTTAGTCTATTTTAAATATCATAAAATTTTACCATACCTAATGTATACACACACAGATATATGTTTATACACACACATACACACATATATACATATATGTATACACACACACACACACACAAATACTTGACAAAAATATTTCTTGGAAAAGCAAAATTATTGAGAAATCCCTGATCCCTATTTAATCTTTCCTTGGGACAACTGAATATTAATATAAATGCTTCCCCACAAAGAGATGGTAATATGGACACTGGACATCAAAAAGACAAACTGATCAATCTTACAATTGTCTAAATGTTTCTGGTCAATTGCCCATTTGCCATTTGAAATGCTTCATGACTCAATGAGCTGAAGCCCAGCTACCCAGATCCCAGGCTGCGCAGCGCAGTGCTCGTCCCCACAGCTCCCTGGAGGCGGGCGTCAGCGTCATTTCAGGGGAGGGATGTGGCTGCCGCCACGTGCTAAGGTAGAGTTCCTCTAATAACAGCCCCATCATTTTAGTGATTACTCTTTCATACTGTATGATAAGGACACCATTTCGAAGTCCCTTACTACAAAAAGCTTTCCTTTGTCACTGCAACGGGTCCCACGGGCCCGGCGTCCGAGCTGCCCCGAAGCACAGAAGAGGCCGGGCAGCCTTGTCGCCCGCAGCCTGTCGTTCTGGCCTCTCCAGCTCTGTCCAAACACCCATTCAGGTTACAGAGGGAACGCCAACTTTGCAATTCAGAATCCCCGTTATTCCCAAGTACTGTGCGGCCCCCAGGGCTGTACTGCCAAAGAGGAGTGTCAGCTGACTTAAGGTCATGTATTTTTCTCCCTCTGAGAAGTATTTCTTCATCAGAAGAGAAAGAATGTGCCCACAGCCCGGCCCGGCCTGGCTCAGCGGTTGAGCATCGACTAGGATCCAGGAGATCTCGGTTTGATTCCCGGCCAGGCACATGCCTGGGTTTCGGGCTGGATCCCCAGTAGGGGGTGTGCAGGGGGCAGCCGATCAGTGACTCATCATTGATGTTTCTCTCTCCCTCTCTCCCTCTCCCTTCCTCTCTCTGAAATCAATAAAGATATATTAAAAAATTAAAAAAGAAAAAAAGAATGTGCCCATATAACCTGTGTCTAAATTTTGATTATCCCTTGGTTCTTGCAGCTTCTTTGTAAAGCCGAGGGGCATACGCTATGCCCACCTGTTACATGCCCCAGTACAATGGGTAATAAATATTAAACAGGTAACAGTGGTTCTGTGCAGACATTTAGAATCGTGTTTTTCTGCAGACCTTTTCTTTAGGACAATCCTCTGGAGCTCAGATAGTTTAGAGGCACGAAGCAAGAGGATCTTACTGCATTTTAAGCTGAAATAGACTCCACTGGGAAGGTGAAACTATTTTGTAGATTGAGACTGGCTTCTCTTAGACGTGATCTGTCCTAATCAGTCATCTTAGAAATCAATGTTCTTCATCTTCATTATCATCATCATCATGTTCATAAAAATTGTCATCATGAGTTATGTGTAAGTGTTAACTCACTTAACTCTCTGAACCCCATGAAGTAGGTATTATTACGCCTTGAACTGACAGACATGGAGGCTGAGGCCAGGGTATCTAAGGAAGCTGCACATGGTGACAGAGTCAGTGCTGCTGGAGTCAGAACGTGGCCTCCGGAGCAAGTCTGCTTGGCTTCAGAATCTGGCTCCTCCGCCACAGCGTGACTGCAGGCAGGTTTCCTAACTCCCCTGAATCTTCATTTCCTCATGTACAAAAGGGGTGCATAATAGTGGACGAACTTTATGGAGATTGAGATGGGGTGGGGAAGGGAAAAAGTACAAACTGTAGGAAGAGGGCAGATTGCACAAACTGGACGGCAGCTTTAAAAAAAATGAAGAGCAGGGTTTGGTAAATGCCAGTTCCTGAGGCACAGCAGACTCCAAGGTAAAAATCTATACAGAGCCTAGAAGACACAGCTGCTTGTCTAAGAGGAAAACGAAACTAAGGGTTCACACTTTGGTAAGGAGAGAACTAAGATATTAAAATGTCCTGTAACCATGGATATAGCACAATTTCCCAGAAAGTAGATGAATTCATTTAATCTTCCAACTTTACACTTTCAAATCAGAAAAGTCACCTTCAGGCGGCGCCATCTGAGGATAACGAGGGGAAAAAAGAGACAGGAACAAATCTAAAAATTCTGAGCATTTTAATGTGTAAATCAAAGTGACCTATTTTCATGTTAGCCAGAAACAAAATAAATAAGCAAAGAGGTTCTTTACACAGAGAAAACTAGAAATTCTAGTAATTTCCTAAGAGTTTTTTTAATTTTATTCAACATCAGGTACTTAATAAGAAATTTTAAAAATGTCTGTCAACACTGGGAACAACATTTAAATATTAAAAATCACCATTTTTTGGAGTTCCTCAGTCAAAAGAGTTAACAAAAGTCAGATTATTTATAGCAAAGATTGTCTTAGTTCACAACTTAAGCTCTGATAAACTCAACAAACAACTAACCCAGTAAGATGTTTTTGGAGAGAAAATGGAGATAAAAGGAATGAAGCACAGTCAATATTTTCAACCAAAGTACATGAGGTGATTGATGGAGAAGGCATTGGAGAATATATATATAAAAAAAATGAAGAGCATATATATATATATATATATATATATATATATATATATATATATGTATGATAACTTATTTATGAGCAAAGAACCTTATTTATTGAACTAGATTATTTTGAAGGAAAAAATGAAATTCATCTTTTTCCCACAACTAATACTTTATAAAGCTGGTAATACTTGTTCATCAAGTAACATGCATGCAGTAGGTAAGATGTGATTTCTTCAAGTAAAATGAAGAGCTTTGAACTAGGAGCTGATAGATACAGATTCTAAATCTAGTTCTGTTGCCTGCCTAAACTTGGGTAAGTATATGACTTCACCCCCTTGTGCATCTGTAGCTTTTCTGGGGTTCAGATTGTTGAATGGATATAGTTCTAAGATTCTTTCTCTTCCTCATACTCTAGCTAGACCCACTGCTTAATTATTAAGTATCTCAGGGCTGGAAAGGGTTCAGCAAGTTTTTCTCATTTAAATTTTCATATAAATGGCCCTCTGCTCTATTTAGAAGTAAGGATGGAGGGGGAATCTTTTATTGCAGAAATAAATCTATTCTATAGTCTCACTGTTGTCAATTTTCTATAATATTAGCATGGTCCCCAGAAACTCATTTTAATCTTAATTTTGAAAGACCAATCAATTGCCAAATATTTTTAAAAGTTAATGTATAATTTTAAAAAAGTGCAGCCACTTATATTATCATGCTAAATGTCTTCTCCCTCACGGCCCAAGGGATTTTCAAAAAACATTTTAAAGTACGAAACCTCAGCTAATCTATGTTCACCAAGCTTAACCAAACACATAAACGTCTAATTGAAGAAACACAACCTGCAGTTTTCGGAAAACATCAGATAAATACCATTTGTGCTATCAAACTTACCGTTCTTGTCCTGTAAATGTAAACGTAAGTTTTCATTCTGCACATGTTATACTGGCAGATTGTGGCATTCAGAAAATGTTTCCTAAATAAATGGATGAATCACCACATCTAACACACAGGACAAATTAGTGTATTAAAATGTCCAGATTCCACTAAAGAAACTTTGATTCCTGCTCAAAACGCTTTTCTCCCTTTTCCATTAATCTAATCTTTTGAAGGTCAAAAAGGTCAAATCTTTAGTCCCATTAGTTTTCTTGACAGTAAAATGACTTACACATTTGCGACTTCAGAATCAACACAATTTCCCAATGGGAACTTTCCTTGTTTACTTTGTGGGGCCAGACATTCGACATTAAACAATTTTCTCAGATCACAACATTAGAAAAAAAATCAGTGGCAATAGTTTCTCCAGAACTTTCTTGTTTCAATACCATAAAGTGCAGGTGAGTAATAGTAAACATTTTTTAAACATTTAAAGATGATTGCTAGTTCTAGGCTTCTGGGCTGTGACTGGGTCAAAAAAATAACTAGAAAACAAAATTACTTTCTTTTCCTTCCCTTCTGAACAAATATAAGAAAATAAAAAAATAATCCACTGGAATAGATAAGGTCCTGAATCTCTAACTAGAAAAAATTTTAACAACTTTATCCCATTTGAAGGCACCCATATTTCCTTATGGCTACATTTACATGGGAAAAACGTGATTGGGCCTCTAATTAGTTGGATTATTTCAGTCCCAGGTACACTGTTCCTAAAACAATGAATGACAAGAATCTCATTGAACAAAACCAGAGACAGCTGATTTTGTCTGGCATTATTAATCTGGAAAACAACAGCAAGCACACAATGCTATTCAATTATCTAGAGCATAAGTATTAATAATAACATTAAATGAGACAATAACAGACTCAACTTCTTTCCACCAGCAACAAGTCAACAATGTTTCTCATTATAGAGCTGTTCTTTGTTCAGTTGTATTTAAATGCAACATGAGTTTATAATGTCTCACAAGAGACATGCTGATTATCTAAGAAGAATATAAAGATTTTTTAAAATCAGAATTTGTTGTCTGTAATCTAATAATGGAGCTCATGATTAGAATTGAACCCACTATAGCTCTAGGATTCTTTCCACAGTTAACTCTCAGTATCTCTTCCCTTTCCTTCCCAAATCTCTCCCTCACCTCTCCCATCCCCCAATGCTATTGCATTTCTAAGACCCTTGCTTTCTGATGGCCCTCCTCTCCATCTCATCTTACCCGCTAGTCTCTCCCTTCTCTATCATTCCCTGAGAAATGAGTGCACACCTCACTGTGGTGAAGACACACAGCCTGAAGTGCAGAGGAAAGGGCTGAAGCTTTACTTTTTGGTTCTCAGCTCAGTATAGTTTTCCCCAAATACACTGTTTTTCTTGTCTCTTTAGAACAACACCATAGATAGATAGATAGATAGATAGATAGATAGATAGATAGATAGATAGATAGATAGATAGATATAGATATATTTAAATCCTGTACAATGGAAAGAGCTCCCTAGAGCTGGTACATTTGATTAGACCTGGCACAAACTTGCTGGAATTGACAGTTCACAAAGGTACAATAAAAGCTCCATCTACTAAGGTAGCGATTTTCAACCTTTCATCTCATGGCACACATAAACTAATTACTAGAACTTGGTGGCACACCATAAAATATATTTTGTCAATGTGACAAAAGTTAGGTGTAATTTTGATTGATTCACAGGGGACTGCTATTGTGTTGGCTGTTGTCATTTTTTTTTTTATTTGACAATCTAAGGGAGAAGAGGTCAGTGCCCCTGACTGAACAGTCAGGTATTGCGTGTTCTAAAATGTCTTGAGGCACAACGGTTGAAAATCTGTACTAATGCATTCAAAACCTAGTCCATAACTTGGAAGTGTTGAAACTATATTTTCACGTATGGAATTGACTCAAAATGAGGAATTTATACAATGAAGTAGAGAAAAACACAAGAAGAAAATCCTGAGGTGAAAGAGCTAAGTTTTAAAAAGTAAAGGGTCTGCATATTATATTTGGAGGCACCATTAATAAAGCCTTGTGCTTTCATTTAACTACTCTGCCCTCTCCATTTGCAGGCATACCTCAGAGATACCCCAGGTTTGGCCTAAGACCACTGCAATAAAGTAAATATCACACTAAAGGGAGTCACACAAATTCTTTTGGTTTCCTAGTGCATAAAAAGTTATGTTTACACTATACTGTAGTCTATTAATAGCATTATGCAATTAATAATAATATGCAATAGCATTATGTCTAAAAAACAATGTACATCCCTTAATTAAAAGATACTTTATTGTTAAATAAAATGCTAATCATCATCTGAGCCTTCAGTGAGTCATAATCTTTTTGCTGGTGGAGGGTCCATGTGGTGGGCTGCTACTGGTCAGGGTGGTGGTTGCTGGAGGGGGGGTGGCGGCGGCAATTTCTTAAATAAGAAAACAATGAAGTTTGATGCATCAATGGGCTCTTCCTTTTAGGAATGATTTCTCTATAGCATGAGATGTTGTTTGACAGCGTTTTACTCAGAGTAGAACTTTCAAAACTGGAGTCAGCCCTCTCAAACCCTGCTGCTGCTTGGTCAACTAAGTGTACGTGATGTTCTAAATCCTCTGTTGTCGCCTCAACAGTCCTCACAGCATCTTCACGGGGGGGAGGGGAGTCCACCTCGGAAAACCACTTCTTTGTTCATCCATGCTTAACAACTCCTTATTCACTGAAAGATTTATCATGAGACTGCACCAATTCAAAGATCACCAATCACAGATCACCATGACAAATATAATAATGAAAACGTTTGAAATACTGTGAGAATTACCAAAATGTGATACAGGGACACCAACTGAGCAAACGCTGCTGGAAAAATGGCACCAAAAGATTTACTCAGCAGGGTTGACACACACCTTCAGTCTGTAAAAACCACAGTATCTGCGAAGCACGCAATAAAAAAAGCACAATAAAGTAAGGTATGCCTGTATATTAAACCTTCCTCCTGTTTTTCTGTGCCACATACCTGTTTTCAATCTTCCTTCATGGTACTCGTCACTCTTTGTTCTTACATGGTAAGTGCTGGTTTGCTTATGATTGTTTTCTCCACAAGAATGAGGGGGGCCCTGAGGTCAGGAACTGGTTAAGCGTAGAGCAGGTGTCCAATAGATTTCTATTTAATTAATTTGTTCACTTTGTGCTACCCAAAGGGTCATGGTTAAAGAATCAGACTTTGTCCTCTTAGTATTTTATCATCTAAATGCATAATTAATACAAATATGTTAAGGGAATGGATTAAAATAGTTGGTTAAGTACCCAGTGATTTTTTGGGGTGAGATTAATTTAAAAGGCATGCCGTTCTAAGTAGTGAAGAGCCACAGTTCCCGTTCGAATTGGTTCTCTTCTTTCTAAATCTTGTTGTTTTGACTAACTGTAATCAAGGCGAGCAGGCTTCAAGGAGCAGGTATCGCCTGGGTGGGGAACACATCGACTACTCAACACTGCAAATCATAAGTCTGTGCATCAAGAGGGTTTTCTGTGCTTACAGGACATAAACATGGAACAGACCATTCTCTATTGTTCTCTGGACACCAGAAGAAAGTCACTGAGACAAGCCAGGCCGTTCAGGGGGGGCAACTGAATAGTAAATTAAATGCATAAATGAAAAAGGAGAGGGAAAACGCTATTTGCAGAATCTTTCCAAATGTTAACCTCTTTAAAAATCAAGAAGCTAATTATTTACCACACAGACAAGTCACCAAGGCAGGAAAGAAAAAAAAAAAGTGGGCTGTGTTGGGGTTTGATGATTTCTGCCAAGCAGTGATCATAAGCATCAGCATCCTAGTCACTTACATGCTAATTAGGGGCTTTATATTCATGGAAGAATCTGCTTCCTTTGTTTCATTCAGCAAAACCTGCTGAAATCAGAAGTTTGCTACTTAGGAAACCGCTATCTTCTCCTCAGACACCCTGCTTGATCTCAGTTCCTGTCCCCAGAGAAAACAGAGGTTTCCTTAGATAACCCCAGAACATAATTACCTGGTCCTGTCAAACAATCTGAAACGACACCCAGCAGTTTTCCTCCTTCCAGTTTTCAGAGGTCTCTCTCTTTTGAATTCTGGATGATCTCTGTTTTGTTTATTGCAGGAACTTCTTTGGATAGTGATTGCTGACTTTGCTGTCAACATGGTTCAATTTAATAATTTGGTAATTTAAATGAAATTTAAGCCAGGCAGAAGAAAAGAAAAGAAGGTCTTTTGTCCCAAATAATTACCTTCCATTTATTTGAAAGGTGGACATTATAGAATGTTCAATTCTGCTTCTCACTAGTGGAGACAATCTAAGTCATGATAAAGCTTAGGAATGGGAACCAGTGCCAAGCAGTACGTGGTATGATGGAGGAGGTGTGGGGAAGGATTTGGCGAAATGGCTGCGTCCAACTTAGAAAAAAGAAAGCTGAAAGGAACTTCCAAAGAGCACTGGATTTTGAATAGGTTTAGTTTGCCATCTGCTGTATTGGGCTTGGATTTAATCATTAAATTGCTCTCTTGATCTCGGTCTCCTCAGAGTAAAGACCAAATAAGACAGTATAAATAAATCTGCTCTCTAAATTGTAAAGGGCTAAATAAAAACGGCATTATTACCAATTAATATATGTCTTGGCAAGACATCATTCAAATTCTAGAAAATAATTCTAAATTGAAATGCAGGCAACTGTGGCTATACATCATTAACTGGAATCAGTCGATTTAGGCAGAACTATCCACCTGGCTGGAGTGAGGACACAACCTTAATTAAAATATTTCAATATGGCTGAAAATTCATTTTCATTGTTGCAAATGGCTAGAAAATTTAAAAATAGTTTGACTTCTGTTTATTTTAGCTCTTTGTCAGAATTAATATATTATTGTATGTTCAGTGCATTCCCAATACTGTGCTCTCCATTGCTAGGGAATATAAATCAGAAGAAGATACTGTTCCTGCACTCAAAGAGGGAAGGAAACTATATGCGTAAAAGACAAGTGGGAAACAACTTCTGCAGCTCCCGCCAAAACTGGAAATCTTTTACCTGCATGAGCATCTTGAGTAGCTGTAAATACATATTAGATTCTCAATAAATGAAGGTTAGCTGATTAAAAAAATGCCTCACTCATTAATATAAGCTTTTAATGCTATAAATTCTCCTGTAAGTACCTCATTAGCTGTGTCCCACAAGTTCTGATATGCTGTTTTCACTTGTATTCCATTCAAAATTACTTTGAAATTTCTATTGTAACTTTTTCATCAACCTATGGTTTTTCTTTTTAGTACTGTAGAGTTTTTTTCACTAGCTTTATTGATATATAATTGACATATAACATTGTGTAAGTTTAAGGTGTACAGTGTGATGATTTGATATGTATATCATGAAATGATAACTACAGTAAGGTTAGTTAACACAACTATTACCTCATACAGTCATTTTCCTTTTGTGCTGAGAACTTTTAAGACCTATTTTCTTAGCAACTTTCAAATATATAATACAGTGTTAACTATAGTCACTATGTTGTAGCTTATATTTCCAGAATTTATTCATCTTATAACTAGAAGTTTGTACCCTTTGACCACCTTCACCCATTCCTCCCCTGCTCCCGTCCTCTGGTACACACCAATCTACTGTTTCTATGATGTCTGTTTTTTAAAATTCCACATATACGTGAGATCATACAGTATTTGTCTTTCTCTGTCTGACTTATTTCACTTAGCATAATGCCCTCAAGTTATATCCATGTTGTTGCAAATGGTAGGATTTCCTGCTCTTTTATGGCTGAGTAATATCCATTATGTGTGTGTATGTATATATGTGTGTGTATATATGTATATTCATATATATGTATGTGGATATACACATACCGCTTCTTCAGTGAACACAGGTTGTCTTCATTTCTTGGTTATTGTAAATAATGCTCAAGTTTTTGAGGAATCTCCATACTGTTTTCCACAGTGGCTACACCAATTTACATTTCTACCAACAGCGCACAAGGGTTCCCTTTTCTCCACACCCTGGCCAATACTTTTGGTATCTCTTGTTTTTTTGAGGATAGCCATTCTTAGCACGTGAGAGGTGATATCTCATGTGGTTTTGATTTGTATTTCCCTGATGATTAGTAATGCTGAACACCTTTTCATGTACCTGTTGGTTTTTTGAATATCTTCTTTGGAAAAAAAATCAATTCAGGTCCTTTGCCCTTTTTTTTTTTTCAGGATCAAGTCTTGTAGACATATTTCTTAGATTTCATGGGTGTGATCCTGAAAGAAGAACATGGAGTATCTGGAATACCTTTCTGGCTGTCAGAAGAAATGATAGGAGCTGGCCAAGTGGGAAGCCTATTTGAAAAGCCTGCTAAATTTTGAAGGTAACACAGCAAGCCTTCCCATTGTAGTAGGTACTAAAGTCAGCTTTGACCTAAAATACAGCATTAAATCCTGATTTGTAGTTAATATTAGGAAATAAGCATTTCCTCATGTTATTAAAACTCTGCAAGCACTATTTTTTAGTGACTGGATTAAATCTCATTAAGTAGAGTTACTATGACTTAAATATATGTAATTTTCAGGTTTTTTACTATTGAAGTTTATGTTCTTTTCAATTTTCATAGTTAGAAATAGTGGTGTGAAAAATATCTTTTTGTTTATCATACTAAATGAAATAACTCAGACAGAATAGGGAAAGAAAACCCCTATGATTTTACTAATGTGTAGAATATAAAACAAAAAGTAACAAATGAACTAACAAAACAAACAAGAACTACTTCATAGATACAGACAGCAGAGTGGTGGTTACCAGAGGGAAAGGGGTGGGGGAGGGCAAAGTGGGCAAAGGGGGTCAAATGTGTGGTGATGGAAGGAAACTAGACTTTGGGTGCTGAGTATACAATGGAGTACACAGATGTCTTATAATCTTGTACATCCGAACATCGCTAATGTTAATCAATGTTACTCCAATAAATTTAAATAAAACATATTTCTGTGTAAAAGGTGTTTTTGGGTTTTTTGGTATTTAGAATTAGTTTACTTGGAGAGACTGCAGAAGAGAAATCATTGGCTCAAGGTCCTGCCAACATTACTAGCACTGCGTTGTTTTCCGATGTACACTCCATCAGGAATGAGAGCCAGTTCGGTCAAAACTCTGCTAATATGGTAGGTGAATTTTTTAAATATGCTTTTCTTAATATTGAAGAGATTGATCTTTTTGCTACATAGTTTAAACAACTTCTTCACGGAAGAATGCTCAGGTCTTTTGCTCATGTGTTTGCTAGGGCAGCAGTGTTTTCTCAATATGCTGTGCTTTTTATGTTATAAAATGTTGACACATTTCCCCCCATCCACATGCATGTGCTCATAAAGCCACCCACTATTTTATGACAAATAAGCTCTATTTGTGTAAGTAAGAGACAAGTCTATTATCAGCTGTCAAAAATTCTTGGTGAACTTGACCGTTCTTGAAGAAAACATGTAAAATGATTACATTCATGGGAAAAAAAAGAAGCAGGCTTGCCTATTTTTAAGTAGCAGCAAGAATGGGAAAGAAGCTTAAAATGAGAAGGGCTGGAGGACCCGGAGCTGTTCATTCACCTTCTTACGTAAGCCACTGCACAACTGGGGGCAGCTGCTTTTCTTAAGGGCCCGAGGAGAGGAGAGAAGCTGGCTTTCCCAGAGCTCATTCATTTCTTCAGGAGTTACCGGCTGCCTGCCTCACATTCCCACCCTGCCCGCATGGGGTGCCTCTGAGCCTGGAGCTGCAGAGGGCTCCCCATTCGTGAGAGTGGCCTTGGGGCTGAGGACCCTGTGTTCTTCCTCTGTCCATTCATTACCATCTTTCTCTTTCTCTCTCTCTCTCTACCTTCCTCCCCCCTCTCCCTCTCTCCAAGATACTAACTGATTTTTAATTCAATAAGATATAGTTAAATGCTTCTGGTACAAAAAAATATATAACCAACACAGTAAAGTGAAAGGCTCCCTTGTCCATTATATTTCTTCTTCTTGGAATTGAACGTTTATAGCCTTTGCTTAAGTTTGCCATTGAGGTTTTTTCTTATCTACACATGGGGATTCCTCATAGATTTGTGCTATTTGTTCTATGTCTTTGAAATATTTTGCATGCATTTGTACCAGTCATTACCTTGCCTTTTAACTGAATTTACGTTTTTAAAAAATAGTTGTGAAATTTTTAAATGTTGATGTCAATGTACAGGCTTCTTCTTTTCTTTACACCTATTTTGCATTTAGTATCTTTTCTTTATGTAGAAAAGTCTTTCCTACTCCAGAGTTCTAAGTGTATTCTTCGTTTTTTAAATTGCTCTTTTGGGTTTAGTTTTTCTACATTTAAAAAACTAGGTTATACATTTACAGGCTGAAATAATCAGCTATATAAAAAGATATGTAAAATGTCTTGCTGCCCACTCTGAATTTATTCTCCTTATTTATCCCCTGGCCACTATATTTAGCCATTTAATTTAGCTTATTCTTCCAGTTTCCTAATCCAAATGTATATAAATAAATTCATATACACACATACATGCAAATATGTATTTGTAACTGCTTATATATCTATAAATGAGCATGTACAAATGTGTATATGTAAATGTATGCATATATAGCCTCCTTCAATACACAGAAGACTGACTTAACACTTTAATATACCAATAAACCTGGAATTTTAAAAATGATCTGATGTAGGAATTTAACTTTTTCCCCTAAATAGATATTTGACTTATTTTCTCTCTCTGTCTCTCTTTCCTAGCTGTTCTGAGTACCACTCTAGTGTCTCTTGCCTCGCCTTCTGGAGTCATGTAAATTTTCCTTTGAGAAACCACTTCTGACCTAGCAGTGGCCTTATGATTTGTGTAAATTGAACCAGTGCTCAGGATTGGGATGGGTTTATCAGTTGCTTTATCATCAGGGCCATATTAGGTTTAGGTATGTAATCTAAGCCATTTAGAATGAAACGTAAAACTTTGCTTGGAATGCTGAGCAGAGATGATCACTTTTACGCTGGATATGAGAGAAAGCCCTCTCATACCTCCGAGGGGACCCAGCTATTGAATAAAGCCAATGTCATGTGAAACAGAGCCTACCGAAGGAATACACGGGATCACCAGGGATGTTTTTAAAGCCCCTGGATCAAGCCCTACCTGAAGCCATTTTTCATTTTCCCTCAGATTTGTCAGTTACAGGTGCCAACAAACATCCTTTAATTTTTAAGCTAAGAGAAATTAGATTTTCTATTATTTGCAGCAGAAATAATCACAACTGCCATAGCTATTTTTAATCTTATAAGTACCTACATGTACCTGAATGTATTCTGTACCCATTTCAGTTCTCATAAGCAGTATGCCCATTCTTGTGCCAACATTCAACTGTTTTAATTACTTTATACTTTGTGTCAAGAAACTCTTACCACTCAGTCCCAAGTCTCTTAATGAGGATTTCCCACTCCTCTCTCTCCACACATTTTTCCTTTTGCCTGTGTCTGCTTCTCTAGTTTGGTATCAGAGTTTTGCTAGCCTTTTCTACTTAGCCAAGCTAATTCCAATCTCTTTCTATTATCTGGACATGGTTTTATTAATAGAAATAATTTATAATGTAAAAGTTATTCTTTACATTTTATAATTATAATATATGAACATTATATTATGCTATCGATATTATATTAATAATAAGAAATAATATATATTTTTTATAATATACAAACTATCTATTTATTTAAGGTACAGTAGGAATAACCAATAACATTTTTTATAGCTGGTGCCTATATTTGAGAAAGAGTTCTGACCACCTTAATTTCTTCTATATTATTGTTCTCTTAAAATTTTTGATTCCTTTAGACAATTTTAATTATGCATATGTTTTAGAAAATTAATAATTTCATCTAAAATGTTCAAATCTGTACAAAGTAATCTCATGCTTTCTTGAACCCCCTTTTTTGTACTTATAACCTTGTTCTTATTTCTAACATTATTTATTTGTAAGGTTTCCCTTTTCCCCCTTGATCCAAGGGGAAGCCAAGGATTTGTCAATTTTACTGGTCTGTAAAACTGATTTATTTTTCCAGCTCTGGTATTGTGTGTTTTTCTGTTCTGATCATTGCTGTCTCATATGCTTTTCTTTTTTGAAGTCTTCAAATATACTGATTTTCTAATAACATTCTTTTTTGACACATTCTGGTCTTAGATTGCAGATTATGTATGCTATCCATATATTCTCTCTCTCATTTCAGAATATATACTAGAAAAGAAGAATATAATAAGAGGTTGGTCTTGGTGACTCAAGCAATGTTTTTATGTTCTTTACTTCAAATAAAACAGCATAAGGTGCAAGTCTTTCTAGCTATTACAATTATCTACAACCACTCTAATTCCATTAGGTTTGTCTAATCTATTCCCTTCCTTTGCATTAATTCCTAGCAAAAGAAATCATAAAATAGATAATCAAAATGTCTAGCACTTGGATCACATTTACTTAGTCAATGAACTAAATGATGGAAACACACACACACACACCCTGGGAACAGGCACTGTGCTGGCTGCAGGGGACCCACAGGAGAGGAAAACATCCCCGCATAGAAGGAGCCTCCAGTGGCCTGAAGAAGTACATACATGGTGCATAATCCTCTGAGACTGTGCTTTAGCCACAGAGGGTACTCAGTTTTCTAAAAGCGAGACAAGCAATCAGGGGATGGATGTCCAGGAAACACCATTTGTGCTGAGTGACTGAAGGGTGAATGAAGCAAAGAGCAGGCACAGAAGTGGCACGGAGGCACATGGCCTTAGTTCATAAGCATGTTTAGGGCATCTTTCCTCCAGCTTTGATATGACACAGTAAGGGAGCACGGTAAACTCTGAAAGCTAGTTATGAAGTCCCCAGTGTCACATAGGCTTGTGAATTTTCTATACCATTTCTTGGGGGAAAGGAGAACCAGTAATAGTTAAGAATATACAATATGAAATAAAAGTCCATAATTTCAGGGGTAGAAAGGCCATTTTAAAGTAAACTGTAGATTAAATCTCAAGTTTTAAATTACTTCTAATATTTTAGCCTTGTTACCTAAAGCCATATCATACTCATTTATCATCGAGTTTGTGAATGAAATGCATTTAATTCAACTGAGCAAATTTGATTTAGCTTTGACCCATAGGGTTAATGCAAAGAAACATGCAGATGAGAAGAATTCATTGTTATTTAAGATAATTTAAGAACAATCTATTTCTAAAAATGTTCATTGCCTCTTTAATCCCAACCCAAATATCAAGGGAAAGAAGAATTTAAAAGCAGAAATTAAAAAAACAACACTTAAAAAAAAAAAAAAATTTTTTTTAAGGAAGCAGCAGTTGCTTATTTTTTCTAGTTTAGAGATAATACATGGCAGGGAAAGGAGACATATTCCTTATCTCAGGGAACAGCATATTCAGTGCCCAGATACCCACAATACTGTAAAATAGCTGACACAGCCATAGGTCATACAGAATCCTGGACCCCCCCCGACAGCTCTGCACACACAAAACGCCCTTCTCTGAACTCACGTCTTTTACAACCATTACATGAGGATCTCATTGGCTGACACAAGGCTGACCTGTCAGCTGTCCTGTCCCCACACCCTGCATATATCACGTTTCCACCTTTTGAGGGCCTAGGAAGGGAGTCCTTCCTATGGGTAGGATTGGGTAGGAGAAATCTCAGGTGTCTCTGGAAATTTTAATACTGACCATCAAATTTCCTTTAGCTCTTTTAATCACACAGATCAGAGAATGTGCTCCCACACTTGCTAAAATAAAACCCATGAAGTGCCAGTAGTACTTCCTTCAGCCGGCAGAGGGAACAGAGGCACAGAACTTCTGAGACCTGGTAACGCACTGCTGGTCTTCACAGACAAAGAACAAAACCCCAAACTATGTTTTCCTTAGAAAAACAGTGCAAAGAAAAATGGCATTTTTGAAGAAGGATATTTAACAGGGCTTTTAATATTCTAGAAACATACCTACTTTCATACTTTCAATGAACAAGGTAAACAGCCGGTGCCAGCCATCATTCAAATTTTAGTCAATTCTTAGATCAATGAAAAATCTATAACTCTCAGAAAAAATCATGCATTTTGTTATAGCTGTGTGCTTTAAATAAACATTCCATTCACATTCGGATAATTTAAAAATACATTGCACTGGGTTTTCTTTTACGCTCTGGTCCCTGAAACCTAAAGAAAATGAAAGAAAATCACATAGGCCCGATTAAAAGCAGCCCAGTGAAGCATTTGTTTTTAAATTGCCCAGCTAAAACACAGCACCACTTGATTACAATTGCCTCTTTGCTGAAGCAAGACACACACGGCGCTTGGATTCTCCTTCAGGCTGAGCCCCTTCTGAAAGGCAAAAGAGAACCCGGTGGTGAGGAATGTAGTTCACAATTTAGCCTTTTTATAAGCTCTGACACTTCCATTAGGTTTAAGTGGAATCACACAGTGAATTTTCCACAAGCTAAATTTACCAGGGAAAACTGTTTTGAGGATGTCTGCCTTCAAATAGAAGCAAAGGAGTCCAGTGCGATCTACAGAGAACGCAGACATTCCTTCATCCATCGAGTGGCCCCCTTTTCCCCTTTGCCAATTTACTTGTGACCCAAAATGCATAGCAATGCCTTCTACCTCACCATTATGAATAAAGGGATTCAGGGGGTTCTTTCTGGATGGATGAAATGTTTTTACATTAGAATATGGTAAGTGTTGCACAACACTGAATGAATACACTAAAAACTATTGAATCAAACATTTTAAATGGATGAACTGTATGATATGTGAATTATTTCTCAATAAAGCTGTTCACTTTATTACACTATATCTTAAAAATGAAAGATTTTTATTCCCTTCACTTATATAGACAGTTCTGTTTTTACTAATCAGGTTCTATTGTCTTCCCTAAGGTGATGCCCAGACACTGAAACAATTTTTAACCAGAACTTGACAAGCACATATATTCAAATCAATCTCAAGAAATAATCAATAAAAACAATACAAACAAGGTTAATGACAATGGCTAACTCTAACAATAATAACAGAGAGAATGCCCCAGGAATTTCAACAAAATATCTGAAGATTAAAAAAATAAATAAAGCTGTTAAAAAAAGGGAACATTTTTCTATTGGACTAAAATAGTAATGAATTTAGATTGGATTGTTTGACATCTCTTGCTTTTCAATAAGTGAGAGTCAAAGAAACATTATTTAGCTGTTGGATTCCATTCCTTTTTCACTTCGTTACACCTCCATGTGGTGTGTGCGTGTGTTTGATTTTCTACAGATTAGTGCTCTGGTCGGATGAAAAGTTAGCCTTGTTTTTTGCTTCTTTACTAGAAAAGAACTGCAAACATATATCACACAATCAAAGAAAGAATTCAACATCTTGTATTTATCTTATTTTAAAACATTATTAACTAATGCCATTTATTCTGTGACTATATGCAAAACAAGTTTGGGGATCATTTCCTGTCACATGAAAATGAGCTCATCATATGATCAGCAGCAAAATGTTTTACAGCAAATTTAGGCAGCATTTACTAAAGAAAAGTACAGAGACTGAGGGAGGAAGTGGTCCTCTGCTCGGTACTGGTCAGGCACATCTGGGACTCTGTGTTCACTGTTAAGCAACACTGTAGCCTGGAACACTTCCAGACGAAAGAGCAGAGCCCAGGGAAACCAGGAGAAACCAGCGCCTACCTTCAAAAGCTGAAGGGCTGTCAAGTCAAAGATGAACCAGACCTTTGATATAGCTGATAGTACAAAACTGTATTTGTTGTACGAACAGGAAGGCAGGTGTAAGTTATGGGGAGACTTACGCAAGGGCTCTGCACTGTTTGGAGCTGTATTCAGGGGAGTGAGCTGCTTCAGGAGACAGTGAACCCCTATCCAGGTTTCCTGACCTGGATGACGCTGTGGAAAGGGCTGTGCTAATTCCAGGCCCAGGTTGTGGCTCACAGCTGTAAACCTTCCTTCACAGTCCGCAGTGGCACTGGGGTGTGCTTTGGGGACACTGCCTGTGAGTGAGGACTGACTGAGCTGCACTGCCTGGGGCTCAGGCCATTTTGCTAGCGCACGTCTAGGAAAGCTTTTAAAGGTTTCACGTGGTTAGACAGGACCAGCTGACATAATCCCCCTTTTGCTATCTAAGGAGCGACATCTCATCTTCACAGCTTCCACACACGCTCGGAGGGGAGAAGGGTCCTGCCTGCTCTGAGGTGACTGGAGTTAAAATAGCCGGTGGTGACTGTAATGTTTCGAGAAGGCTAACATGACAGCTGGCTTTCGGACCCCTGCTTCACTACTTGGCTACTTATATATGTATTTATTTTTAGCTCTTGAGCGGAAGGAAGGCCCTTTCCAACTTAATGAAACAATCACCAGGTATAATCCAGTAGAGAGTCTCCGGAGCCACTACTCCTGAAACTATTCTCCCCTCCCTAGATTTACTTCTAGAATCTTTTGCTCTAGGACCTCAGTCGATATCAAGTTCAGAACTGATCCAAGTTCCAAATCTAATGAATCTAATTATCATTAATCTTAACTCAAACTATTCAAAAGGTTAAATCTTCAAACTTCAATTCTTTTTTCCTTTTCTAGCTTGTTTTATGGGGGATCATTCAAGTCTTAGAGTGCTAAATTATGTGTATATTTATAAAATTTAACATATTTAGAAGATTTCTTGGTGCCCGGAAAAAGAAAATATGTATGTGTATTTATGCATATATATTTATATACAAACATATTTATATACATATGGCTATGATGGTTATTCTCAAGCCATTAATTCCCCCAGTGTGTATTCACAGAATGGAAACTGACTGTAGAATTAAGTTTAATAAACCATAATTAGGAAAATAAATCATCTGTAACAAACATTGTGCACAGGCAGTTTCCAAATTACGATTATGTCAGGTCCCCAAAGCTCATTTTTATGTTAGTTGTTTTGAGCCCAGTCCCAGGGATACTATATTTTAGGGAAATGCTGGTTAGGTTTCCAGATTCCCTAGAGGTTTATTTATCTCACAATGAAGCTGAGCTATAGTAGCAACAATACTAGAGATCAAGATCCTGGAAATGTGAGGAAAGAAAGAAGGAAAAGAAAATTATCTCCTTTTTTTCTTGAGTGTATCTAAACCTAAAGTGTATCTCTTGTACACATGATATAGTTGGGTCTTTGCTTTTATCCAACTTGATATCTCTATCTTTTGACTGCATTGTTCATATTTAATATTTTTATTATAATATTTGGATTTTTATCTGCCATTTCATTTTTTTGTTTTGTATATGTCTCAAATCTGTTTTGTTTCTCTGTTTCCCTTTATAGTTTTCTTTGTATTAAATGGATATTTTCAAGTATAATATTTTCTTTTAATAATTTTTATTTTTATTTATATGTGTATTATTTTCTTACTTATTGCTCTAGTGCTGTAAATGTACATTTTAACTTATCAAAATCTACTTCAGTTTATACAAAATTAATTGCAGTAAAATAAAAAAATTTTACTATACATAGGTCTATACCATTACTTTCTCTTTGGTACTATATAGATGTGTTTATATATGAAATATATATATGTAGTGTTAGATATACATATATATTGTTATGTATATAATAGCACCAAACAGTGTGTTGTTATAATTGCATAATTTATAACTTTATGTCTTTTAAAGAAACAAAGAGGAGTGTGTGTGTATATATATATAATATACATATATATTATATGTATACACACACATATATTTACATAGTTTGTTATAATAATCTTTTTATGCCATTTCAGATTCTCTTCATTTTTTTACGCTGTGCACTTGAGCTACCACTGGTGCCATTTCATTACTCCACTGCAACTTTTCTCCTATCTACCTTTTCTGTGCTGCTATTGTGAAATGTATTAAATTTATAAATGTTATAAATCCAACAATACCATGATATGCATATGTTTTATTCAACCACTCTTAAATCAGTTTAGAGAAGAAAGTAAACAATTATACTGTCTTTTATTTTTACCTACATAATTACCTTTATTAGCACTCTTTCTTTTCTCATGTGGATTCAGATTAGTCTCTGGTGTGATATGCTTTCAGCCTGAAAGACTCCCTTTAGTATTTCTTGTAAGTCAGGTCAATAAATAGCTTTTGTTTATTTGGGAATGTATTTTGACTTCATTGTTTCAAAGATAATTTTGCTAGATAACAATTCTTGGTTGATAGGCTTTTTTAATTGTTTTTGTTTTTTTACTTTCAGCATGTGGAATGTGTTATTCCATTGCCTAATGGCCACCATTATTTCTGATAACAGGTCAACTAATAATTTTACTAAGGTTTCCTTGTATGTGATAAATCATTATTCTCATCAAGATTTTCTCTGTCTTTCAACCTTTTGACTATTATAGGTCCAAGTGTGGATCTCTGTGTTCCTCAGACTTGGAGTTTACTGAGAGAGAAACATCCAAGTGAGACATTGATTAGTTGCCTCCCACAGGTGCCCCACTGGAGCCAGGGATGGAACCTGCAACCCAAGTACGTGCCCTTGGCCAGGAATTGAACCTGCGACCCTCTGGTGCATGGGCCAATGCTCTAACCACTGAGCAACGCTGGCCAGGGCTCGCTCTTAAAATGTTTGTGTTGAAGTACTAAGCCCTAGTACATCAGAATATGACTGTATTTGGAGAGAGGGACTTTAAGAGGTAATTAAGGTAAAATGAGGTCATACGGATGAGCCCTAGTCCAATAACACTGATGTTCTTATAAGAAGAGATTAGGATAAATGCACACATACAGAAGAAAGAACACGTGAAGACACTGGAAGGAGAAGGCCAACTATAGGTTAAGGAGTGAGGTCTTGGAAGAAACTAATCCTGCTGACACCTTGATCTTAGACTTCTAGTCTCCAGAATTTTTTGAGAAAATAAATTGCTGTTATTTAAGCCACCCAGTCTGTGGCACCTTGTTATGGCAGCCCTAACAAACTAATACAGAGGAACATTTTTCTTTCTTTAAATGGTTTGTAATTTTTTGGTGAAAACTGGACATTTTAAGTAATATGTTTTAGCAACTGTGTATACTGACTGCCCTCCTGCTCCCTGTTTTTGTTGCTGTTTTCTTGGTCATTTATTTATATATTTAACTACTTGAAATGTCTTTCCCCCAGCAGGTACAGCTTTCTGTTTTATGATTTAACCTGGCTACCAAGGGATTTCTCCTGGATCAGCATAGGCCACGTATTGGTCAAAGGTTGTGCTTAAGCTCTGACAGCCAGTTATATTTTTACTCTTTACCATGTGATGTGTGTCTGTCTTGCAGGCTGTGATTACAGTTTAAGTAGTTTATGTGGTTGCCTCCACATTTAGGGACTCCTAGCATGGATTTCTCCTCTCCCAGTACTCTGGAGAAGGAACAGTCTTAGGCATGCACTGGGACTGCCAGGGACAGGTGTGACTTTGTTCTTAAGTTTGCATTCCTAGAAATTTCCCCTGGATCAAGGTAAGATTTTGTTTAGGCAGTTTTTGGTGAAACCCCTAGTGCCAGTGAGGCTTCTGCCCTTTGTTGATTGATCTACATGTGGTTTAAGGGGTGTTTTCCAGTCTGTCCACATCCAGCTCTGATTGCTCCTGAACGAGCGCAGCCAAGCACTTGCACCCAGCCTTCCAGATCACCATGATCTCAGGAGGGCTCTTCTTGACTACTTCTTTCCACTGTTTTTCTCAGCTCAACTTTTCATTGCTCTGCCATTTTGCTTGCTCCTGCTTGTATCATGGAACCATGAGTGCCTTCTTAATAGCTCTCTACCAAGATGCTTATTTCTTTTGACAATGTCCTAGGTCTGAAATGCTCCATGCTCTGTTCCTAATAAAGTCAGCTCCCTCAGGCGGAACTGTGGAGCTCATCATTCCTGAGACCTGCTTCTTCCCCTGGCAGAACCTCTGTACCACCGCGCACGAGCTGGGCCAGAACACAGTGGCTCACTTTTCCCAGAGTGACACCTGCCTTACTAGCGGATGGAGTGGCAGAGATGGCCCCCGTCTTTTTGGTTTGCCTTTCCTCGTGCGGAACCTTGGCCTTACAAGTGGGCCTCGAGTGACCAGGGCACAAGTATTCTCAGCTTGTGAAGCCCAAGTAGAGTTTCTACAGATGGAACTTCAAGTGGAATAAAGGAGCCATGGATCTCTTAGTCACATCTGCCTGGAATTGAGCTTTTACAAAAAATGGGGCTCAAACAGGCAAGGGTGGAAGCAACCTGTCCTTGCCAAGGCAAAACTGTGGCCCCAGACTGGGAGCTGGGGGAAGAGGGACCCTGGTTATCTTGGCTGAACCTGCTGAATTAGAGTACCCAGAACATGGGGTGGGAGGTGGGTCACAGTTCAAACATTACAGACTCTTGCCTTAAAGGAGATTTTTCTCATTTTCTGGAATGAGTATTTCTCTATTTGCTCTATGTTCTTAGGACAATTCTATTTAAATGGTTGTTTTAAAGAATTGTTGTATCCAGTTAATTGATTGTTTATTAGGAAGAGAATCTGCAGTGATCCTCACACTTCTGTTCTGGATGTCATCTTTTCCTTTGCATTATAAATATTATAAATAATGCAAATACAAATAATGACTTCTTCTTTTGAATGACCTTTTTTATGACAACATTGTAACTTCTATTAGTTTCATATATGTTTTTATATACTAATAATTTTATTTTAGTATTTTAAATGATGCAGCCACCAATAATTAGTGCATTATAAGACAGAGAAAAGCTCATACCCTCTCAAATTGGTTTATATTTAAATAGCATTTTATTGTTTCACAATGCTATTGAAATTATAATAGCATTTTGTACTCATTGGAAAGTGGCTGGAATGTTCTTATCAACAAGGACATATAATGAGGATAATTGCCTAAGGGCATACAAGTGACTGGTGGCAGAGCTAGACTAGAATCCAAGGTTCCTGACTTCCAACTCTCACTCTTTTCATTAAAAAAAAGTACTATTAAAAAAATATTTATTTTATCTCTGGATGAGTAGCTTATCTACCCACAAAGATTTAGATCATTATTAAACTGGAAATTTTCTCTTTCCATATTTTAATTCAATAACAATGTGATGAGACTTGTGCTTTTGATAAGATTTCCTATGAAAGGAGACATCACTTGGATATATAAAAATCTCACTGGTGAAATTACTTGACATACACACCTATTCTTTATTTGATACAATGACTAAATTTTAAGTATCTCTTTGAGGTAAAAAAGCTATTGACAATTTTTAAAAAATCTTTTGACAGCAGAGGCAGCTGGCTGAATTATTAAAAGGGAATGTGGTGAATTACAGTTCATATTTAATTGAAGGATTCTCTTCAACACAGTCACTATCTTGAAAATGAATATTTATCCTGACTGAAAACTAATGAAGATTAATTATAATGCTATTTTTAAGAGACCTTTAAAAACCATTAGTTGTTTGAAAAACACCCATAAAATTAAGCCCCTTCAGACTATGTTAACAGTTGTTAAAAAGAGCAGTAAGCTGCTACTAAATATATCAGAGTGCCCAATTAAATTGTTACAGGTCATCAGATGGCGTCACTGACGGGCGGAAAGGCCGCAGTTAATGCCTTCATCGCAGAGGAAACCATCTAGACAGTATGAGCTCTGTGTGTGATCCATGTCATGCCAGAAAGTCCATATGAAGAGAATTTCACATCTCTCTCGTTTCCATAATCACTGTCTACAGATTAATCTTAAAGTGAACCACTGAGAGGTAACTGGTAATTATAAAACATGCAGTGTCAGTCGAGCAATGATAGACAGGTAAGAATGAAATCTGTGCTCCAAGCAGCTAGGGAGGTCTGAAGATTTCCCCTGACAAAAGAGATGAAAAAAAATGGCAGAGTAATTGGCCATTATTTCCACAGGTTCTTTTTCTTCCAAATTTAAAATACTCAGTCATGCATACAAATCATTCCATGCCTGCCTGCCTTCCTTCCCCCCCTCCTTCCTCTCTGTCTCTCCTTCTCTTACCCTATGACTCTCCCTTATCTTTCTTTTATTCATTCCTCAAATAAGCATCTAATGCCTACAATAGGCTGGGCATTTTGATAGAAACTGGGGATACAGCAGAGGACAAGATAAACATACTCCCCATTCCAACACTCTGATTCTAAGGGTGTGGGCCGGAGGAGGGACAAACAGACAGCTAACAAGTAAACAAACACACGATGATTTCAGGTTATAAGTGTTATGAAAAAAGTAAACAGGCTGATGTGATAGAACGTGTCTATAGCAGGATGGGGTGAGATGGGGTGGAGACCAGGGCACTTTTCTTAGGGCGGTTAAGGAAGGCTTCCTTGAAGACAAAACTCTGAGACCTGAGAGTGAGAAGGGATGGACTGTGAGAACATTCCAGAAATGGCAAGGGCAGAATTCCTGAAATAAACTGAAGAAAAGATGGGTAGATTTTATTAGACTATACTCATTTTGGGAGGGAAACAATGTTGTGGCAGGAATATATAAAAAATGATCATCTGAAGTAATGCTTACCTAAGATCCGCAAATGATCGTAAGTGCCCGGTGGGCAGAGCAGTTAGAAGTGCTGTTTCCATTCTTTAATTGTGAAGGAAAGAACTGGAGTCACCGACTGAACAGATTGTGACCTGAGCTCTGGGAACAACCATGGAATCTCTCAGTCATTGCTCTGGGAATCCAAAAAGTGAAGGTCATTCTCCCTCCTCCTTGGTGCTTAGTCTAAGCACTTCTCAGAGATTTTGGGCAAACTCTCAACCAAATGCTGTATACAAGGCATGTTTCTGATGGGTTGATTTTTGTCCCCAAGTGAATACTATTAAAATGTAGTATTATTGGGGAAGAATGTTTGAATACTGTGTCTAAGAGTAGTTATATCTCTCACCAACCATACATAGTTTAGTATTTGAATTTTGGTGTGGTTCAGCAAAGGCATATCCTTGGCATTTGGAGCCTCAGATTTAGAAACAATCACAGGGCAGGGCTTCTGGTTCACAGGGTCCAAAATGGCTATTGACCCCCGGTGGAGCTTGGGTTTCAGTGGATACCATCTGCTCACTTTGAAATAATGACCTTGAATTTTCAGGCCTTCACCATACAATATTTTGGTATCCTGTTAATCACCATTAAAGGTGTTAAAGGTGAGTCATTCAATACTTTTTATTTTCCTTTTAAGGAGGAAGGACAGTCTTGATATGTTCAGAGTTCATGAGAATCACATTACTTTAATGTAGATTGTTTCCCAGCCTGAGACAGAGAAAGCAGCATATGTCCCAGACATTTAGCCACTGTCAACTGCAGTAGAAACTTCAACGGATCTTTCTGGAGACTATCCACCACTAGCCAGAGTTAATGGGCAAGACAAGGCACACGGGAATCAGGTCATAGGGCACCAGGCAAGCAACCATGCAGACTAGTTTGGTGGTCAAATGTCATAGCTTAAATACAGACAATGGTCAGCAAAGGCTAGTAATAATTGAATGAAGCTTGGAGGTCAATATATAGGATAAAGGCCAAGGGTCAGTTATTGTATGTAGACCTAGCACATAAGAACACAAGTCTTAATTAAGACTCATTCATTCATTCAAGAAACATTTTAAAAGCACATACTTGTATCGGGCACCAGTGTGTGCAGGGAGGGAGTGACAGACACATAAGTGGATAATTATAAGTCAATGCATACGTTTTAAATATGCACAGGCCTTCTGGAGAGCACAGAGAGCACCTAGCCCAACCTAGCAATGGAGTGTGAGGTGGTGGGGGAGGCCAGAGGAGGCTTATACACTGATACCTGAGCCAAATCATAACAGATGCAGAACAACTGGCCAGACCAAAGAAAGGGGCATTCCAGTCATTAGTGACAACAGGGTGGTCTCAAGTGGTGTTTCAACAGATTGCAGAGAATCAAACAATATTAGCAAAAGACCCAGACCCTGTGTCTAACTTGTGCAGAAATAGGACTGGAATAATAAAGATTCAAGAGGTCTATGTGGATCACGGATGTGTGGTAGCCCCCAGCAGTGCTGAGCCACGGACTAAAAAAATATAAAAAAATAAAAAATCAACAATTCCAGGGCATGACCTCTAATCACAGGGAAAACTGAGGGACACTGTAGAAGCTAATTCAAGTTGGCTAAACACTGAGACTAAATGCAGATTGACTTCTTTCTGGGCCAGAGATTTACCACTCTTTATGACTTGGTCCGGGGCCAAGCACTTGTCCCAAAGTCAGAGCATGGAGCTAGGTCCACAGGTAGATGCTACAAACTCTACAGGGCCAGTGTGACTGAAGTCACCAGGCGAGGGAACCACAGAGACCAAGAGACAAAGCAGCAGTAAAGAAGGGAATAAGGGCACCAGCCAGAGTCTGTGAGACTTGATGAGTGAGGCAGTTTTCTGACCTACTTCAGACTTTCTCTTCAGCTCCTGTGTGGCAGGAATCAATCCCAGCGCAGCTGGGCTCAGGCTTCTAGGCGGAAGCCTGCAAGCAGAAGCACCTGGCCGCGGCCGCGTGCAGGGCGGGGGCCCAGTGCAGCTCTTTGTGGGGGAATCCTCTCATGGGTGGGGCGGGGAGTCATTATAAAATAAATAAAAGCCACTGCAAAGATGGATATGGGGGGGCTCTCTACCGTTATTAAACACTTTGTCTCTGAGCTGACTCTGTACTACCTTTAAGTGCAGATATTACAATAGGAATCTCAGCTGTGCACAAGCTCATTTGCTCACAATTACAAAGGGACAATTTCTATACTACGGCTCTCTGTAAAACACAAAGCTCATAAAAGAGCCAGCGCAGCTTTAACCTGTTCAATTCCATGCACAAAATATATAAAGTACTTGTGTAACATTTTCAAACATTTCCATTCCTATTTGTTTTGATTGTAGTTGTCCAAATGTAATGCACGTGTATGTATATGCATTTATATTTATACATATATACAGATAGTTTAAATATATAGCATATTTGTATGTATCTATATATTTTAGCCATGCATTTATAGTTCCAAAAAAAAAAAGATACCTTTCTTCTTGAAAGATACTTTTAAGGATATATAATCTACTTAAAACCGTAAGATGGCTTTTCCCTGACCCACCACAAGTCTCATGCAACATCACTGCAGCAACCTCATTACTCTAATGATGATTACCTATGGTGCTGAAAGATGTTTTTATTTTTAAATCATAGCAACCCGATATATAGATATCAAAATAACTTTTCAAAAACTACCTCTGAAAAGGATAAAACCTCTATAGATGGCTGTCCCAAATCAATGAAAACTTCCCCCCCTCCTAACAAGAGGAAGCATAGCAGATGTCCAGAAGATGAATTGCCTTCACTTGGTTTTTCTTGATATTTACAGCAGTAGCCTTTCAGTTCTACTTTAAAGACAAAGATTTGCATAATGATTATTTTTGTTTTCCTACTCATTTGACCCAGAACACTGTGATATCAGTTGAAATTTCTGGACAATTACATACTTTCAGAAGGCACTAGAAGAAATCAGCTGAGCTGAAATATAAACAAGGTGGAAATTCTGATCACCAACCTGGGCCGCCATGCACCCACCTACATTCACTTTTCACAAAGTAGGAGGAGAAACAGATTAGTTCCCAATAATGTATTTCAAAAGAATAAATATTTTTCTGAAAAGAAAAAAACACACCTACTTAATCTCTTCTTCTTGACATCTCAGGGTATCGACACTCTAATGATTAGTCAAATTTTACTGCAGAAATGGAGGGGTAGAGAAGTACAATTAAGAAAAGAGGGCAGAGGAAAAGTAAGTACAAGAAAGAGTTCAGATTCAGAGGAAGGACAGTAAAGGAAACATTTGGAAACATTTAGTTGACTCACTGATGAAACAAACAAAAAAAGGCAACTGATTTCAAGGAGCAAAACCAGGACTGCCACAATAGTGCACTCACTGGCAATCGCCTTCATAATGGTTTTTCAGGAAAAAAAAAAAGGTATTATCTGAAAGAATAATTGAAAATTATTGTGAGGATCACATATTTACTATAAAATAGGAAAACAGATATTAAAATCCTATTATGCCACAAACAGACTCACAGATACAAACAACAGCAAGGTGTTTACCAGAGGGAAGGCAGATGGGAGGATGATGAAGAGGGTCAAGGGGTCAAAGTTATGGAGGGAAACTAGACTTTGGGTGGTGAGCACACGACGCAATATACAGATGATGCATTAGACAGCTGTACACTTGAAATTTACATAATGTTATGAATCAATGTCACCCCAATAAACTTAATTTAAAAATTCTAGTTTATTGCTAATTTCTCTTCTAACATAATAGTAAATTAAAACCTCAGAAAATAAGACCTGAAAGATAGGAGATTTTAAAGATACCTATCTCAGGTACAGCAAAGCATCTAACATTACATATAAGTTTGCATATGTAATTTATAGGCTTTCAGTTAATTTCAATCATCCAATCACCACGAACGCATTGAGAAACACATCTAGATCATTCATTTGACATAGTTCAAGACTGTATAAAATAGGTTCACATGTCAAAAGAAGTCACTGAATGCAACAGTCCACAGAAAGATTGAGTTTTTAAAGCATTTTGAGTTTGAGTAAACCTTATTTTTAATAGAAGCTACATAATATTTTCCCCAAGAACACCACTAAGTTCTGTACCAGCATTCCATGTCAGTAAAGGCAACTGGGCATCTCCTGTAACTGCTGATTTCATAAGCGAAAATATGATACTACTACTTACAATCTCCTTATGCTATTCAAATGAGTGGAGAAGAAAGCCCCCAGTAAACAAAAAGTTATGACAGATGAGAAGGACAGAAATGTCCAAGTCCTTACAAAGATAAGCAGATCCTTAAACGGCAACCTTGGCTCAGATAGGCAGGGAAACGCAGCATGATACCAGCAAAAATCCAAGTTAATTCACAAAACCTCCAAGGTCAGGTACATTTACTAAATATATGTCCAAGGTCTAGGAGAATCAGTGATTAAGCTAGAAACAAATGCAAGATCTCTTGATTTTCAATATCACATTTTGGGCCACAGATTTGGTAAGTGGTGGGAAAAACTGGAAATTAAGTCTCTTTACTTATAGTTTTTCCAAAGTGCCTGCAAATTTTCCATCCAAAGGTTGTTCTCTGTTCTGAAATAAATTAATGGTAAATTAATAACAATTAATGAGCCTATAGAGACAGCAGAAGGTTTTCTGGCTTGTAGGGTAGGGAGGGGAGAGTGGGATTGCAGTCTAAGGCCATCCTTTAACAGGGGTAGGTAACGTCAGGCCCCGGGCCATATGTATGGTCCACAAAATCATTTGGTCTGGTCCTGCCCAGGCAACCACAGGCAGGACTCGAAATTCAATAAATCTAGGCGCTTTTTTCACAGCTAATTTTTAAGTTGATAATTTTCTATGGCCCTCAAATGATGTTATAAATATCCAAATGGCCCTTGGCAGAAAAAAGGTTCCCCACTCCTCCAGTACAACTGTGCTATCCAAACCTAATTGATAAATTACAATAGAAGGGCTACAGAAATGTGAGATCTAAATTTCTAGTTATTGCATGCAGCACAAGAAATAAAGATGCCCCTCCGAAAAGTTTCACAGAAAGAAAAACTAACCATGATATTTGGAGATGAAGAAAGGAAGAGCCTTTTAAAGTTTCTATATGTTTAAGAGGAATGCATGAAGACCTAGTGATTGCAAAACTAAATTAAAGTATTATAAAAATATTTTATGGGTTGGGTAAGTATGCAGCTGACAGAAAATGTACCACTTAAGGTAAATAACACCTCAGCATTCTATAACACTTTTGCTGTATAAATATTGTAATAAGCCATCTTGGTCAACTCTTCTATTTTTCCCTAATTATGAAGAAGAGGGTGGGAAATGGTGCATCCTGGAATGAGAGATGTCAGGCACACTGACCCATCATCCCCATCGGCTAATCTGTATCCTCGAAGACACACCGTTCTCCATGACTATAAAGGATGCTGCAGCCTTCCCTGACATATCTGGCTTGTAGGGAGGTGAGCAAGGATAAAAGGGAAGTTGTGGGCTGTTTTAAATTGCCCCTGACCACTCCACCCATCTGGACATCACCTCTGCAATGCTTACTTAGGAGTGTCAGGACTATGGGACTCAGCCTACAGCAATTCCATGAACAAGTGAGATTCCTTGTTCTAGTAACAGTGTAAAAAATTCCATTAACTGTTTCTACTGACTCTATGCAGATGTTAGAGAAACATCTGTCAAAGCTGTTATTCTGAGAATGTGTGCGAACTCTTCTGGCAATAAGTAGACAGTCGGCACAGATGATCCTGAAGAGCCCATCCAACTTTAAAATTTTATGATTTCAAAATTTAAATTATAATACGATTACTAATATCTGGAAGAATTTCAAAAGCAGTAGAAATTGGTGTTTTATGGCTTCTTTTTCCTGGCTTAACATTTTTGCAAATTCTAGATTGCTAATTCCTGAAGCTTGGCAGCTTAAAAGATAATTGACTATTTCCAAGTCACTTCGCAATTGCTTTCTTTTAATTGAGGATGAATTGGTACAGCATGTAACATCTGAAAACTAAAGAGGGATGCTTTATACAAGTCATTTTTTCACCAAAATGAGTCACTCGCCACTAAATAATAATTCTACTTTTATACATCAGTCAGTTAATATCCTTGATTAGAACTCAGAGTATAATCATTAAGTACACATTCATTGGCCACCTGTTAGAGCCTAAAATCATGCCTGATATAGACAAGGTTATAAAAATACCTATTAATTGAGTGAATGAACACAGACTCTGAACCATGGTGCCTGGCTTCAAGTTCCTATTCTGCCATTAGGTGTGTGACCATGGGGATATTACTGACATTCTGTGCTTTCTTTGCTCATTGGTAAAGTGGGACTAAAAATAATACCCACTCCATAGGGTCTTATGAGAACAAATGATATATTGCCTGTAAAGTACATGGCATAGAGCCTGTACTTTACATAGTCAAATTTCAATAAAAATTGATAATATTATTTCCACCTCTATTTTCATTCAACCAAGTAAAAACAGTTATCTAGTATGTAAACATTTTGTAATCCTGGGGCAGAAAGGAACTTCCAAGAGAGCCTAGTGTTATACTAATTTCTGGCAAAACAACATTCACTTAAAATTCTACTCTAAAGTACCTTGCATTCAAAATGAAACAAGGTAAACAACATAAAATGATGAGCTGTTAAGATAAATAAACCAAGTACATTTATTTGCTCTATGGAATACACTTTGCTAGGTATTATGAGGGATACAAAAGCATGAAAAAGATAATTCCTGTTATCTAGGAGTTTTAAATCTTTTAAATAAAATAAAAAATATAAACAGATAAAGGTAATTGGTGTACTCATTACACATTTGAGTATTTACTAGGTATCTGGCATTGGTAACACAAAGATGGTTCAGATAAAATCTAGAGAGGCAAGTCACACAGCTCTGTGTGTTCCAATAACATTTTGTGAGACTCAATGTGAATTCCTACACAACATGCTACATGACAGGTTCTCAACACCCTAAAGGCTTTGAGGAGAGGCTGTTGGTGTCTGCAGGAGAGACCGAATACTCCCCGAGGAAGGTTACACTAGGGAAGTGTCTAGAAGATTTGTGAGGCAGAGAGATTCAGTAAGACAATCTCAGGTAGAGAGGACAGCACACGCTCTCTGTAAGGGTTCATGGCAGGGTTCATGAAGGGGAAGAGACACAGAGGATACAAGGATCTTCCCAGAGTCTAATCCCTTTAACCCATTAACCATCTGATCACTTTTCTCCTCATTCCCAGCTTAAAAATCTTGAATAAACTTTTGCCCATTGGGTGAGATCAATGGAACCTCTCCCAATCTAATCATAGTTTACCCAGCTCTATATCCTGGAGTCCAGTCACCTTTGTCTTTTCTATACATGGCCACAGGAGGCACTATGCAACAACAATAGTTCAGGGTTCAGGTTTCGGGGAAAGACTTTTCTACTTAGTTGCTGTGACCTTGGGTAGGTTATTCAAACTCTCTAAAGATAAATTTCTCATTTGCAGTCTAACAATAATAGTGCCTACTCCTTAGCATTGGTTATAGGAATTTAATGAAATAGCACACTTAGCAGAGTGCCTGGCACACAAGGACTCAACAAACACTATTAAAACATACCACAAATGGTATTTGGGGGAGGTTAATCTAAGGATGGGTTGCAAAATGGAATTTTGGAATGAGGTCAGCCTGTGGTGCAAACACTGGGAGGGGGGCTACAGCAGCAGTTGAGGGTGAGGCAGTGAGGGTGATGGCGGACAGAATGTTAGAAAGAGGGAAATTATTTTTTTTAAACCCTCATCCAAGGATACATTTTTATTGATTTCTAGAGAGAGAGAAAGGGGAAGAGAGAAAGAGAGAAATATCGATTTGAGAGAATAATGTCAATCAGCTGCCTCCCGTAGAAGCCCTAACTGGCGACTGAACCCACAACAACCTGGGAATATGTTCTGACTGGGATGACACTCCAACCAACTGAGCTACCTGGCCAGGGCAGGGAGAGAGGAAATCTGAAAGCAGCAGGGGGAAAAAACAACCAAGACCTAGTGAGGGGATGGATAAACAGGAAGGGAGTGAGGGAAGGGTCAAAGATGACCCCAAGATTTTGACAATGAGATAATGGTTTTGAGGTTACCATTTTATTATTTTATTTTATTTTAAAATCCTCACCTGAGGATATATTATTGATTTTAGAGAGAAAGAGGAAGGGGGAAGGAGAGATAGAGGTAGAGAAACATCAAAGTGAGAAACATCAATCCACTGCCTCCTGAACCCCAATGCAACCTAGGTATGTGCCTTGACTGAGAATAGAACCACCAACTTTTTTGGTGTACCTGAGGATGCTCTAAACAACTGAGCCACCCAGCAGGAGCTAGTCATTCTATTTTTAGAAAATGGACATGCCAGATAGGTGAGATAGATGACAATTTATAATTTCACAGCTTACGCTAAATAAAATAGATGTCGTATTTGAAAGAAATTGCTAAATTTAGAATTATGCTATAACCACCTTAATTCAGTTTGCTAGTCTGAATCCTGAAACTTTCTTTTTAGCCTTCATGACAAAATATCCCTGTTCTCTTGGTCCTTTTGCAACCTTCTAACTGCAGTCAGGCTTCTCTAGGCTTCCTAGTGCTCCCCGTAGAGTCAGTGTCTGTCCTTGTCTAGTTTGCATCACCCAGTTGTAACAAGAATCTTACTAAGTCACTTTAGAGAGAACCTCCCACCTTCCATAACTGATCACTCTTGGTATCTGATCAAATTCTTCATCTTCCACTCTTTGGTATCTGATCACCCTGATTTGCTTTCAGCAAGAATCTTGTTAGGTTTGTTCAAGCAGAATCCCTTCGTACTCTTGATATTTCAAATTTTACCCACTGACCCGCACCCTGCTCCTTGGCCATAAATTCCCACTTGTCCATGGTGTATTTGGAATTGAACCCAGTTGTATGCTGACGTCTCTTTTTTCCTATTGCAATAGTCCTGAATAAATCTGTTTTTAAACGCTTTAACTAGTGTCCAGCTCTGGTTTTCTTTGAACTTCCCAGTTAATTCCTTCTTCCCTTCCTGCCCCCTACTGAGGGTCTTCCCTGGAATTCAATCCATAATTCTTCTTATAACTGTCTCTCTGGGGTTGGAGGTTGAGAGGTAGGGTTTATCTTAATGTTAAAATTCTACTGGAACTCAGGCCCCCAGTTTACCTCCCAAGGAACCTTTCTTCATATTCTAACTATGCACAATTTCCCATACTTAGATATAAGTTTGAGTTAAACATAATGATAATGAAAATAGCAGAAAAGAAGCAATAATTTAAACGTCAAGGATGAGATAAATTATTTAAGCTTTTAATACCAATGCATGTTCTTTACCAATTACTTCTCTTAAATAAAAATGGATCAAGTGTTTGACGCCTTCCTTGTGTCTCTCATAAAATATTTTCTTATCTGTAATGTTTAGAGTTTTAGATCCCCAAAGGAGATGAAAATATATGCCCAATTAAGCCTCACTATAAGTTTCAGTTAGAAACATTTGAGTTTCTTATTACTTAAGACCCAGGAAGTCTTTGATTAGGAAAGCTGCCTTGCCAGGAAACCAATTTTTTTTTTCCCAGGGGATATAATTAAGGAGTGCAATACTGCTGAGAATGTGTGCATGCCAAAGGCAAAACACTCTATTTGTCAACATATATAACATCTTCATGTAGGAAAGAAAGCATCTCAGCCTTTCTACAGTGGATCTTCCATTAATGTGTTTATGCTCATCACCAACACGGCGACTAGCAGCAAATGCAAACAACAACAAGAAGAAAACAATCATGGGAATTGAATAGTGTGACCAGAACCCAAAAACACACTAAAAAGCATCCGCAGAGCATAAGGTCTGATATTTGCACTCTCTTTGTCTGTGATCACCCAGCTAGGGCATTAAAATATTAGATGGGTAATATGGAACTTCATTCAACAAATTCATTCAAATTTACCAAAGGTGGGAGGCTAAGAGATTTCATAGATGATTCGCAGGTTTCTAATTTAAGTAATTGGGTGTGTGGGTAGTGGTGACATAGGTGGGGACAGAGAACAGCAGAGGAGGGAGGAACAGATAGGAGGAGGCATTTATGAGTTTAGTTTTGGAAGTAATAAGTTTAATGTGACTGTGAAACACCAATGGATGTCCTCCTATTTAACACATAGGCCCAAACATGATGAATAATTCATGTCTGAGTTATTATAGGGAATTAATTTAGGTAATAACAAATGATGTCATTCTTGCCTTGCTTTTGCTCTTCAAACATTTAGCAATCATTTAAATCTACTTTTAATTTATGGTTTGAATTGTTTTTTTCTAAGTCTACCTTCATAGGTCACGTAACAACACTCCAACTGGTTAATCTCAAATGGGTAGCATCCTTGTGTAAAAATATAACCTAATAAATTAGATTTAATCTCTAGCTCTCTCCTCCTGATATAAAAGTTTAAATTATTTCTTAAAGACCAACTCTTTGCTTTCTACCTGTAAGACAACCAATGTGGACAGATAATGCAGTAGTCGAGCGGCTCTAATGGCAGACTGTCCGGGTTTGTGCCCTGCTCCACACATACTAGCTCTGTGCTATTTGGAAAGTTATTTAGCTTTTCCACAGATTCTTCAAGAAGAGTACATTTCAGAATTGACTCATGGCTTAGCACATAATTTTAAAATATTGTACATGAACTTGAAAAGAGTTGGTTTTCTCCAACTGTTAAATGCAGAATCTATATATGACCGGTAAACAAAGCCTGTTAGTGTGGTTCATATCATCTATATCTTCAACAAATTTTTTTGTGAGCTTCCTCTATGATTGAGAAAATACCGTGGAATCTATTACTATGATGATAGATTTGATTATTTCTCCTTGTAGTTGTAAAATGTTTCTTTCATAGGTTATAGTAAGGATTAAGTGAGGTAACTTAGGTGAAATGCTAAAACAATGCCTGGTGAAGGGAGGCAGAATATGCCACCCCAAAATATGCTACTATGGCATAGGGATTATTTTGAGCCAGACACTTGAATAATATCAGGTAAAAGAAAACATACATTAAATAAGTTTGTGTGTTTTTTTCCTGTTAATCTATCTATGTCAATTTAATTCTCCGGGTCAGCAAAAGACCCTAAGAGGGTAAATATAAAAATATGCCTCCCCTACACTGCAATATGCCTAAGTATTTAATACACACTTGCTATCATGTTTTTAATCATAAATAAATACCAACAACCAAAAAAGTCCTCAATATTTGAAGTGCCAGAGGGACAGGCATTGTGTATCACTACAATCATTTTGCCAAATGTGTACCTTATTTGATTTATAATTCGAGATTAAATTGGAATGGTAAATAATTCTGCCACTAATGTTTAAAATGGCATCATCTTTCCCCTAAGCTTAGCTTTTATATATAAATAAGATAGTTTAGGTGAAAGATTCTAGCACATGATGAGAATATAACGAGAATGAAATAAACTCGGCCAACATGCCTTCCCTCCTTTTCTTTTTCTCTTATAATTCTCACCAAAATGCATCTTTTTACTACCTAGTAAACTATACTTGGGTATTCTTACAGTGTCAACAAATACTCAAAAAAATGTGAGTTGTAATAAACCCGATTATACTATTTTATAAAGAAGTTATTCTATCATACAGCAAAGAATATTTGTGTTTCTTTCAGAGAGTATTTAATAGGTCCTTTCATAAAAAATGACAATTTCAGTTAGAATTGGTCTATGTAGAAATAACTATGCTACTGTGAAGGACTGAGTTGTCTAAGTAAACAATTTCACTACCACCACTACCACCATGCACTGTGTGTGTGTGTGTGTGTGTGTGTGTGTCTCTCCTTAGGGCTTGAAACAGCCTCATCAGTATGATTTTCATTTTGACAGTGATATGTCTCTGAGACATGACAAATAAATACAACATTCCACAATTAGATTTTAGTTATCTTACAGATGTCTGAAATAATCACGGTACTCAAACAGCACTGGTTGTTCTTAGCTTCTAAATTATTTCTGACATAAAAAATAAGAGTAAAATAGTAAGCTATACCTTAAAACACATTAACTTGCAGAGAACTTATAGAATATTAAAATTTTTAAAATACCAACAGGATTAAATCCTCTGCTAAGAATGATGAAATATTTTCCCAAAACTTTATTTTATCTATTCCTGTTAAATAAGCAGCTCTGAATTTCTGCTGAGAGAGTGCTGGGGTTAACCAAGAACAAAGTGACAATTCAACCTCAAAAACAAATAAAAGGAGCAGGAAAAATTCATCATTTGCATGGATTCTGTAGCAAATGAATCATCTATTGACGAAAATTTGATTTCTTTTGCCTGTGGGTATAAGGCTGCATCAGGCAAACTGGCTATAAAAATAGGCTTTTAGAGGACAAGAGAGAAAGGAATACCTTTGAACTTACTAAAATCAGATGTAAAGAGTATATGAATATTTATTCAGGCTAAACCTTTGTCTTAAAGAATCTTTATTTTAATTTCAGCCAAAACTGTGTCTAGATAGCAAACCAGAAGACAAAATATAATTTGCAAACTTTATGCTTTGACACCAAGGAGTTGCTCTTGAAAAAAAGGGCCTTGCTTGTTCTATGTAATCATTGGCAGTGTACAGAACCAAATATCCTGTATAGATGAAAAAGTATGCTCAATTTTCCCATTAGTTTTGTAAATCTCAAATATTTAAATTTGGGATACATTTCCTAAACTGTGTTCCTCTTTTCAAGTCTAAAATAAAGATTTCTTAGCCTTATAGAATTATATTGGAGCATAAGAATACCATCTCTATTAACTTCTAAAACCAAGTTTTGCGCTCTCGTCAGCTTAGAGGCCCGCACAGGTCTTTACAACTAAATATGTTCAGCATTTAAGCATGTATGCTAGCTATTTTTTAGATTATCTCTGGCCTTTAAGGCAACCTTGCAGGTAATGCTAACACTGCCCCCATTTTACAGATAAAGATACTAAGGTACATAGAGCAGTTCAGTAAATTCTCCAAGCTCATGCTGTTAATAAGTGAGAGTTACATTTTGAACTCAGTTTTTTTTTGTATTCAAAACCCTGTTCTTTCATCTTGATTGTCAAATATGTGCCATTACTCGATTGATTCACACACACACACACACACACACACACACACACACACACACACACTTTTGTGCCTGATTTTAAGTAGCATTTTATATGACATGCATCCTGAGATTGCAAGATAAGGCAATGAATGAATCCCACGGGGCATTTATCCTAAATTCTTCTCTTTTTTAATGGAGGTAACTGAGGCCTAATGAACCAGCCAAGAACATACATCAAAGTAACAACAGCACTGGAAGTAGGACTATTCCTTTAAGCTTACCATTAGGAATGCTGTAACATGACATGAAAACTGTAATGTCCTACTGTTTAAAGTGTTATGAAATATTTTTAAAGATAAATTTTCAAGATTCATGTTGTCATCCATTGTTATTATTTATGCTAAGATATACATATAATAAGGTTTTTCAAGGGTGCATTTTGAAGTTGATGCTACTACAGAACACATAACAGAAAAAAATATGGGGAACTCGGTTTAGAAAAATACAAAATAAATTTCACACTGAGCTTTAAAAGTAGGCATTGAGCCCAATTTCTAGAATAAATCAAAGAGTAGGCAGAAAACAGACAGCAGGAACGGTTATTTTAGCAAGAAAACTAAGATAAATTTACCAAGCCAATCGCGGGATGATGCATGCAGATAAAAGATACAGAGAGGAAATGTGCAACATCTGAATGCAAGGAGGCAAAAACCAGAAAGCACAATTGTCCTAAACATGAACAAACATTCAAATTATGCTGCAGCTGCAGAACTGAAACTCAAGGAAGAGACATTTGCAAAGGAATTTATTAAATACATGTGATTTTCTGGTTTCACATACCCAGTGGCTCTTTTATAAAGTAAAATGTACAATTTGTCTTGATATAAATGACATTTCCCCCATTGTACTCAATCAAATAGCAGAAATTCCTTTATGAAAGACTCTGCTTATTAAAGAGCACAATACTACTGATAACCAGACACTGAGGCTCTGAGTCACAGAGTTATTCCAACTAATAAAATGTCTTATATATTGAGTATGGTCTTATACAACAGGGAGGCTTTCATGTGAAGGAAATTAGTTTTTCCTTAATGCATATATGCCAGAGCAGTTTCTTTGTAAGAAGTTACGTTTCTTGTTGAAATCAATCCTTGGCTGCCAACCTGTCCATCTGTCCTCCTGTTCTCTCTCCTGTCCCTGCCCCCTTCCAATTATCCAACACGTATTTATACATCAAAAGCCTATAACACATCAGGACATATAAAATGTATCTAACAACTTATTGTTGGGGATTTTATGATATTGAGATGGTATCTGAGCAGAAGACTCAGACCCTGACCTTAAACTAGTACACCTCCCACAATGGGGAAGTTGGCAAGTAAGCCCTCCTATTGCCATCAGTCTTTGACTCAAACTGCAATGTAGAACTTGTAGCACCAACCTGGGTCATTTGTTTTACTTAGTGATTCTCAAAGTAGGATCTCAGCACCGGCCAGATCAGCATTACTCAGGAACTTGTTAGAAGTGCAAATTCTTGAGCCTCATTCCAGACCAATCAATTTTTGAGAACCAAAATATATCAAAATCACTTGGAAGACTTGAAACAAATCACAGAACTTGCATTACTAGACAGTGGCCCAGACCACCGGTAAGAAAAGTCAGAAATAAGTCAGAAAACTTATGAGTGGCAGGTTTTAAATGTTTGTTAAGAAGTTTGGGACAATGACGAATTGGTAAATCAGAGAATATTTTCTGAACAAAAAGCAGACATGACCAGAACTTTTATTTAGCAAGACTTTAGAGGTGATCGTGTTGTTTAGGTGAGAAGGTACAGCTGTTTATTCTTTCTTTGATAATTCGGGAAATTGTTGCCTCAAATGAACTGGGACTGCTCACTCGGTTTCGATTCTGTGCTCAGGATGTGGTTTGTTCTGAGATGCTCTCTACTGTCAGCGATTCTCTTCATCCCACAGTTTGATCCTGTCTCCTTACAGAGTTCGTCTGATTACATTCCTCCTGTGAACAGATGATCTTCTAGGTCACAACACAAAGGAAGCCCTTACCTGACTTTATTTTAATCTTATGTCAAACCTTATTATAATCCTTATGTCAAAAACGAAAACAACAACCCTGATTCACTTTAACGTGTTAAATCCACTGTGCTGACTGACCATCCCTGTGACATTATGATCTGACATGCAAATTTAAGTCACACAAATGATGACACTGCTAGCTGGGTTAAGGATAGGAAAGATAATTATAAGTTTGTGTATCCACTGACATCTTTTGTATGTAAAACAATATACAGTGAATAAGTATAGGTATGGTAAGACGTTATATTATCCGTAGGTATTCCAACATTCTGTTCATACTTCAAATCATATTATATAATGACTCAAATATGCACATGGACCAAGACATACTTCTCAGTCGGAAATGGAAAATTAACTGATGAAGAAATGAGTTTTCAAACAGAGTTCACTCTGGTTCTACAACATTTGGAGATCACTCTTTAATGACTTTACAACACAAATCACTTCCTTCTTGGAGGTCGTTCATTGAGGAGGAATATGTAATTTGTTTTACGATTTAAAATAAAGTGGAAGGAACTATGACAGATGCCTCTGGCTTCCCGCATCACGCCGCCTTGGCCCACCTCTGATTTCAACCACAGCTCACAAACGGAACATTCTGTGCCAACCCGGTTCTCCTGGCCTTTACAGTGTTTGCCTTCAGTGACAACTGAGTGTCTTTCTGCTTTTCTACCTCATGTGGTGCCAGCATAGCCCAGAAGGTGGTGTTGTTAATGCCCCTGTGAGCAATCCACAACCAAGAGGGAAAAGCCACCTAAACAACGATGCTAGTTTACCGAAATACTCAGCAATATCAATCCCTCCAGCTGACTCCACACATGTAGCATTCCTGATTCGTACTTCATTAAGACCCTTCTTTTTTTCCTCCCCAAAGCTACATAATGAAATAAAAGGAGTGCAGATCATAGTATTGCCTCCAGCGTTTCCACTGCCCTTCTTAGCACATGTAGATCACACTGAGCATGTCTGGGCTGATAAATTAACATTGTACAACACTCTAAGAAAAAAAATAAAAGCTGATACTATGCCATCTATTTTCATAAATCCCTGCTTAACCTCAAGTACAACAGTTTGGTCCATAGTCATGAAAATGTATTTGCCTGCTCGGCCAACACAGATTCACTATAAAGAGGAAGGTCAAACACATAAAGCACATCTCATCCAGAATCTGTACAGACAGCTAGGGAGTTAAACACCACAGTCTTTAAGTTCAGCTGCCTGGTCATGTGTCTGGAGTTACAAGCCAGAAATATTTATATTCAAATATACCATGCTATCAAAAAAGAAAGAAAGAAAGAAAGAAATTGTTTCATGTAAGATGGCTGAAGAGAAAGCTGTAGGGATGTGTTATTTAAAGAAAAGGAGGCAGTTTTACCTTTGAATATCAATTCTCCATTTTTCTGGCTTCTAAGGCAGGAAAAGATCCAAACTTGGCAGTTTTTTTAACCCGTTATCACTCCGAGCATGTGATGCGCCACTGTTCTGAAACAACAAAATGCAGTAATTAGATGCAATAACCAGCCTGAAACAAAAAGATACCTCGTAAGGTATTTTGAAGAAGAATTTTAAATGATGTGAGGAGGGAGTTTCGTAGAAAATTCACATGGCAGGTTCTTGGATGATGAAAACACTGTATTTTTATGCCTTTCAAGAAATAAAATCAACCATAAAAATGTCACTATAATAAATAGGCTTGGTATTCTACAATCTACTTTTCTACTCTAAACAATTATCCTCTTTAAAAAGCAATAAAATGCAAGCATCAATCACTTGATTTTGTAAGCTGTATGTGTTTACTCCGTGTGTTGTTTTAGCAGCACTGCAACTAAGCAGCTGTGACTGAAAAGGAGGTAAAAAATATGGTTCTTTCTAGGGTGGTTCATCTGACATCACGAGAGGACAACAAACGTGGCATAACCTTCCCAAGGGCACCCCTAGTGGCCTGCTGTTGCCTCCGGCAAACCATTACCCCTAATTATTGACGCTGCCTTCTCAGGAAGGCGATAAAACGGGGCTTCTAACTGGGCCCAAAAGCACGGGAGAGGTACACATCCTCACATCACTTGCTTTATGCTGAACTAGGACTATCCTTTCGGAAAGGTCACACAGGAAAGGACTTGCGTCGCACACAAAAATGATCCGGTGTTGAAAGGGTAGGAATTAACAGAGTTCTGCTGCTCTTCTCATTTAAGCAATATGCTTTACGCTGAAAATGGTGACAGAGAAAGAAAAAGGCCAATCCAGGTTTCTTTTTGGTCAACCCTTCCTTACTCATCAGTAAGCCCATGGGAGAGACGGCTGGTAGGATGTACATGTATCGAGAAGAGAAATAAAAATGGTCGGGTAAGTTTTATGTAGTGTTCCCACTGTTCTGGTAAGAATGACTTACATACACATGATTTATTAAATACAAATTGCATAGTTCTGGTGATTCTGATTAGAACTTAAATATTCTGACACAGGGTGTCCCAAAAACATGCATACACAATTTAACAGCTGATCTCAATTGATGTTTCTTTCTTTTCAACCAGACTAAGCTTTGGACAAAGGCAATTCATCCTAAAACACTACTGGAAGTTTAAAAATACAGTTGGAGTACAAACACTACTTTTATAATTATTTAACAGCTGACAACTCACTTAATTTTCACTCCTTTTCAGGTTTAACTGATTTGAAATAATGGGTGAAGCCAGACTAAGCTTTGAACAAAGAAACTTTATCCCCTAGACTTTTTAATGGGGATATACAAAAGATAAAGTCTATGGTACAAAACCGGCAACATTTGACAAATTGAGGGTGTACAAATACCGAATGAAATGATTCTTGATGTTTGAGATTCTGTTGCTTTGCGTCATCAGCAGTTATCAGTTGGAAAACAGGTGTTGACAAAAAATTACTCATTTCTGTAAATTCCTTTAAATTTAAAAAATGAACTGTATATTAATAAACACTGACTTTATAATCATTCCAATTGTGTATACATTTTTTGAGACACCCTAGGTTTACACTGTACAATATAAACATGAAGAGTAAAATTCATGCTAATAAATTAAACTTTTGTTTTTTCTTTGTTTAGAACTACATTAAATAGTAAATAAAAAACATTGTAAGTTGAGAGAGAAACGGCAGAAGAAAGAAAACAGTCTTATATTTTAATACATTTAATAAAACTTTTGCCCTGCTTTTGGAACAAGCAACCTGCATTTTCATTATGCCCTGGGCCCGCTAATTACGCGGACACTAACCTTCACCTCGCCGTAATGAACTGGCACAAACTCTAGCAAGCGCTTCAAGCATCACCTTACAGCTTAAGCATCGTATACAGGGTCTTGGAATTGGACTATCGACTTCTGAAGATCCTAATATAACTGCAAACTAAATGAATCCATTCTCTGTTCTCCTCACATGTCCTAATGTCTTCTCCTTTTTGAACATCTGACCAAAGTTCCTTTTTCGAGCCAACCAATCTCAGAAGTCCCTCTGCTTTTTATTTAATTTAATTTCTAATTTAATTTAATATTCATCTTCCATTTCAGACTCCACTGCCTTCAAGGTCAAATCCTCAGTCAGGGAAGAAAGTCAGTAATGAAAGCAGTTTTCTCTAAGGTGTGACTAATGGAGACACCTCACCCTTCTGAGGGATATTTATATTTTAAAGCAGCACTTATTTGCTAAGTCTAAATAACGGTAATGTGTAACAAACAACAATTCTAAGGGAGGAAACTTTCTGCTAAGAAGTCCCTTCTACCCTAATCTGCTTGAAAGAATCGGCTGTGGCCTATTCTGAACATCTGCATGTGCTTTTTTAAAAATGAGGTAATATGTGCTCAGATATAATGAAAACTTTTCCAATCAACGGAAAAAGGCTTCACAATCATGAAATATATGTTTATTTCATGGCTCTTTAAAGCTCACCCAAAACAAAGCACCTTTTAAAATGTGTAGTGCTTGTTGGGAACTCAGCCTCCACTTAATTGCCTTTGTTTATCTGACCTGTGTTCTTTCCTTTTACATCCTGTCCTTTATCCCAGTCCGTCTGCGGCAGCTTTGCAGCTTCTGTCTGGCTAAAGAACTCTCTGTGCTGAAATTATGAGGTCCTGCCCCACACGCCAACTCACTTCTCTACAGACAGGATGGTTCGGGGCTCCCAGGTGAACAGCACTGTGATGTCACAGCTGTGCCATCAAAAAGATGGACAATTGATTGACAACTTTTAGAGCACTCCTTAGCAATACCTTTTAATCCATGTGGCAGGAGACTAAAAGACTTTTCCCTTGGGCACGTTTCTCCGTTAAAAGGGAGGTTCTGCCCTGGCCGGGTGGCTCAGTTGTTGGAGCATTGTTCTGTACGCCAAAAGGTTGTGGGTTCGATTCCCACAACCAGGTTGCAGGTTCGACCCCCCAGTTGGGGTGTTTGTGGGAGGCAGCCACTCGATGTTTCTCTCCCACATCTCTCTCTCTCTGTCAAAATCAATAAAAACATATCACTGAGGATTAAGAAGAAAAAAAAAGGAAGGTTCATCACCCAAGATTATTAAATAGGATGTTTTATTATTTTGTATTCAATTGGATAGTTATTGTCACTGACTTAAGCGGGATTCCTCAACATCTTGTATTTATTTGCACAGCCTTTTTCTCTGAAATCTCAAAGTTTAATATATTTACAAATAGTTTTCAAAAAACAACCACCACCACCCACTGGAGTATTATAATATACCTGCCCTAATGAATTCCCATTGTTTTTCTTCATTCAATGGACTTACAGTCTTTCCACATCTCTTTTAATCTCCTCCCCCAAATAAACTTAATGGATCATAATGAGAACAGCTCCATTTAGTGAGGGCTTACCATATGCCAGGCATTGCTCTAAGCACACTACACAGATTGCTCTTATTATTACCATTTTACAGGTGAAAAGACCTAGATGCAGAGATGTTAAGAAAATGACTGGATTATTAATGCTGGCAAGTGGAGGTGCCACAATACAGACCTAGGCGCTCTGGTCTCAGCCATGTGCTCACCTATTTCACCTTTCAGTGTTTGCCTCAAGCCAAACACACAGATTTATTTTCATGAACTCATTTTCACTCACCTATCTAATTCCTTTATATTAGCCTGGCTGTAAGGCTTTCAAAGCTTATCATGTCCCAGGAACCTTAAATAAATTACTTCCTTTAGAAATTATCATTATCCTAATTTACAGGTGCTAAAATTGAGGCATAGAGAGATTAAATTACTTGGCCGAGCTCTCAGAAAATTTTGGACCCAGGATTTAAATCCAGTTATTTTTGTCATTATGCTATGTCTGACTCTTCTGCCTCAGATTTAGCTTTCCTTATTCTTAAAAATCAACTTGCCATGCCAAAGTATAGAAAGGCTCTTTAAAATTTTTTAAGTTGCTAATTAGTTTGTTAGAGCCAAATTTTTAGTAGTCCAAGACCAATGTCTTAGTTCCAAGCCTGGACAGGCCCAGCTGGCAACACTGGTGTCATGGCCACAAACTGTAAGTTTGTTTCCAGACAACCGCTTCCCAAATGCATGCTGCTAATCATGAACCAGTGACTTACGCACTTTTAAACATGGGCTGGACTTTATCACTCATCAAATCTAATTCCTTCATTTCATAGGTAAGAAAGGCACAGAGACATTAGGTGGCATACCTGAGATCACACAGCAAATTAGTAGCAGAGCTGGGACACTAATTTAGATTTCTTTATACTAAATCTGGGGTCTTCATCCCATACAACAAAGGCAGCCTGTACTGGCTATTTTTTCCATGGTGTCTTAAAAAAATGTACCGATACATTCAACAAATATTGAGTGGTTACTATGTGCCAGAGACTGTTTTAGGTGCTATGGTTAGGGTAGCAAAGAAACAAATTCCTGCCCTACGGAGCTTTACAACCTGGTATTGTAATGGTAAAATGTACTGAATTTTTAAATGATAAAATGTTATATGAATTTAATTACTTTGCATTTAATCACTGACAGAACTGGCTTGAAATATGGATAATCCAAAGTTACAATGTCTCATAGACAGAAGAGCTAATTATTATATTTACTATTTTGTAAATATAATCAAAGCCAGGTCATTACACATAAATAGGGGTGGTGGTAGTTTTGTGGTAGCAACGGAAAGATGGAGGAGGTAAGGTCCCTCCTTTCAAGGGGCCTAAGAATGAAGTATGAGTCTTGCCAATTAGAGAAAAACATTTTACCCTCAAATTACACTCCTTTAAGCAAATTCCACAGCATCTTAAGATTATCTTTTACTTCATGACAATTAAAAATCATTCTCTATAGCTGCTGAGATTTACAGGTATAATTAAGTGAATAGTCTGAAACCCCAAAGCCCCAGTTAAATGTTCTGAAGTTGATCTATTTAAAGTTTTTAAAAATTATACATACCTTATTTTGCATCAACTTGTCCAGGAGCAGAGGAATAACAGTAATAAAATGTAAATTTGCCTCTAAATCAATATACAATGTTTTCCTCTTGCCAATAATTATTATAATAAACTGACAAAATTGAGCTTGCGGTCACAAAGGCTGGCTGCATTTGCTTTTAGCCTGAATAGAAACAGCTGCCCTAAAGCTAGTTCATCATGGAAAACAAAAAGCAGAGCAGTTCAAAGTACTGTCCCGAGCAATGTCAATATACACCACTATCTGCAACAACCAGGGTTCTAAAAAATACACGTTATATTTTGTGCTGATCACAAACTATGCTTTAGTGTCTTTCAAGATAGTGAATTCTTCAGTCTGACTCAGCCAGCTAATAAATACATTGAGTAGATACAGTGGACATCATACCCCCTGAAGACTGTACAGCTGAGGGACAACACTAAACATCTTGACTAAGTCTTGCAATAGGAAGACACGAGAAGATGTGAGAAGCTGGACATAATTTAGTGTTATACACTCATAACCACTACACTTAAAGTTTGCATATAAGTGCTCAACCACTGAAGATACATCTTCTAATATACATGTACCCACTATTCAGAAGTGTACTTTCATGTACTATAAATTCCTTATTCACTACTTTTGAGGGATAAATATACAAGAATTCACATTCAGAAAATATCTTGAATGGTGACTGTTGGAGAAAAATCTAAATGGTTAGCAACTATAGTTGAACTTGTATGGTTCATATGTTCATTCCTCACTGTGCCTTTAGAAGACCCAGTGAGGGAAACCTGTCTCAGGTGGCAGGGTTAGCTAACCTACATGAAAGCATGCTGTAAACTGTAGAGTGCTCCCAAAATGTAATTTGCTGCAACAATTTCTTTGGTTTCCTTATGGTTCACATTGGGCAGAAGATTCGGTAGAAGTAAATTGTGCACATACTTCCATTGCCAATGCCATCACAATCAAATGCCTGCTACAATGGAGGGCAATAATGCTAATTTTTATGGTATTTAGGTGAGAAAGTCTATTCCAGAGGCAACAGCAGAGCAGAAAGATAGGGAGACTCTTTTTATTTCCTTTATCTCCAACATGGATGGAAAAGGTATAGAGTCATCTCTAGGAAAGGTGATGAAGGACACATTTTGTCTTTGGCATTTTTCTGTACGTCTCTTTCCCATTTTTATATCTTTTTTTCAAATTCTGTTATGCAAGGTTGCCTTCATTAAACTCTTCCACCTGACAAGTGGCCCAGCCCAGGGAGCCTCTTTGTCCCTGCACACCTACCATCTTCCTAACTGAGAGGCATAGGGAGACATGACCATCAAAAGCTAATTCGGCTCCCCAGGCAGTGCAGCAGGGACAGTAATGAACCTCAGCAACACCAGATAAACCCAGCAGACCACAACAATGGAAAGCTGTTGAAAGATAAACTGTCATTGGAACCAGGGCTCAAAAAAGTAGGGCAGGACCTACATACTAAACTTAAACAGTGATTGCCTGCTACTATAAAAGGTTTAAATAGGACCCATGGTCTCCTTTGTCTAACCTAACAGACAAAATGTCCAGGATACAATAAAAAACTACCTGACATACAAAAAACAAGCAAAACAAAACAAAACAAAAATCCCAACTTACAGGAAAAAGGACAATTAACTGATGCCAAGATTAAGATAAGTCAGATGACTGAATTATCTGACATGGATTTTAAACAGCTATCAAATAACTGTTTCAGCAATCAATTATGTCTGGCCATTGTGGCTCAGTGACAACAAGAGGTCACTGGTTCTATTCTCGGTCAGGGCACATGCCTGAGTTGTAGGCTCGATCTCCAGTAGGGGTTGTGCAGGAGGCAGCTGATCAATGTTTCCATCTCTCCCTTCCCCTCTCTCTAAAATCAATAAATTAAAAAAACTCTTTAAAAAGCCCAAACAATCAATTACATATTCTTTTAGGTCACATGGAAATATGGAAAATTTAACCAAATAAATATAAGTTATAAAAATATAACTAAATGGAAATTAAAGAACTGAAAAATACAATAACAGAAATAATAATAAAAGAAAATAACTTGGTGGATGGGCTCAGAAAAAGAGTAGAAAGGATAGAGGACAGATCATTTGAATTCACCCAATATGAACAACAGAAAATAGACAGAAACTTTTTTAAATAAACAGAAACTTCAGGATCCTATGGGACAGTAACAAAAGATCCAACATTTATATCATTGGACTAGCAGAAGGAGAGGAGATAGAGAATGAGCCTGAAAGAATATTCGAAGAAATAGTGGTTGAACACTTCCCAAATTTGGTAAAATACACATGTGTACAAATTCAAGGATTTGAGAAAATCCCAAACAGAATAAACCAAAAGCATATACACTAAACACATTAAACACATTATAATTAAACTTTTGAATATGAAAGACAATGAAAACATTTTAAGGCAGCCAGAGAGAAATGTTTTTATAGAAAAACATCAATTTGAATAACAGCAGATTTGTCATTTGAAACCATGAAGGCCAGAAGAAAGTGGCATCATGTTTTTCAAATGATTACATAAAAACTAAAAGAAAAAAAAAGAAAAAAGAAAAACTATCAACTATAAATTCAATATTCAGCAAAACTATCCTTCGGAAATGAAGAGGAGATAAAGATTTTCTTATACAAAGGAAAATTAAAAGAATTTGTCACTAGCAAACCTAACTTAAAGATTGGCTATAGAAAGTTCTTTTAACCAAAATAAATTAATAAAAGAAAGAATCTTGGAGCATAAGGAAAGAAGAAACAAGGACAAGAGCAGAAATATAGGTATATACAATCTTTTTACTCATAAATTCCATAAATCATATTTGATGATTGAAAAAAGAAAGCCATCTGATATTCAAGACAATGATATCTAAAAGTATGGGAATTAAGGGACCTAAATAGAAGGTTTCCATAGATTAAGGTGCTAAAATGTTGGTATCAGTTGTCTTTGATAAGTCACATCTGTATATTGTAATACCCAGAGTAATCACCATGAAAACTGTGAAATGAGATATACTCAAAACCACTATTGAGAAAATATTTCAAATCATGTATCTGATAAGGGATTAATATCCAGATCATAGAAAGAATGACTATAATTCACCAATGACAAAAACAAATAACCCAAGTAAAAAAATGGGCAAAGGACTTAACAGACAGTTCTTCAAACAATATATATAAATGGCCAATTAGCACATGAAAAGAGGAGCAACATCACTTTCATCATTAGGGAAATGCTGATCAAAACCATAAAGTGATATCACCTTATACCTGCTAGAATGACAATCATCAAAATACAAGAGACAAGTGTTGGTGAGGATATGGGGAAAAGGGAACCCTTGTGTAATCTTGATGAGAAAGAAAATTGGTGCAGCCACTATGGAAAACAGTACGGTGGGTCCTCAGAAAGTTAAACATAAAATTTCCATACTGATCCAGCAACCCCATTTGCAGGTATATATCACAGAAAATGGAAAAAAAGATCACAAAGAGATATCTGCACTCCCGTGTTCATTACAGCATTATCTACAATAGCCAAGATATGAAAACCACCTAAGTGTCCATCGGTGGTTGAATGGATAAAGATGTCATACATATCTACACACATATACATAAACAAATACATATATATGTATAGAAACCAATGTACTCTCTGCATCTATGAGTTCCACTTTTAAGATTCCATATATCAGTGATATCACAGTGTTTGCCTTTTTCTGTGTTACTTATTTCACTTCTCATAATGCCCTCAAGGACCATCCATGTTGTTGCAAATGGCAGAATTACCTTCTTTCTCATGGCTGAAAAATATCACTGGAACATGAGTAAGTTCTGGGGATATAATGTACAGCATGGTATTATAGTTAATAATACTGTATTATACAATTGCAAGTTGCCGAGAGAGATTTTAAATATTCTCACTACAAAAAAATGGTAATTATGTGACATGATGTAGGTGAGCTAAGTCTCTGGTGGTAATCATTTTGCGATATATAAGTATAAAACCAATACACTGTACACCTTAAATTTACACAATATTTCATGTGAACTATATCTCAAATCTAGAAATAAAATATTAAAATAAAATAATAAAATAAAGTAAAATAAAATGGTACAGCTGCTGTGGAAAACAGCGTGGTAGTTCTCAAAAAAACTAAATATAGAATTATCATGTAATACAGCAATTTCACTTCTGGTATATATCCAAAAGAAGTAAAGGCAGAAACTCTAACAGATATTTGTACGCCCATGTTCACAGCAGCCTCACTCACAGGAGCCGAAAGATGAAAATAACCCAAATGTCCCCTGGCAGATCAATGAATAAACAAAATGTGGTATATGAACAATTAAATATTATTCATCCTTATAAAATTCTGATGTGTGCTATAACATGGGTGAACCTAGAAGACATTATGCTAGGTAAAATAAGTCAGACACAAAATGACAAATATTGCATGATTGCACTTAGATGAGGTTTCTAGTATAAGCAAATCATAGAGACAGCAAAAGAGAGGTTAGCAGGGGCTGGGGGAAAAGGGAAACAGGGAGTTAGTGTTTCAGGGAAACTGAGTTTCAGTTTGAGGTGATGAAAAAGTTCTGGAGATAATAGTGGTGATAGTTGCACAACGAAGCAGATGTATCTACTGCCACTGAACTGGACAGTCACATACCGCAAGGCATTTCAGTGAGTGATGGAGCAGGCACCTGAGGGGGTCCCATGAGGCCACACATAACGGAGCTGAAAATTCCTGTCACCTACCATCGTTAGGTTTAGTTTCACGTGCTTGTGGTGATGCTGGTGTAAACACACCTACTGTGTGTCAACTATACTTTAATTTAAGAAAAAAGAGCCAAAAACCTATGTGCTGCCAGTCATATAAGAGTATAGCAAATACAATTATGTACAGTATAAAATACAGCAAATATAATTCCTACCAAGTACATACCTGATATCAAGTACATAATATCGATAATAATTATAATATAATGTAATAATAATAATGATAAATGACTGTTATTGGTTTATGTATTTACTATACTTTTTATTGTTATTTTAGAGTATACTCTCTCTCCTTATTAAAAAGATTAGTTTGCTGTAAAATAGTATGTTATGTTACAGTGGCTGTCCGCCTTGTACATCTCATGTTTACTCTGTCTCTTGACTGCATCATTTTCTCTTGTGCTTGATTCAGTCTCATGCTGTTTTGCGCAGTAACATACTATACAGACTTGTAGCCTGGAAGCAGTAGTAACAGGCTATCCCATATAGCCTAGACGTGCAGCAGGCTATCCCATCTAGGTCTGTGCACGTGAACTCTAAGATGTTCACACAAGGACAAAATCACTTAACACATTTCTTAGAACACATCCCCATAGTTAAGTGATACAAGACAGTACAATTAAAAATGGTTACAGTGGTAAATTTTGTTATATATATTTTATCACAATAAAATTATAAATAAATCAAGACAGACTCATAAAAGTTGTTCAAGTAACCCACAGAAAGGAAAGAAAACACACACAGAAGAACAAAAACCAGAGGGAACAAAGGAAAAACAATGAAATGGGCAACTTACGTGCTAACATTCAATAATTACCTTAAATATAAAATGTTCAATTACACCAGTGAAAAGACAGAGATTGGCAGAGTGAATGAAAACATGACTCAATTATATGCTGTTTGCAAGAAACGCACTTCAAATTCATCAGAAGAAATACCACTCAAATGTTATTTTTAGAAATAGATGTGGCTATATTGATTTCAGATAAAGTAGTCTTCAGAGCAAGCAAAATAACAGAGAAATTGGGGCACACCACAATGCCCCAACAGAGAATCAATCTGCTAGCAAAACGTAACAATTCGAATCCTAAATGTGATGCAACAAATACAGCCTCAAAATACATAAACAGAAACTGACAGAGGTGCAAGGAGAAGTAGAAAAACTGACAATTATAGTTGGGACTTAGACACTGTACACTTAAAAACTGATAGCCCGGCCGGGCGTGGCTCAGCGGCTGGGCGTCGACCTAGGATCCAGGCGATCGGGGTTCGATTTCCAGTCAGGGCACATGCCCGGGTTGCGGGCTGCAACCGATCAATGACTCTCTCATCATTGATGTTTCTATCTCTCTCTCCCCCCTCCCTTCCTCTCTCTGAAATCAATAAAGATATATTTAAAAACAAAAACAAAAAACAAACAAAAAAAACCCTATGGAACTGATAGAAAATCCGCAAAGATGCAGATGATCTGAGTAACACAATCAACTAGCAGAATCTAACTGACGTATGCAGAATATTACACCCAACAACATGCACTGAACCCTCACCAAGATATACCAGATCCTGGGCTATAAAACAAACTTCAACAAAATTAAAAGTATTGAAATCATACATGATGTGTTCTCTGCCCATAATGGACTCAAACTACAAGCGAGTAAAAAAGCTAACACATTTTTCCCCCCTAAATATTTAGATATTTTTTATCTACAGACTTCTAAATAATCCATTGGTCAAAGGACATACCTCAACAAAAAATTTAAAAAATACAAAGGCTAAAGGAAAAATAAACTCAAAATATGTGAGATGCAGCTAAAGCAGTGCAGAGAGTAACTTACAGCACCAGAAATAAGGAAAAGTCTCAAATTAATAATTTAAGTTCTTCCCACAAGAAACTAGAAAATAAAAGCAAAATAAACCCAAAGCAGCAATAGAGAAATTCAGTGAAACAGAAAGTTAGCTCTTTGGGGGGAAAAATTAATAAGGTAAATAAAGCTCTAGTAAGAGTGGCAAAAGAAACACAGAAAAGATGCAACAAAAAAAAACCCAACAGCCCCAAAAATGCTGGAACTAATAAATGATTTCAGAGATTTTTCAGGATACAAGATCAACACACAAAGATCAATCACATTTCTATCAGGTAACAATGAATGCGTGGAAACAAATTATAAACACACAATACCATTAAAACTGCTGCAGGAAAATGAAATATTTAGGTAAACAAGAAAGCATGTATAGAAACAATGTTTTGAAAATAAAATACTGATGAAGACATCAAAGAAGATCAAAATCAATGGAAAGATATCTTGTATTCCTGGATTGGAAGACTCAATAATACTAAAGATGTCAGTTCTCCCTAAACTGACCTATAGGCTTCATGCAATTCCTATCAAAATCTTGGCAAGGTCTTTTATAGACATAGAAAAACTTTTCTAAAATTTATATAAAGAGGAACAGACTCTAGGATAGCTAAAATAACCATGACAAAGAATTAAAAAAATGAGAACTTAGTCTACTCACATGAAGGCTTAATATATAGCTGCGGTAAAGACAGGGTGGTATTAGTAGGCGTATAGACAATTCTATGGAACAGAACAGAGAATTCCAAAATAGAGCCACACAAATATGCTCAACAGGTTTTTGACAAAGGTGCAAAAGCAGTTCAATGGAGGAAGGGATAACTTTTCAGCAAATAGTATGGGAGCAATTGGACACCCACAGGCAAAAAAGTAAACCTCAACCTAAAACTCACACCTTAAACCATATGTAACTTAGAATGGACCATAAACTTAAATACAAAGTGTAAAACTACAAAACTTTCAGAAAACCCTCCAAATCTTTGGGATCTAGGCCCAAACAGTTTTTAGACTTGACACTATAAAAAAACCATAAAAGGGAAAAATTGATAAATCAACTTCATCAAAATGAAAAACTATTACTCTGAACATTCATATAAAGAAGATGAAAAGTTACAGTGTGGGGAAAATATTAGCAAATCAGATGATATCCAACAAAGGAAAATTATCTAGAATAAAGAAAGTTATCTGGAAAATGAACTCTCAAATTCAATAGTAATAAATTAAACAATTAAATTAGAGAATGTCCAAAAGCCTTGAGTAGATGTTTCACCAAAGAGGGTATACAGATGGCAGATAAAAAAAAAGATGTTCAGCTTCATTGGTGAAAGGGAAATGCAAATGAAAATCATCATATTAACACACACCAATGAGGACGGCTCAAATAAATTATAGTGACAACACCAAATGCTGATGTGAAGGTGCAGAGAAACTGCATCCCTCGCACATGGTTGGTGGGAAGGTAAAATGATGACATAAAGATCCTGAAAAGCAGCTTGGCAGTTTCTTATAAAACTAAACATGAAACCACAATATGAGTCAGCAATTGCACATTTATTCTAGAGGAATGAAAACTTACGTTCACACAAAACCCCCCACATATGTTTAGAGCAGCTTTATTCATAATAGCCAAAACCTGGCGAAAGACCAGATGTCCTGTAAGGGGCGAGTAGCTAAACATGCATACAGTAGAATGCTACTCTTCAATAAAAAGGAATGAACGATTAATACAGCAACAATCTGGGTGAGTCTCTAGGGAATTACATGAGTGAAAAAAATCCAGTATGAAAACTTTACATAACATTATAAATGACTGCATTTATAGGACATATTTGAAATGACAAAATTGAGACAGCAAAGGTTAGTGCTTGGAGGGTTTAGGCACAGGGGGCTCGGGTGGGAGGACGGGGTGGACAAGCGAAAACGGACGGTCCCAGAGGGAGGGGCGCGCCTATAAAAGGTCTCACAAGGGATCCCTGTGGGGATAAAACTGTCCTGTTATCTTGACTGTGATGGTGGATACAGGAACCTAAATACATGCGATAAAATTGTATAGAACAAAGTCTACAAACACACACACCCAAAAATGAATACAAGTAAAACTGGAAATCTTAATAGGACCGGTGGATTTTACCCATATCAACATCCTGGTAGTGATATGCTAGTTTTTCAAAACGTGCAGGAAGCTGAGTGACGTATACATGGTATCTCTGCATTATTTCTTAAAACTGTATGTGAATCTACACTTTTCTAAGTAACATTTTCAATTAGAAACATTAAGCTTAGTTTAAATTTAGAGTTCAATGACAAGCATAATATTCAGGAAAGATAATACAAAGCAACAGAACAATTTATATTTCTAATATAGCATGTACTAAACTCATCATAAAGTTACTCTGATTTACATTTTAATTTCTTTCTTGGGTAATATTTCTTATTGTGGTAAAACATGTATAACAAAATTACCATTGCAATAATTATCTATTATTTATTTACTTATATTAAAATTATTGGGGTGACATTAGTTAATAAAATCATACAGGTTTCAAGTGTACAATTCTATGATACATCACTGGTATACTGCATTGTGCATCCACAATTCTTAAGTATATAATTTATGGGCATTAAGTACATTCACAATGCTTTACAACTGCCACCACTATCCATTGCCAAAACTTTTTCATCACCCCACACAGAAATTCTGTACCCGTTAAATAATAACTCCACATCTCTCCCTCTTTTCTGCCCCTGGTAACCACTCTTCTACTTCTGTCTCTATGAATTTACCTGTTTTGGATACTTCAAGTAAGTGGAAACACACACAATTTGTCCTCCTGCATTTGCGTCTGGCTTGTTTCATTTAGCATAATTTCTTCTAGGTTTACCCCTGTTAGAGCACGTGGCGGGAGTTCATAAGGCTGAGTACTTACTGGACTTGCTTTGCTTATTTGTTGATCTGTCAGTGGGCATTTGGGCTATTTCTACCTTTTGGCCACTGTGAGTGAGGCTGCTGTGAACATGGATGTACAAGTATCTGTTAGAGTCCCTGCTTTGGTTATATACCAGAGGTGAAATTGCTGGATCATACAGTAATTCTAGGTTTAACTGTTTGAGGAATGACTATACTGGTTTCCACAGTGACTGCACCATCTAAATTCCCAACCAGCAATGCACGAGTTCCAATTTCTCTACAGCCTCACCAACCCTTATTTTATATACATGTAACAGCCAACCCAAGGATGTGAAGTGGTACCTCACTGTGGTTTTGATTTTCACTTCCTTAATGTGGACAATAAATTTTAAAAGACACATTTATATAAGAATTGTGAAAAGAACACACCCTGTTACATCCTTTATGATCAGAAAAATAAATTACTTTAAATCTTTTGGAACATATGTCCATATGTTAGTATACTTAAGGAAGATAATTTCATAAAATACATACGGAAAATGACATTAATCTATTGTTGCAGTTATTATTAACATGCACTGCCTATTGTGAATACGGTTTTAAAAAAAGTTCCAGTTCCCTCCTCACCTGATTTCAGCTCTCAAAGGAAGGCTTCACGTTTCCGTACAGAATTAACTTAGCTCTGTTTGCTAAACTCCTAGGTATATTTTCACTTTAAAATGTTATTAGTCAAATAAATGCATCCTTAAGTTTCACGTGTATGAATTATGCACAACTTGGATGAACAGAGCACTGAGTTAGTTCCAGTCCTTGTTCCTCCTCTATATACTTGTGTCACTGTAAACAAGTCACCTACCCCTTTACAAGACCCAGTTGTCATAGGTGAGAGAACATGAGTTTAGGAATCAGAGCCTGGGGCATCTTCACTCCATCATTCACAGTCATACTCGTAATGTCACAGGCTACTTATCTGTAGGATGTGAGAATAATCCATTCACTGCATCTTACACTCACCTGTCAGAACCCAATAAGGTACCGCAGGAAGCAAAGGTGCAGACAGGCTGTCAGGGGCTACTGCAGAGGTCTGGGCACCAGGGGATGGTGGCTTTGAGTAGACTGGCGGCCCCATAGGCAGGGAAAATGGGTAAGATTCTGTCCATATTTTCAAGGCAAAGCCAATAGGATTTGCTGGTTAATTGAATGTTGGGCATGAAAGAGGAGAGTTGAGAAAGACTCCAAGGTTTTGGGCCTTAGAATTGGGGACAATGGGGATCTATTTACTTTGATGAGGAAGACTGAGGTTGAAAATGTTTTGGGTGTTAGGGAAGTCAAGTGTTAGGTTTGGACATGTTAAGTTTACAAAATGTCTACTGGACACGCAAATAAGCAGGTGAGTAAGAGGCCTGATTTGTGTTTTATAAAAATTCTTGGAGAAAAAAGAGTGAGACTGGATATAGGGACCATATGGAAGTTAAAAGTATAGTCTGGGCAAAAATGAATCAGGGCATGAACTAATGCTGCGGCAGGAATAATGAAGGGATTTAAAGGAGTTGAACAGAACAATGACCCATTGGAGACGCAATAAAGAGATAGGGAGGGCTCATGGATGAAGCCAGGATGTCTGGATGAGGTGTTGGAGAACAGCTGGACAGAGTGTAGGCAAATGAGCAAATTTGAGAGGGGAAAGATGAAGTAGGCTACAGAAGAATCACTAATTGAGGTTGTTTCGATATAAACGTAAAGTGCAGGCCCACCCATTGAGAAGCTCACTGGGAAAAGCAGACACTAAAGTGATGACAGTAAGAACAGAAGGTCATATGTGCAAAAATTGAGTCATGCAAGAGTGATAAGGGATCATATTTATGAGGTAACTGGGTTTGAAATGCCTGTGGAATGAGACATTCAAATTGCTTGTTCCTGTTTTTTAAATCTGTGAGTGTTATTTTGCAATGTTACACACTTCATTTTCTTCAGGCCATCCAAAAGCGCTTACAGAGTTATACAGGAATAACACTATTTACTTCCCACCCAAATGTCCACACACACAAAAATAATTCAAATTATTTTGTAAATCTTGAAACAGAATACTAGTGCTCATTCAGGTTTGACATATCATTGTTTGTTTGCTTTTGGTGGGGAGATAGATGAAAGGGGGAGATGAGAACACAGCTTGAGAACAAGGTAACTGAGCTCAGTTTCTAAACATGCCAAAAATTTAAAGCCTGAATATGCACATGACTATATACCATACCATCATGAACTGGACATGGGAATTATTCATATTTTGAAGTCCTTTTTAGTTATCATTTTCTATCTAGAAAAAAAAAAACACCCTGCCTTTTATTCAAGAATATCACATCTAAAAAGATCTACACAACGAATTCCTTGAAATTAACACTAAATTGTGTTCTATGCAACCCAGATGCATATAGCCTTTTTAATTGTTAAAAACAAATCATTTTTAGGAGGGAAATTATTGAGATGAAAATCCACTTAGCAGTTGAGAATTAATGCTTTCAGGAAATGAATCAAAGTTATTTGCTAAAATAAATTTTACTGCAGAAATATCAAACTCACACATAAACCTAGCTTCCAGTGTTCTCTAATGTTGAAGATTAAAAATGCTGTAGGAAAAATAATTATGATATATGGTCATTATATGCTTCTCAATAATAAAAGCTTCATTCCCCCAGTACTAAGCCAACTTACCCTATTTAAATAGACTAGTGACTAAGCAACCAGGGCACAGAAATTCCTAGATCTTGTTTTTCAGAGGTTATTTCTCCTGCACTCGAGATAAAGGAGATAAAAAAGGGGGACAATCGTTGTGATAATAAGTTTCTTTTTTTCCTTTCAAAGAGTTTCAAATTTTGGTTTGGCAACTGTCTTAAATATTCAATTAGTGTCACCATTTTACAGAGGCAAAGGCAGTTCGTTAGAAAGTTGGTCCAAGGGTAGAGAAAATTTACCAAAGACACAAGCATCTTAAAGGCAGAGAGGAAAGCAGAGAACTGCATTTATGGAGAATGAGCCTCAAATAGCAGTTATATTAAATTTGACAGCTGTCAATGAAGTTGACAAGATGTGGTCAACTCCAACTTAAAATAATTTCTCTGTTCAGGATAATTGCATAAATGCCAATATCTGTCCCTTTTTATTTTTCTGAACCTCATGACTTAAAAGTTACATGTCTTGCACACAGACAAGTTTCTAAATATATAACCACTTAGTCTTACATGTCCGTGTATAAATGTATGTTTCCTACACATACCACTTGAATTCTTAATACATTTTCTAAAGAAATAGTCAATTCCTTTATATCTAATTTTAGTCTTTTCAAAGCTGATCAACATTGAACCTGCCCATGGAATTAAGATAAAATAGCATGATTCAACATAGAAAAAATGTCATCTGCTGAACATAAGGGTGCTGAAATAACCAATCCCAGTCTGGCAAACACCCAAAGCATCCCCCATAGCAACAGAGCTGATGGCATAGCAACAGCACTACTTCACCACAGAAAAATCAGAAGAAATATTCTTGGGAAAAAAGTGTAATTCATGTTAAAGTCAAATATGACATTTTCTTCAACAAAAAAACACATCTGTGAGTGCATGTGCTAAATGATGCTATTCCTTAACAGCTGTAAACTCTCCAGTGCAGGCTGAATGCCACTTTGATAACTCTCAAGGTAAAGTACTTTGAAGCTGAAACTTCGTAGGTGTTCTCAGCAAAACTGTTATGTTCCTTGAGAAGCTAGAGAACAATTTTTTCTTTATTTATTTTACTGATAAAAGTTGTTCCAGAATTTCAAAGGAATCACTTGAAAGAAAAATTTACTGAAGTTACAAATTTACTTCCTGGGCAATATTAGGATATAACATGAAGAATATTAAAATATAATATGAAATACATTGACTAAAATAAATACTCTAAAATTTTGTTAAAATTAAAACCTATAGGATTAGATTTTAGATTTGCCAGGCTATGAGCTGAGCATTTGTGCATAACTGGGACATATTCCACATAAGAATTTGATCACTGGACATTTCCAGAGGGTAGTAGAGTCTGAGCCTTTCTCTTGTGAATCAAAGGCCAGTGCAGCCATCCATAATACGGTCTAAATCTTGGAAGGGATAAACCCCATGAGCACCAGCTCTTCCTTGAGTTTTGGTGAAGATGCTGTTCTGAGGGATCCAGGGAGTTGGGCAGCAACAGCTGGAAGGGCCAAGAGTAGAAGAAGCCTGTTACTTGAATGTGGAATTATATTAGCTTGGCTCTGAAGATGCTTACAGCAGTAATGCTTAAGTTAAAATTCCTACATCATTTGCTTTTAACATTAAAGTAGTCCTGACTACTTTTGTTATTATTGTTCTCAATGATTTAGATGCTTATTGCATACAGGTACTGTGATCAATATTTTGCATTCATTATAGGAGGTGTTATAATTCTATGAGAGAGGAAGCTGAGGCATGGGGTAATTTATTTAAGGTCACACAGCTGGTACAACTGACTGCAGCCCAGACTGACATGGAGGCCCAAGTTCTAAACTCTAGAAGAGTCGCCCTATCCTATGTGATAATTGCTTGATAGTTTTATCTTTAATAAAATCAACATTAATAAAAGCTCTTTCCCACCTCCTTTTATTTATTTTTTAAATATATCTTTATTGATTTCAGAGAGAGGAAGGGAGAGAAAGAGAGATGGAAACATCAATGATGAGAGAGTCATTGATGGGCTGCCTCCGGCATGCTCCCAACTGGGGATCGAGCCTGCAACCTGGGCATGTGCCCTGACTGGGAATCGAACCCCAATTGCCTGGATCCTAGGTCAATGCTCAACCGTTGAACCACGCCTGGCTGGGCTCCCACCTCCTTTTAGCACACGAATCTTAGACTCAAAACTTCAGGCATTTTGCATTCTTTCCCCAGTAGCCTCATCAAACACATATCTATTTATTACATTTTATTTATTCCTCCTCAAAAATCTTTCTCCATTGCCATTCCAATGCCACCACCCTATAAAAAAACCTTTATCTTATTCATTAAGCAAACACTGAGTGCCTTATATTTTCAAAACAGTAATCGGAACCAAAACCGGGAAAAAAATTAAAACAATATTTTGCCCTTAATATTAAGCTTTAAAATTTTATTGGTGACAATGGTCAGATACTATGTTGTCATCTTTTACACACTTACTAACCTTTATAGTAATCCTGTAAATAATGTATATTGATTTTATATATGAGAAAACTGAGGCTCAAACGGCATAGTGCCAAAACCAACAGCACACACTACCTATGATAGGAACAGATCCAGAATTTAACCTGGATCTCATCTGAAAACACAGTTCATACTCTCTAAACTGTTATATTGTTTTTCAAGTAACCATCCAAATGGAAAGGACTATGTGAACGATATAAAAAATATATACCAGGTGTTCAAAGGTAATAGAAATGGTTTCTAGGTAAATTATTATGAGGAAATTTGCACGAAGGGAGTGTCATTAAAGGATGGGTAGGGGTTTAGGTGGGTGGAGCCTAAGGAGGACACGCCTACCAGACAGAAGCCTGCAGCATATCCAGAAAGCGGCAAGAGCTATGTGACTAACCACACTTTCTATAGGGAGATGTAACTGATAAATCTGAAAGAGAAAAGCAAGAATATGGAGGCAGATATTGGTGAGATTTCTAATTCTGCCACACACAATTAAGTGCACTTGGGGAAGGCATTCAATCTCTCTGATCTTCAGTTTCTATATCTGCAAATTTGGCATAATAATACTAACCGTACAAGGTTAAATTTGGGGTTGGTGGAAAGTTAGTAGCCTGGACACAATAGTAATTCTTATAAATAAGGCTTTCATTCTTAGCTAAGGGAATTGGACTTCACTAAGTAGGCAATGGGACTCTTTGAACAGTGGACTTGGTTTCCTTCTTGGAACAATCACATGTGCATCAAAGATTAATTTCCCTTTAACACAATACTTCCTATAACACAACTCCCTCCCACTGTGCTTGTTTGGTTTCCTACTGCACATGGAATGAAGCCGAAATGCCAACATTTGTAATTTAAAGTTTTGCTCAAGCCTCATTGCCCAGCAATCCAGACACCAGTTTTGGCATCAGCAATACTCATCTTTTCAGAGTTCTCCCCAAAGTAGGGTGACAAACCCATCTCAATTTTCCTGGGATTTCCTACTTTTCACACTGAAAGTTCTGGGAAACCCCTCTGTCCTAAATAAACTGGGAGAGATGGTCACCCTACTTCAGAGGCATTCCAGTGTCCCAAATTCCCGTGTGCTTGCCCTGTGCTGCTCTGTCAGGAAGGGCACAGCGTGCAAGTCCTGATCCAGAACAATGACATACACAAGCCATCTGGATCATCTGGTGTCACTGGAGCAGACGGCGCCGAGAGGAGAATTATGATTGGGTTCCATAGATTGGGATCAGATAGTGAAGGTTGATTTTTTAAAATATTTACTTGGAAATAACATGTAAATACAAAAACACTGCAAGGATAAAACTAGTACAAAGCATACCTTTTATCCAGATTCACTTAGATAAACATGTAATTATTAATACACTTTAGCCCTTTGCTTCCTCATTTGTCTTCTCTCTCTCCCTCTCTCCCCCACATATAATTTTTTTAGATGGTAAAGGTTTAAAAAAAAATTTAACATGGTATAGATATGTTCAGAGACAGAAGCAATCACTTTTAACCAAGAAGAAATAATGACGAGGTTGGCCTGAAGCAAAGAGTTACTAGGAAGTTAAATGGTTTGAGTTCTGCTTTAGGAAGATAAGAATTTCAAGGGTGTCTAGTAAGGTCTAGAAAGAAAAAAAAGTCTGGAGCCCGAGACACTAGTCAATAAGATTCTCAGCAGTTCCAGGACCAAGAACCTCTCATTAGGTGCTACTGATGGGTTTAAGTAAAAATGAAATAATATTCTTTTACCGGTCAAGCTGGTTAACAGTGCCTCACATTTTTCTGACTATTTGACCTGACTTAATAAGATGATTTATGTGTAAGATTTTTCATATTAACTTTTAAAAAACTGAGACCCGTTTATCACACCCATTTTCTCATCCCAGTTATTCATAAATGAAGTGATGAAGTTAAGGACGAGAGAAAGAATGAGACTTCTGTTATTTCATGTGATGAACTAGTTTCGTGGCAGAGTTAAATCAGATGAATTCAGTAGTAACTGAAAATATTCTTTACCCCTAAAACGTTGGAATTCTGCTTTTAATTTTCATTGAAATGCCACCAGAGATCCATTTAAACTGTTTTTGCTACGGTACAAACTAACAAACTGTATCCAACCGCCACAGGGAAAATCGTTTTTGGTTTTTTTTTTAATTTCACAGTTGGTTGAAAAATATACTATCACAGTATAAAGGAGAAAATTCAGCAATGGCTACCTGTGATACAAGAATATATATCAGTAAATGAGAAGATGCACCATCATCTTGGCAGAAAACACTTTGCTGTACATAACACAACCTAAAGCTCCCCTATTTAATCTCATAGAACTTCAAGGATTGACTTTGCATTTTCTTTACTACTACAACTGGAGAAAAATCAACCTTAAATTTACTTGATGGCTCCCTTGTTAGAATCTCTTTGGAGTTCTCCCTTTTGAAGCGTCTGGTTTTTGGCACTCTCACTTCTCACATGGGCCTAATTTATGTGCTGTTCTAATAAACACATCTCCAACTGACACTTTGGGTAGATAATGTTCTGTTTGTTCCAGTGAAAGAAATTAGGGGAGCTCATACTGAGAAAGTAGTATCAGGAGTGCTAATAAATACAGGGGTTGATTTCCTCCGTTAGAAGAAACACCGACAGCGTCGTGTGTGTCCCAGTCCGCAGTGCCAAGCGCAGCCAGCTGAGGAGAATACGGCGGCAGGACTGGCAGAGCCTCAGGCCTGCGTTTATTTTACAGGTTCGTTCTGGTGCCTGTTTCTCTTGGCAGCAGAAACTGTGCTCATCTCCTCCCAGTGCAGGGATCTCTGAAGACTTGCTGGTAATCTGAAGTTGGCCATGGAGAAAGTATACCCACCGCAAAAACTGGCAAACATTATACATCTTATCCTGAAAGCTGCTTATGACATATCACCAGCAGACCACTGCCTATAAAAGGTCTCTGGGTTATGATTCTGGACCATTTATAAATACTGGACCATGGACAGGTAAAATGGAGTGAACTAAAAATGTGTCGAGCTTATCTAGGTGTTGTCCATCAGTAGTTGATAACATTAAATAGACCTCAGGGGGAAGAGTACAGTGTGTGGAGAAGATTATGGACAAGGAAGGAAGCTCTTTTCAGATAAAGAGAACCCTACTGGGGCTCCTTAGAAAGAGCAATTATACACCAATCTCTGCTACGTCACAGGCTGGTTAATGGAGCTGGTTATAGAAACATGAGCTGCCAAGGTAGACTAAAAAAAATAAGAACACACAAACAACAAAGCCTCTTTAGAAATTTATAAAAGTACATGAAATCAAATTCTTGGCATCCTAGTTATGCCAGAGAGTTGAATACACAACTCAAGCTGAAAGCCATCGTTTCCTTTTGTGCATAACCTGAGCCTAAAGAACAAAGATTTTCTCTAAGTGCTTTTTTATAATAGACAAGCTTAATTCTAGCACAAAACTTAATGACTATTAATTGATTTAATGTGAAACGCTAATTGAGGCAATAAATATTTAGAAAAAAGAGGGATATATCAGGGATACATCAGATATACATTAGGATTTCATTGATGGTGTGAGAGTAGACAGGTCAAAGAGAAGATCCCCTTGTACGTTATTCCTATATGCACAACTACATGTTTATTAAATGTAGGCAGTTTAGAGAAATAAAAATTATTTCAAGGTAAAAGCTGTATTATCAACAAACATCTCCAGTTCCCTCTGCACTGTCATTCCACTTCCTTAGCTTTTACCTGTTTCTTTACCTTGTAAATAATCCTTTTCAAATTATGTGGCTACTTCAGGGTGGCCCATGCCCTCTTTCAGAAAGGTAAGATGCATGGATTTCAGCTTTCCTTCTGGAAGCCAAGAAGAGCTATATTTCACGTAGGCTTCCTTGAAAGACAACTGAATAACCTTGACATGGGTTTCATGCAGAATCACTTCTTCAATAGTGTTTGGTGTTGGTCATACCTATACGTTACTTCTGCTTCTTGGGCCCCCACTGAGTTCTGAAACTATTGCTTCTCTCCACACCAAACACTGTCTAAGTAGCCTTTTCATTTTACTCTTCCAGAAGCCTTCACAGGAACACAGAGATGGGAGGGTATTTTCTCCTCCTGTTCCAGACAGTGACAGTACAAAATGTACATTAATGCCCACACAGAAAACTTAATAATGCTCTACGAACGGTCTATTTTTAGACGAATAGACCTAGTTTATGCAAAGCAAATCTGTACTGCAGCAGAAAGAAGAAAAATCTTCAAGTGTTTGGAATAATTTGGATAAATCTGAAAAGTAACCTTTTCTTTTTCCACATTGGATCTAAAATAATTAAGTGGATTCAAAGGCTTAGCCACTTTACAAAGACTTTTTAATTGCCCCTATTGATCATGACTTAAATTTGCTTCCACAAAGCTTACAGAGCTGCATTAAGCACTGGAACCAATACCCTGGGGGAGGAAAATCCACAGCCATCCTAATATTACCAAATGGCAAGATAATTATTTATATTTATTAATATAGAGATGAAGATCATTTTGTTGGGCAATGAGCTAATGAGGTCTTTATTGGTTAATACTAAATTAAAATCCACTGTTTAAAAAACCATTAATTCTCCCATTAGGCTTTAGCAGACCATAGTCTTCCTTTACCCAGAGAAGGCAAAGCTCTCAGTGTAAAGGTCATTATTCTAAATCTATACCAAAAATTGGGATTATATATAACCCTCACAACAGACACACTGATTTCATTCAATGGTGGTGTTTCTAAATATCAATAAATCTATACAGAGCATAAAACACACCATCTAGGGCCCTACCACTTGGATAAAAAGCCAACAGCCCTCTGGCATTTGTTTTAATATAAATGGAAAATCACAAGTGCTTTTCTTATTGCTAGAAGTAGAATCCATCCATTTTACCACACAGAACCATAATTCTGGGACCCCACCATATTTTTAAGCAAGCTACGATGTATACAGCTTTAATGGAAAAACTATTCAATATTTACTGAATATATGGAAGGCATGAGCAAATGCTTCTTTAAGTGCTCCAATAGATGCACCAACCTAGTATTTGTATTTAAAGTTTTCATTTTCTCTTTAAAGTAACTTATTAGATGTTTTATATGGAAATTTGGGTGCTGAAGTATTAAGAACTAAATCCATTTTTAGAGAAACTCCCCTTTTCAATTAGCACATTAATATTGTGTATATATAAAATAAGTACATGCTACATATGTTTTGAGTGTGTATGTATACACATATATAGACACAAAAATTATATATATACTTATATATATTCCCAGATATGCCTATATATAAATTCAGTTAGATGAAAAGCAAAGTGTAATTATTATCATTCATTTTCTGTATTACTGCTGTGAGACTTGAGCTATTTCCAATACAAAATTATTTCACTGAAAATTTAACTAAAGAGTCTAATTATTCTTGTGAAAGAATTAAAGTTATTTTTAATTAAATCAGAATATAATGGTGTTCATTTTAGAATAAATTATATAACTAAAATTTATGTCTACAGGATATTGGTATCTGATTACCTTTCCCTCCTTGCTTTGATGGATAAAAAGCTAACCCTAGTACTTTTTCTTTTTTTCTTCTATTGAAGTATAATGAAGTTACAACATTTTATTAGTTTCAGGGTACAATATAGTGATTCAATGCCTACACTATTCTAGTAACATTTAAAAAATTGATGGTACGTATTTTTGGGTTACTTCTGTAGGCTTGTTGGTTTCATCTTAAAACTCTGTCAATACTTTCTCTTTGTCACTACTTATTTGTTAATTTATGTACTTTAAAATACAGCCATTAATTCAATTTCAAACATTAATTGAAAACCAACTATATGTTAGGCAATATTTCCCAATAGGATTCATTCACGTTACCTCAGATTCTGTTTGCAACAGTGCAAAACATCAATTAAAGTGACACTTCCACTTTTTCCTTCCCAGTTTGGATGCCTTATTTGTTTCTCTTGACTGATTGCTCTGCTAGAACTTCCAGAACTATGTTGAATTAGAGTGATGAGAGTGGGCATTCTTGTTTTATTCCTGATTTTAGAGGAAAAGCTTTCAGTTTTTACCATTAAGTATATTAGCTGAGGGTTTGTCATAGATGGACCTTTATTATGTTGAGGTACTTTCCTTCTATATCTATTTAATTCAGTGTTTTAATCATAAAGAAATGTTGTAACTTATCAAATGCTCCTCCTGCATCTACTGATAAGATCCTATTATTTTTATCCTTATGTTTTGTTAATGTGGTGTATTAAATTGATTGATTGTGTATGTTGAACAGTCCCTGTGCCCCTGGAATGAACATCACTTGATCATGATGTATTATTTTTTTGACAGATTGTTGTATTGAATTTGCTAGTATTTTGTTTAGGATTTCTGCATCTGTATTCATCAGAGATACTGGCCTGTAGTTTTCTTTTTTTTGTGTTATCTTTGCCAGATTTTGGTATTAGGGTTCTGTTGGCCTCATAAAATGTTTTAGAAAGTACTGCCTCTTCTTCACTTTTTTGGAAGAGTTCGAGAGATAGGTAGTTTCTGTAGTGCCAGTTCTTGGGCTTGCAGATAATGTGCTCTGCAGCCCAACCCAAGGGTGAAGGGAGGCCAGCTCTGGGAGGTTAAGGAACAGTCAGGCTCCATGGCTTTCTTTCTCTGTTGGGAACACTGACCACCAGGCAACCGTGGCCACACCACTTCGCTGTTTCCCCGCCCAGGTCATTGGGCTCAGCTGCAGCTCAGACTGCCCCATTCTGCAGGAATGCCCACCGAATCTCTTTGCTCCTGGCTGAGGGGAGTGCTCGCCACAACCTGATTCCCCTCCTCTGTAGGCTGAGGCCACTGTGAGCTCCCAGCTGTAGGGCTACATCCTCGCTCAGCATTTCTCCTTTCTCACCTTCCCAGTTCACTCCCACTTGTCCACCTTTATATATTTCCGTGAGAGGTTCTCTCAGGTGTGTTTGTGCATTAAGCAGTGGATCCTTTGTTGAACTATAGCTGTTTAAATTGTTGAAACTTCAAAAGGAGAGACTAAGGGGATCTCTCATGCCACTATTCCTCTGATGTCCAATAGCTGTTATTTTTGAATCATATTTTTGTCAGTGATTTATTATTTCACATTTAGTCATGTTAAAGTTCATCGGTGTCATTGTAAAGACTCAATATTTTTCAATTACTACTTTTTAAATTTGGTTTCTTTCTAATTTATAAGGGAAGAAATATCACACATATCCAGCAATCATACCAGCAGAAATAAAATTGCAGTGCTTCTGAAAGACATCTCCATACAAAGGTTCTGTGCAATTAGGACCTTCTTTATATCAATGACCGCAACTTATGTATAACAATTATTGAGGAAATTGTTTCTTATTAATTCCTACTTGTTATTGATTCATTTTTATTTTTATTTCATTAAGATCTCCCCAGGCTGCAACTTTTCCTTTCCTTTTTATTTTGATTACTGGGGAATAGTATTTAAAAATAGTGGTAATTTAAAAGTACAAGTCTTAAAAAATTATATCACATTTAGGTTAAGAAATTTTAACTCCCACAAAAGGTTATTAAAAATTAATTACATATCAATAAAGGTAAATTAAAAAAAAAAAAAGCCCTGAATCTACAAACTCTGATGAAAGAAATTAGAGTTAAATAAATAATGAGACTTAATATATTAATATTCTAACAAATTCTTTTATAGATATTGACAAAGCGGTCAATACAGTGCAGTATTTTTGAAAGAGAAGACACACAGACCAAGAGGATAAAACAGCCCAGAAACAGACCCACAAAGGTAGTCAACTGAATTCTGACAAAGATCAAAGGTAATTCAATGGAGAAAGGACAGACTTTTCAGCAAACACTGCTGGGAAACCTGGGCCTTCCTACGCAAAAAATAATCATTCTAGGCACAGACTTCATAGAAGAAGGGTGCTCACATTTATTGACTGTGACAAATACCATTCAGTAATTGCACTCCTAGGTATTTACCAAAATTAGATGACAAATTATGTCCACACAAAAACCTTTACACAAATATTTATAGCAGCTTTATTCATAATTGCCCCAAATGGAAGCAACCAAGATGTCCTTCAATAGGTCATCTTGAATAAACAAATTGTAGCACATCCCTGCATGAAATGTTACTCAGCGGTGTAAAGAAACAAGCTATCAAGCTACAAAAAAGACATGGAGGAACTTTAAATACATCTTGCTAAGTGAAAGGAGCCAGCTACTATGATTCCAATTTTATAACATTCTGGAAAAAGCGAAACCATAGAGACAGTAAAATGACTAGAGGTTGCCAAGAAAGAGGGAGGGAGGAATAGATGGAGTACAGAGAGTATTTAGGGCAGTAAAACTACTATTCTGTATGAGACTGTAATAATGGTGGATGATGGCATTATATATTTGTCAAAACTCATAGAATGTATAACACAAAGTGTGAACCCTAATGTAAACTAAAGGGGTCAGTTAATATCAGTTCTGTCTACAAGAGACTCACCACAGGATGAAGATACACGACTAAAAGCAAAGGGATAGCCCAGCCAGGTGTGGCCCAGTGGTTGAGCATCAACCTAGGATCCAAGAGATCAAGGTTAAGTTCCCAGTCAGGGCACATGCCCGGGTTGCGGGCTCGATCCCCAGTTGGGGTCGTGCAGGAGACAGTCGATCAATGACTCTCTCATCATTGATGTTTCTATCTTTCTCTCCCTCTCCCTTCCTCTCTCTGAAGTCAATAAAGATATGTTTAAAAAAGTAAAAGGATCAAAAAAGATATTTCATGCAAATGGAAATAAAAGTAAAAAGTTGGAATAGTAATACTTATATCGAACAAAATATACTTTAAAACAAAGGCTATAGTAAGAGTCAAAGAAGGACACTACATAATGATAGAGGGAACAATCCAAGGTTGTGGAGAAAAGGGAACCTTCGTGTACTGTTGGTTGAAATGTAGATTGGTGCAGCCACTGTGGAAAACAGTATGGAGTTTCTTCAAAATGTTAAAAATGGAACTGCCTTATGACCCAGGATTTCACTCCTGGGAATATGTTCAAAGAAGCCTGAAACACTGATTCAAAAAATATATGCACCTTATGTTCATTGCAGTGTTATTTACAATTACTAAGATTTGGAAGCAGCTCAACTGGCCATCAGTAGATGAGTGGATAAAAAAGATGTGGTACATTTACACAATGGAATACTATGCGGCCATAAAAAATAAGGAAATCTTACCTTTTGCAACAGCATGAATGGACTTAGAGAGCACTATGGTAAGTGAAATAAGCCAAAGAAAGACAAATATGATATGATTTAACTTATGTGTAGAATGTAATGAACAAAATAAACAAACAAAATCAAAACAGACTCATAGACACAGAAAACAGACTGATAGGTGTTAGAAGGGAGGTGTGTTAGGGGGCTGGGTGAAAAGTGTGAAAGGATTAAGCAAAAACAAAACAAACAAAAAAACCCCACCTCATTGCCAGAGGGAAAGGGGGGTGGGAGCAGGTAGAAAGGGTAAAGGAAGGAAAAATGGTGATGGAAGGAGACTTGACCTTGGGTGGTGAACAGACAATACAATATACAGATGATGTATTATAGAATTGTACACCTGAAACCTATATAATTTTATTAATCAATGCCACCCCAATAAATTCATTCAAAAGGGGGAAACATGAGGGATCTTTGTGATGAACCAAATGTTTTGTATCTGTATCAGTGGCAATGTCCTGGTTGTGATATTATACTATAGTTTTGTAAGATGTTCCCAATCAGGAAACTGGATAAAGTGTACATGAAATCTCTGTGTATTTTTTTTTTATAATTGCATATGACTCTGCAATTACCTTAAAATAAAAAGCAAAGTGAAAAAAGAGAAATTAAGAGACAAAGCTTAAAGCCATTGTTTTCTATATTCTCTTCTACATTAGCTCCTTGACCTTTCTGTTTTGAATTTCTCTCCAAAGTCCAGATTAAGTCAATAACACCTACAGCAATAAATAAATAAATAAATAATACAAATAAAAAATTTCAATTACTCAGACCAAAAGCTACTGTGAAGACATGAAAATTTAACATAATAAAATAAATGTAGCATAGATTTTTAGTAGCTATTTTAAAGATTTTTCTTGATCTCTGTTTTTAAAATGAAAAGTGAAGCTGAAATTTTGAAACATCTCTCAATATTAGTGAAAAATACAGTGATAATGGGATTAAGGCATATATTCTTGTTCTTGAACCATTAACTTTGCAGCACATGAAAAATCTTATCAAATTGGAATAGTAAATTCAAGACCAAAACAATCTTAAAATTATTTTCAACACCAATAAAAAACCTTCATTTTAATAATATATATGCACTTAAAACATATACTCACATTTTACCTAATATTTTCTAGATTTATGTTATGTTTGAGCCCCAATCTAGCAATGAATAACTTCTAGCTATAAAGAGTTATTTTAAATTGTAATTCTGTCCTTATATTTAACCAAATTCAGTTACTGCTAGTTTTGAAATCTTAGAATATCTTTTATTATTTAATAGAGTTTATAGGTGCATTTTACTTCAACTCACAAGATCATTTAAAGGAAAAATGGTAAAAATACTAAAATAATTGTAACTGCCATTAATAATAATTACTTTTTGAGAGAGACAGGAATATCGTATAGAAATGTATAAAGTTTTATCACAGGTAGTCTGTGCACTTGAAGACTCTTAAATTAAGCAATTCCATCCAACATTCACGAGACATAGAATTTAAGAAACTGTAAAAATCCTTTTTACCTCATAAAAATCAACTCCAGGAAAGAACAAGACATTTAAGGAGACACGTATTTTTACAAATTCCTAAATCTACACATAAGCCTCAGTAGAGGACGCTTCAGACCTTATACTTACCCTCATTTTCTGTAAATGATTCTAAAAATGACAAAAGAGGCAAAACTTGCGTGCAACCTATTAAACCTTTTAAAAGTCATTATCAGAATATCAGATGGCACTGTTTTTTTCATAAGAGACTGCTCTTGAAAGGATGACTCTATTCTCTATAGCAGAGGATACGGTCAAAGATGAGGGAGTTTGCAGACAGAAGATGAGCCTTAGGAGTAAGAAAATCAGAACCCACAAACCCACACCCCATTTGTGTCTCTGTTGCAGCTGAGCCTGGTGGGTGAGTTGGCTTCCAGGCCCTGTGGTGAGGGCAGAGGGGTGCTTCACAGGTACTTGTGTTAGTGCAGCAAGGAGAGGAGCATGAACCCCAAACCCATGCAGGACCAGTGCCCTTCCTCAGTGCTTCACTTGCTATTCGACCACCATGTGCTGAATATGGGCCTGTCAAGTGTCCAGTGAGGCACCGGGCCGGCGTGGTGAGAAGGGACAGGCAGGTGTCCATTCTCATGGGCATTAAAGGAGACAGACATCAGGGAATCACAGTGATGCACAAATGATTACAAACTGTCAAGGCCGTGGAGAAAGGGGCTGTAAGGGCACAGAACGAAGGAAATCGACCTCATCTGCATTCAGGCAGAGTTTCTACAGATGCTATGCTTAAGAAATAAAATAAAATAAAAATTCTTTGCTCCCAACTTTAAAACATGAACTTCCAGTTATAAAATGGATGAAATGTACAGCACTGGCAATACTGTCCCTAATACTGCAATAACTTTGAACGGTGACAGATGGTAATTAGCTTTTCACGGGGATCACGTCACAATGTATATAAATATTGAGTTGCTATGTTGTACATTTGAGACTCATCGGATACTGTATGTCAACTATTTGTCAATAATAAAAAACCCCACAAAACTCTGTTTGCGGTGTGGATCTTATTTGTGGACTGTTCATGTATAACTCATTTATCAAAAAGCAATGTTTCCTGAACAATCAGTGCTTATGCAGCACTGTCAACAAGACAAATATGGATGTGACATAACTTCGACTCCCAATACATTTGTTGACTAGCCAGACAGAAAGACATATCACTGTGGACACGGTAAAACGCGTTGAATATGACAGAGGAGAAACAAAAAGGCGGGCGAAGCGCAGGGACAGGTGACGGCTAACCTGACGACAAAGCTGCCCTAGCAAGTGCATGAAACCAACGGTCATTCCTTTATTCTTAAACTAACCTTATTTCTGGTTTCGTGCTATGTGCCTACATTTATTTCATTTTCCCATCACTTCCATGCTATGTTACTTCACAGTATTGTATATACGTGCATTTTTTGAGACATCTTAAACCTTTCACTTAGAGGAGAGAGGTACAAATAAACGATTATTAAGGGGAACTTAAGGGGTGGAGGGAGAAACAGAGGAGCGGCAACCTTGCAGAGCAAGGCTTTCCAAACTGGGGGAGCTATGCAAGTGTGAGGAAGGCACAGAGGGGGAAACCCAAAGGCTGGGCTGGAGAAGGAGGCCTGCTGGTAAATTGTATTACAGGTCCCTGGGAGGAGACAGGGCAGAAGTTATGCAGAAATAGGTTGATTTCAAAATCCAGAGGGCCTAGAATGGTAGAATTCTAGTTGTTTAGCTGTGAGTCCGGTAGCCCCAGGGCAGTTGAGCAAGATAATTCTGGCGGCAAAGTGCAGGGCACAATCAGACTGATGGGATTTGCAATTGATTAAGTGTGGCAGCGTTAAAGAAGTTCCCCGTGTTTCTAGCCTGGATCCCTGAGAAGGTAGTAATGTTTTACATGAGATGAGAGTAGGGACAGGTAGGAGGCGGTGGGATGATGGGTTCTATTTTAGACGTGCAGAGTTCAAGCTGTCAGCAGAATATCTAGGACTGGAATTTCTAATAGAGGGTAGGATGCAAATATTTGAAGAAAATATTGACTGAAAAGAGTGGGGAGCCAACACTTATTTCCCAGAGCCCTCAGACTTACTGCAGTATATGGGAAGTTGAAAATCCTTGCAGAGAAAGACGCCGAAACCAAACCTTAAATCCCTGAAAGACTGTTATGACCTACTTAAGATATATGCCACACCTGGAAAAGAAACTCGACCCTCCAAGAGCATCTCAAATACAGGTTTTGTCAATGAAAGCAATAAGCTTCTGTCTCCACAAATGTCATTACAATGCGTTTTTTTTTTTAAGTACTGTAATGTGTCCACTAAACAATCAGGAGTTATAATTAGAGAACATATTTGAATAATCCATAATTAAATAATGCATCAGACAGATGTTACCCTTTCCAATCCTTGAAAAGTATATTAGGAATGTCATTGATAACATTATAAAAACTCTCTAACCGCAAAAATGAAGTTCATCAAATTTAATAGGATGAAGAGCTGCCAGGCATGTCAGTGAATTGCTAGACTCTCAAGTTACCATATTGTACTAAAAGGTTCTAATTTTTAATATTACATCTTTAACATGGTCTAATTTGCCAGAAGTCTAGCACGAGTAAGGGTAAGATATTTACAGTAACTGAAATATCTTATAAACCTGAGCTATAATTCACCTTACTCCCCAAACTCCTTAAAGGTGTGTATCAAATGATCTGTTACCCACTGAAGTTTTTCAATGATATACATGGAATCAATACAAAGTTACATTGACTATTAGCCTGATAACAATGCCACTCTCACTTACTTGCATCGAAGTGGTACACAGACACCATCGGATCTTGTGGCTCCAGTGAAAACAAGCGTTGTAGGGGGAGGAGGGACAGGAGACTAAGAGGTGAGGGCCCGCAAGAAGCACGCTCAGCCTCAGAACTCATCCAGCAGGAGGTACAGACCGAAGCACTGGGGCGCTGCTCTAGAAGAGGGGCTCTGCTCCCCACCTACCCTGCTCATCATCTGCAGTGAATGCTGAGGGGGCACTTGTGAGTGTGAAGCTGGAAAAGAGTGAAAACGTAGCCTGTGCCTGCGTGCAAGCTGCCCGGGGAAGCAGCCCAGAAGCCCTGATAACCCTGCCCAGACCTTCTGTCCTGGGGGAGGTCAGGCCTTCTGCCTAAACCGGAGGAAAGCATCCTAGTCTCGTTTGCATTCACACAAGTTTTCCTGATTAGGGCAAAGAAGCAGTGATTGTAAGCAAGTTAACATCATTGTTTTTAAAATACTTTATTATCTATGAAATAAGGATGCTTCTTACAATCAATGGCAGGTTGCAGTTGCACTACAAACATTTTTTTTCTTACTCCATTGTACATGCAGTGTATTTTACAACTAATATCAAATTTGGTGAATGAAGATAATTATGAATAATCCTGATCATGCCAAAAGGAATGTGTCATTCGTGCTAATATTATCTGGCATGTCTGAATGGGGCGGGGGGCAATGAACTCCCATTTAACCATTGCCTTAAAATAATCACCACATACGCATGGAGAATATCTGATTTCTGGGTTTGCCTTTAGGAATTAAGTCATTTTAGGAAAACTATCTTAAGAGTTTAGCTTTAGGGTCATGGAAAAAATGGAGAGGTGTGGTAGTGTGTTTGATTTCCCAGAGGTATTTCTTCCTCCTGAGAATGTTGGCTTCCCTGAAATTATAAAGAGGCTATAAAGGTCTCCCTGTGGTTGCAAAACATTTTCCCAAGGGCTTTATAGGAGACTGAGCAGCATGGTGATAGATTGATTTCCTATAAATAATTTCATTCTTCAAAAGGCTGTACATTCCAATATATAATTGTCAAAGTTATAAAATCAGAGTCCCATCACCCTAACACAACTACTAATAATATGGATGCATTTTCTTTTAGTCTTTTTTCATAACCATATTTTACACTGTTATTATATGCATTTACGATTTTGTAAATTGTGCCTATTTAGTGACAATTGGATTACAAGTATTTTCTCAGTGGTCTCCAGCTTTCTGATGTGCCATCTTTAATCATTTCTTAAATAAATGTATTGTATTTTACATGTGATTTTCCCTATTGTTTCCAAAATTTGGCAATATAAAACCCTGAGATTCATGTATTTTGAAATATTTTTTTAGAGTTAAAGAAATTTGATTTAGGGTATCAATGGGGATGCATTTTATTGTGGCTTCTGTAGAACAAGTGCGTTAGTTATTTGTATACTATGTATAATAGCACAGATTCTATTTACACTGTACTCTAGTGATAATAATTAGTTTTACTTTTGTTGTGAGCTTTTTTTAACAGATGGAAAATTCAATCTAACTTGCATTTCTTTGATTAATTATAAAGCCGAATAACTTCCCACATGTCTGTTTGATCATCAAGATTCCTGTTTTGTGAACTGTCTGTCCATGCCTGTGTTCATTTATATATTGAGTTACTTTAATTTTCTCAATCATTATAATCTTTTTGCATAAGAAATATATTATGTAACATTCTGCTCATATGTCTTTGTATATGGAGATTTCTGATACTCAGAAATGGAAAAACTGTTGCATTAAGTACTATACCTATTTTTCTCCTATTTCTTAAAGCATAAGAAGTTTTCTCTTTCAGACATTCAGAGAGTTGATAAATATTAAATTGAGTTTTCTTCAAATGCTCTTGTAAAAAATAAACTTTTTAATTCTTAAGGATTTATTCTACTGCATTATATGAGATGAGGGTTTACATGGATTTTACTCTATTTTTTTAAGCCAATTATTCTAATACTCTATGTTGAATGAATTTTATCTTCCACATAGATTTATGACCATTCTAGTAATATATTAAGTTTATAAATATGTTACAGTTTATTTCTAGGGCAACTAATCCATCTGTCTATTCTCAAGATAACAACAAATGACCTTAATTATTGTTGTACAAATGTCTCGCAGTGCTCACTTGTGACCTTCTTTCTCATTTATTTCCTCAATATTTTAGAATAGTGATTTAGATTTATTTTGTTGTCTTGTAAAAAGATGTTTTTAAAGGCTTTATTGGGATTGCAATAAACCTGTCAAAATGTAGAGAATAAAAATATCTATAATATGCACTATTCTTTTTTAGATTTTTTAGTTTATTCACATAGGTCATATGTAATTCTTATTAAAGTGATTACTATTTAATTTTGCCACTAAAAACAAAATGTTTTCTTATTTTACTTTCTGAAAAATGTTCACAAAATTGCAATTACTAAATATCTTTTATCTTGCCAAGTTACCAACATTTTATTAATTGTAAATTTTTAGTTGATTCCTTTCAAGCTATATGAGTATCACTTATAAAGAATAAAAATCACTCCTTGTTTCTAAGATGTGTACATCCGTTTTTTAAAATATGTTTTTATTGATTTCAGAGATAGGAAGGGAGAGGGAGAGAGAGATAGAAACATCAATGATGAGAGAGTCATTGATCGACCACCTCCTGCAGGCCCCCTACTGGGGATTAAACCCACAAACTGGGCATGTGCCCTGACCAGGAATCGAACCAGCGACCTTCTGGTTCATAGGTCAACACTCAACCATATAAAACAATTATAGTGATATGAAGCACCATTATTACATTTCTCATTTTAAGTCAAATGCTTCCTATAGTTCACAGGTAAATTATAATTGACTAATTTTACTATATGATGAAACAAGGGCAATTCTTGCCCTTAACCTCCCATGTGTAAGGCAAGTGATTGGTCACAATCCCTACAATGGTGTTAACTGCATTTCTATTTTTCTAATAAAGGATTTACTTTAGGATACTAGGGAGGTAGAAAATGTAGAAATCATGTAGGTCCTAGACAAAGGATCAGGGGCCCTTCATTATTATCATCACAACTTTGTAACGAGAATGTTCTCTGCTCAATTTTTCCATTTTACTTTGAGTAAAATTTGATCAGAAAGGTAGACCGCACCCAGCAGAAAAATAAAATATAGTTAAAATCAACACTGACATCAACATTTTATGGCAAGCCAAAATTATTTAGAGAATATTTCTAAAATATTAAAAGAAAAATATACAAATTTTGCACTTGATAATAATGAGAGTTGAAAATGCAATATCACAGTAATGTTAATAAATATTATTCATTCTTGTAATTTTTCAATTGATATGGCTTTAAGAATGCTTAACAACACAACTCATGGCAGTTTAGATATTTACTTTGTTTGAAAAAGCAAAGATAGGAGTGGTTTTGCAGTAAGATTTTACCACTTAACCTAAGAATTTTATTCCATTCCTTTGCTTGGTGAACCAAACAAGCTATGATGTTTCAGAACAGAACTTGCAAAATGAAGTCAGATTTTAATATGGCTGGGCTTTGAGATGTACGACCAAAAACAAACTTGAAGCAGTGCAGGGGAAGGGGAGGGGGGGACTGATAAAAAGAGAGCAGAACACCGTGCATGCAAGGTGAATAGCCACTTGTCTGCGGGACAGTGTCCAAGGTCGCTGAATGCTCTAGGGTTACATATGACAGTTGAAAAGTTAGTTTTCTTAAGAAAGTTACCAAGGCACAAAATTAGGCAAAGCTTTTTCAAAAATTGTCTTTTAATCTCTAAAATTAGCAATTAAACAATGGTGATTTTGTGAGTATCTGTTCCAAAACCCAAAATGTAAATTCATCAAATCAGATCACAGTTCTCTAATAACATAATAACTAGCTTGGTCAGAGTGGATCAAGACAACGTGGGCATGCCTGTCATGCTGGGTCGGATTACTGAACAAATGAGAACATAACTGAATTCTATTCTGGCCCTCTAGCTGAGGAGGTCCTTGATTGTGGCATTCATGTATCAGTAAAACAGCAACACAAACAGTGATGAGCAACATCTGCTCACTCCACTTCACATGGCAACTATTATTCCAACATAAACAATATATGCTAAAAAATATGATTGGATAGGAAAACAATAATTTAAACCATGTTGAAATCTAGGAACTATAAATGGACACAGGCAAATTTTTCTCTCTGAATTGGTCTTGACATCACTCTATTAAAATATGAAAGTCTTATGAAAAAGTGTTATTTTAAAGAATAAATGTATAAAATACTCACTAGTTGCAAGAATGCATCCTTGAAATAGCCATTAAATATTTTTAAAGGGCCCCACATTTTTTGGTGAGGAATTACTTTAAGAATGGGTAGAATCTAGTTCTATTTTTCAGCTCTTTCTTATAGAAGTAGTTATCAATTAATCTTTGAAAATATATGCTCGTTTGCCATGAGTTTTTATTTTGTCTATTTTGACACTCTTTAAAGCTTTTAGATCTCCTAAATTGGAGGAGCTTTAGGGTTTCAGATCTCATAAAATTTAATGAGAATATGCTCGCCATTCATTTTGCCTGGGAAATAACCCCCTCCGGAGCTCCTCTCTTCCGCCTCTTCTCCCACCTGGACACATTTACCGAGTGCCTCCCTCATTTGAAGGCAATGTGCTGAGCTCCAGGGGATATGGTGATAACTAATAGGACATGGTACTTTGCTTCAAGAAATTCAGGCTAGTGGGGATGCAGAAATTTGTACATCTAATTACAATATAACCCAGTAAGTTCAACAATAAATGTATGTCTACACAGGGTGCTTTGGAGCATGAAAGGAGTTTTCCCACTCAGCCTGAGGGGGACAGAAGGTCATCAAAAGAGGCGGTAGCTGGGTTAAAGCTTAAGCTCTTTCTCAAAATTCTTTCCTGATTCCATTTCCACCAAAACAAGAGCTTTAGGATTATCACCATTTCTAGATTTGACTGTCAAATAACTCATGGTCCATAATGTTAAATCTGGTCGACTATAACACTCTGTAAAAACAGGAAGTAAAGAAACCCAGTCATTATGTTTTTATTTTCTGTAATATTCAAATCTGCCTAATAGCCATAATTGTTTCAACTGTCTGTACATAATAGTATCAATGAAACTAGAATAGTTTGAATAGGTACTAAGGATCAGGCTCTTTTAAATAATCATTTTTTAAAATGGCAATAATAGCATCCTCAAAAACATAGTAGATTGCTTTGCTTTCCATAAAATCAGGACAAAAAAGATGCTATTCTCTTTACCCTTCAGTGAGCTCAAAAAGTGGGAATGTTGCCAAGATAATGCAATGCACAGGAAATCATTTTCCTGGGAAATTTCAAAAATATCGCTAATTCACTTTGATTTTTTACAATGATTGTAAAACATTTATTAGGCTGGCTCTATGTACCAGTTTTAACTGACAGATTTATTTTTTCTACTGCAGTGCATCACTTTAAAAATATCCTTCTTCCTCCCCATCAATTTCACAATGGAAAATCCAGTAAAATGTGTTTTACTTTTGCTTAACCTTGAAATATATATGGTGTGCGAAAATCTATCACTTAAATAGTTTTTAGAGATTTGACATCAGACCGAAGAACATTTGAAATACAGACAAAGTTAAGAGGTAAAATAATACAGTTTAGAATTGCAAAGAAAAATGTTAGATGTTCAATGCAGGTCAAACTCCTTCCATTAAATTCCCTCAAAAGATGCATTAAAGTCATGCAGTGGTGGTAACTGTGGTGATCCTCTTAGCACTTTATTTTCACTGTTCTCTCATAATTCATTTGAAGCTTAGCTCGACTCCTTTTATGCCCAACATATTAGTTATCTATCATAGGTAATAATTTTGAAACTTGCTTTCTAACTGACTGTTCAAGGGGAAAAGTGAGATTTAGGATAATAGATAAGGAAACTAATAGTCAGTCAGCATGTTAAATGTTTTGTTAGAGAATATACAAGTTGTAAAGGGAGCCCTGAAAAGGAAGCTGACTGATGCCTGAGGAGGGAAAAGGAGGTTTTTCAGAAGTCACATTTGAGCATAAACGTACAAGATTTACAGGTGTTCACAGGAAGTTAAGAAGAGAAAGAATGTATCAGAAGCCCATGGCTCAGCGGCTGAGCATTGACCTGTGATCCAGGAGATCTCGGTTCGATTCCCAGTCAGGGCACATGCGGCTCGATGCCCAGCAGGGGGCGTGCAGGAGGCAGCCGATCAATAACAACTCTCTCATCATTGATGTCTCTCTCTCTTTCTCTCCCTCTTCCTTTCTCTCTCTAAGGTCAATAAAGACGTATGTAAAAAAAGAATGTATCAGACAAAAACATACACCACCAACCCATGCACAGAACAAGCCGGGTCATGAGGTCCTTTTGGAGATGATCTGAGTCTTCAGGACAGGGACAGAGTGAACGACTGAGGAGAGGGGAGAGGGAAAGCTGTGGTTGGCCTGTGAAGGACCTTACATACCATGCCAAACACTGTGGATATGATCCTCCAGACTTTCAATGTCCAACATGATAGCTGCTAGCCACATGTGGCTATTAAATTTACATGAAAAATAAATTCAAGCAAAAATTCAATTTCTCAGTTGCACTAGCTGCATTTCAAATGATTAATAGCCACATGTGACTAGTGGTACACCACACGGATACAGAATGTTTCCTTGTCACTGAAGGTTCTATTAGGCAGCACTGCCTTAAATAAGGAGAAGCCTCATCCATTTGCTAATTATAAAGCAGAGATTGATCTGATTGTAACTGCTTGATTTTAAAAAGTAACTGATATGGTGTAAAGCATTAGCTTAGAGGTGGCGGGACTGGAGGCAGAGGGCCAATAAGAAAGAACCTGTGTAGTGGCTGAATTAAAACCGTAACTGTGGAGTCATGGAGGACCATGCTATGTTTCTAGTTTGGATGACTGGACGATGGTGATGCCTTAACTGGAAGACACTACAGGACATTATAGTGGCTGGAGCATGGAGATTAGTTTATTTTTTGACCTTCTGTGTTGTAGAAGCCGGGGGTTTAAACAGGAGGTTTGGGTCAATAGATTTCAAAAGTAATTTCTTGTCATTTTTTCCTTTACAAAGAACTTTCTTTCACAATTGTCAGAAACAAGAATTCTAAGCTTTTTTGGGGTGACATTGGTAAGTAAAATTATATAGGTTTCAGGTGTACAATTCTATAGTACATCATCTCCATATTGTATTGTTTGTTCACCACCCAAAGTTAAGTCTCCTTCCATCACCACTTATCCCCCTTTACCTTCTTCTACCCCCTTCCATCCCCTTTCCTTCTGCTAATCACCACACCTTCGTCTGCGTCTATGAGGTTGTTGTTTTTTGTCTAAACCCTTCACCTTTTTCACCCAGCTCTTCACCACCCCCTTCTAACAGCTGTTAGCCTGTTTTCTGTATCTATGAGTCTGTTTCTATTTTGTTTATTTTTTACATTCCACATGTAAGTGAAATGATATGGTTAGCTTACTTCACTTAGCATAATGCTCTCCAGGCCCATTCATGCTGTCGCAAAAGGTAAGAGATCCTTCTTTTTTACAGCCAAATAGTATTCCATTGTATAAATGTACCACAGCTTTTTTACCCACTCATCTACTGATGGGCACTTGGGCTGCTTCCAAATCTTGGCTATTGTAAATAATACTGCAGTGAACTTAGGGGTCCATATATTCTTTTGAATCAGTGCTCCAGGTTTCTTCGGATATATTCCCAGAAGTGGAATCGCTGGGCCATAAGGTAGTTCCATTTCAATTCGGTGCACGAGATGATACCCAAACAACTGACTTGACTTTGATGGTGAACACACAGTACCATATACAGATGATGTATTATAGAACTGTACACCTGAAACCTATATAATTTCACTAATGTCTCCCCCAAAAATTCAATAAAAATTTAAAAATTCTGTTTTAAAAATATATATATATATCTTTATTGATTTCAGAGAGAGGAAAGGAGAGAGAGAAAGAGACAGACAGAAACATCAATGACAAGAGAGTCACTGGGGATCGAGCCCGCAGCCCGGGCATGTGCCCTGACTGGGAATCGAACCTCGAACCCTAGGTCGAAAAACGATGCTCAACAGCTGAGCCATGCCCGGCCAGGCAAAAATTTCATCTTAGACCCAAAATAACCAAGATGCTCCCCTCACTTACCAAGATCAATGGGGGTAAACAGAGAAGAAAGGAAAAAAGAGGGGAGAGGGAGAGGAGGGAGAGGGGGAGGGGGAGGGGGAGGGGGAGGGGGAGGGGGAGGGGGAGGGGGAGGGAGAGGGAGAGGGAGAGGGAGAGGGAGAGGGAGAGGGAGAGGGAGAGGGAGAGGGAGAGGGAGAGGGAGAGGGAGAGGGAGAGGGAGAGGGAGAGGGAGAGGGAGAGGGAGAGGGAGAGGGAGAGAAATGAAAGCTGTGAGAATCAGCCAACTATCCAGGTGCACTCAGGTGGAAGCCAAAACAGCAGCTACAAGGGGAAATAAGAAAAGCTGCTAACTCAGTCAGAGGGAAGCGGTGGAGTGATGTCAGTCAGTGGACTGGTGCCGAGTGCAGGGCCAGCTGAGTACCACAGTGGTGCACCCACACCCACCAGTAGCAGAAGTCAGGAGACCTGAGGCTCCTTTGGTTGTGGTCCCCAAGGGGTGAGGTCAGGGTTACAGCAGTGGTGAATCACTTCAGGGCAAACTGGGAGCTGCCAGGAAGAAAGAACTGGAGACATATAAAGAGGCCAAAATAGGCAAAGTAAAATTTTTCCCAGAGGATAAGATGGTCACAAAGGAAACCCTATTTTGCATTTAAAGAACAGTCGCCAGTTATGTGTGTGTAAGTCCGAGACTTCCATTTTAATCCTGAACACTATCTGATAAGCACACCTTCCTGGATTAATGTTTCAAACTACTCTTCTTTTTGATAAGTCTTCAACTTGAGTAATTTAAACTGATGTAGCCATCAAACATTAGGCCCATACTCCTATGTCTTAATTTAGTAACACTGAAAAAGATTGCATGCTTCATATTTAAATATATTTATGAAGGTTACATTATATCAAACTTAAATCCTTTTTTGGGCGAACAAAAATGAATTATAAAGCCGAATACAGCATTGTGTAATAAGTATTGGTTTGAAATTTATAAAGGTTAATTCACCATACAAAATTGTCTTGGGTACAGATTGGTGCCAGTATCTGTTAGCTGGAGTCAAGAAAATGATCTATAAGAAAAATATAGTCCCTGTCGCCTCGGAAGATAAAACATAGAAGAGGCAGGAGAACAGGAAACTGCCGTCTATTTTGATATGTGCTAGGATAGGATAAGTTAAGGTCTTTATGTTATCCCTTAGAGGACCAAGGAAGGTTCTGCAGGAAGTGACTCCTAAGTAGACACCAGAGACAAAAGGAGCCTGAAGTTAGCCAAGTGAAGGAGGGGAGGGCAGGAAGTAGAGAGGAATCTTCCAGACAGAATTGGGATATCTGGGTTACTGAGATAGGTTTACTCCTGGGAGGAGTGGTGTGGGAGGATCCGGAAAGCACTGAAGGCAGTTCTCATGATTGGCTGCTTACCCAGCAACAACTGTCCCCACCCGGTAGCCAACAGAGCCCTAATCCGATTCAGATATTTGTCCTCACCGCCGTGGCTCAGGAGGACACGACTGCAGCCCAGGCCAGCAAGTACATCCTGACTAAGCCACGCCAACCACGGTAAATCTTCTACTGTTCTCCTTTTCAGACAGTGAGCATGGGAATAAGTTTATGCGGTTTCCTTGGGGAAAATTACCTTGTTATTAAGAAAGTCACAAGAGGAACGGAAGTCTCTCTTTTTTCCCCTGGATATTATCAAGTTAAAATTTGGCACTTGGAGCTATTGCTGTAGCCATTTTGCTACCAGACTAAAAATTAAGCATCACCTTGAGAAGGGCTGAGCCAAGATCATGACCAAACAGAGAAGCCAGAGCCCTGCCGTGCCAGGCCTAGAGCCCTTTCTACCTCTGCATTTTTATTTGTGAACAATCATGTTCTCACTGTTTAGGGAAGTTTAAGGGAAGGTGTTCTTTTACTTATTGTGGAAAACATGACAACATGAAATATATGCCTAGACACAGAAAGGGAATCCTGAAGGAAGAAAAGCCACATGGGAACTTTCTGTCCCCTAACCTCTGAAGTGTTTACACAAGAAATGACACATCCACCTTGGTTGTTTTTACAAAACTTGTTTCGGGTACAAAGTGAAGAGTGGAGTGTATGTAGGAGGGCAGGTTCAGGGTCAAGGTAACCAAAAGAAGATGCTGCTGTGTCCAACGTGAGGAGGTGGTTTGCACAGGGGGTGCTGGGAGAGGGCGTGGGGAGAGGCACGTGAGTTCAGCTCCCCGCGAGGCGACTGCGCCGCCTCCCGCCTGCACTGCACGGGTTGGAGGTTGGAGACGCAAAGGACAAGGTCGTCTTTGCCCTCACAGGGCTCCCAGTCCAGTGGCGGGGGAAGACAGGGCGTTTCTGAGGCTGACACGGTGCTAGGACAGCACTTACCCATCCTTCGGGGGAAAGAGCAGAGAGGAAAGGTTTCTAGGGCAAGGACACAGCACACTCGCACCTGCACCTCCTGGCGGCCTGCCTGCTCCTCCATTTATAGCAATCTGACTCCAGTTGTATCCACCAGAACTCCTCTCCGGGTCTTCACAGGTGGTTTTTCATCGGACTCGAGCGTGCCCTCCTTTAGCTTAATTAAATTCTCTTGAGAAGTTCTGTGTGGGCTTAAAATTCACTTCCTTGGAAAACTGTTCCGAAAGCGCGCAGACCGAGTTACTCCGCCCACGAGTTCTCACGGTCGTCTATGGCTCATCATACATTTTAGGAGTCAATTCATTACCTGTCTGTGTCCTCCAGGGCGCGCTGACTCCATGAAGCACCACTTCATTAAGTTCACCATTGAATTCACTTCCCTAGCAAGGACCTGCTAACGGAAAGGTGTTGGGTAAGTATTCGCGGGGGAAGGAATGAGGGGCAGAATTAGAGCATCAGGTCCAAAGCAGAGGTGAAGGAAGACGAGGGTGCCGATGTGGAAGTCAGCTCACGGAGTGACTTGGGTGCCTTTCTGTTGAGGTGGGACACTACTGACTGAAACATTGGACTCAAGAGTTATCACTAATGCCTCATCGGTGCTGGACTGGGAATAGGAAACAATGGCTGAAGCATGAGACAATCAGTGTAGCACAGCGGCTACTTGAAAGGCTTGGGGATAAATCACTATTCCCTTCATTTTACCCAGAAATATCGGCAATCACTCCAGATGCTTGCACAGAGAAACAATGGTCAAGATCTTCCGTAAATATCTCGACACAAGGGCAAAATAATATATCTCCATGTAAATTGACAGGTGAGTCACAGGACACTGCTTTTGAGATATAAACATAAGTCATTGTTCTAATGACGCTTTTCTGAATTATATTCTAATTTTCTACCCTTTCTTCTGTTTTGATAATTCTTTCATAGCTCATCCACCCAGTAAAGGAGAGAACACAAGCATGTTTTGATGCTTTCAGCAGTACTATAAAAGTCTCTTTAAAAATATATGTTTTATTGGCATTTTTGAAAATGTACTAATTTATCACACTTTGTATATAGTTTCTTTTAGCTATTCCCAAGAGGAAGCAGATATTCCCAATAAGAATACATTTCCTCTGTGGTATTAGAATCTACACAGGTCCAATTGGACATCACTTAACTCTGTGACAGAAAGGCAGGCAGCTCATGCCTAATGACAGTACCGACAGGAAGGACAAGGGACACTATACTGCAAATGTCATCAAACAGGATGACTTTGAGATGAGCCTGCTAAACCACAGGATGTTGGCAGAGCCACTTAGTCCTTAAAATACAGCATCTGTCAGTAACTCCCAAACTGACCTATTCTGCTATTAATCTGGAATGTAAGAGAGTGGAATAGAATGATTTAATTCTTTAAAGTAGGAATAGTAATTATACTGCCTCATAGGACCTTTATGAAAATTAAATAGCCTAATGGGTATGTCATATGCTTTTAATAATATCATTAACAATACAAATATTTTGGTTAATAGGGAGTCTTGTAACATATGGAGTATTAATTTTTTATGGATTGTTAATTTTAATAAGTATAAAAAATACCCCATCACTGAAATGATACTTAATGTAACTTAATTAATTTCTAACCATTCAAAAAGTTTTTCAGAATAATATCCCCCTATTACTCAACATTATTAAAATAACACATCATATTTAACATAAGTGAGGGAAACCAAGTTACAAGATATCTAAGGATAATAACATGACAACTCAATGATATTTACATTATCATATAATGTACTTTCTCTCCCATGTAGTAAAGCATAATAAAAATATTTATTTATATTTTCACCTGTTTGCTTATGTATTGAGCAATATATTTTGGGCATTAAATAGAAGCCATTAAATTAGATTTTTGAGGATATAAAAATTAATGAGACACAATCTCTGCCCTGCAATGAAGCAGATTCCAGAGTAAATAGGGGCCAAAATACCAATGTCAATCCTGAGGGATTACATCTTCACACTGAGGGCCACAGAGAACTACTGAAGGGCTTGGAGGGGGGAGGTGATACAAACAGCTTTGCATTTAGATTGGCATGGAAAATTATTGGAGGGAACCAGCTGGAAGGACACTGCAGTAATTCAGGCAAGAAATGATGACAGGCATGCCCTTGAACTAACACAGAGTCAGTGGGAAGAACAGAGAGAAGTAGATTCATCCAGAAGATATTGAGAGTGTAAAATCCACTACCACTTGGAGGGTTAATGAGAGGGAGGTTATTCCCGACTTTAATTTGCGCCTCTGAAGAGATGATGGGACCACTCACAGAGATGTGAAACATGGGAATAGTAGGTTTAATCAGGGGGAAATGATGAGATACATTTAGGGCATTTTATACTGGAAATGTCAATAGGAAATTCCAACAGAAATGGCTCCCCTTGAAGATTTTAAGTGGGAGCTATATACATATAGTCCTCAACAGTGTCTAACAGCTACAGAAAACCATGGGGGATATCCCCCCATCCCAGGGAATGTTTTCTGAGAATAACAAGACACAGGCAAGAATAAGCCTCGGTCTCCCAAGACTTAGGGAGTGAAAACTGTGACAAGGAGATCGGAAATTAGACAGTTTAGCAGGAGGAAAATTAGACTAATGAGTGGTGTCAGCGTTCTGAAAACCAAAGGTAAAGACAGAGAACATGGTGGAGGGCATCAGCTGCATGGGAATCTAGGTAGGAAAACCTCTTGACTTGGCACCCAACAGTCTTCTGGAACCTTGGTCAAAGGAGTTTCCATGGAGGCCAGAGAGCCCCAGAATGAGGGGGAGTTGACATAGAAGATGAGAAGAAGGGGACATCATGTGATGACAATGCCTCCAAGAAGCCCAGCATAAAGGCTATGAAAAAGCGAAAGGATGGAGAGGAGTCCAAAGAGGGCTTTGATTATTGTTTGAAGACAGAAATGTTTAAAGAACCAACAGAAAGAGAAATATCTGAGACTCAAAAGAATGTGAGATAAATCGATGAAGTGACAAGGAAGCAGATGGAGGTGGGAAATGAAGCACTGGATTACTGATAAATCGGAGCAAAGCCCTATTGAGGAGCCAGGGTTTCCTTTATTTTATTTTACATTTGCATTTAGGAAAGCCTTCAGTGTAAAGTCCCATGTGTGACTCTGATTTTACTTACACAAGAATGCACTGAAGGTCTATTTTTGCCCAGACACTGTGCTATGTGCACAGAGGATATAACAGTATATCAAGCAGTGTCCCTGCCAACAAGGAACCCACTGATTTAGGGGTGGGATGAAGGTAGAGGTGCACACATACATTTCTAAACCCAAGTCAACCTGTGATAATCTTAGCCTAGCTTTATAGCTTGCAATGAGAAAAGCCAATATTAAATTAGTCTACCCCTTCTAATAAAATTGCAAGCCACACGCTCGTAAATGTTGACCACTTAAGATGGCTAGATTAGTTATTAATGTAGCCAGGGGACTGGAATTAATTAACTCTAGCAGTGAATTGCATTTTGACCTTGGTCTAATCAGGCCAATTTTCCACTTTGAAGAACATGATTAATTATCTGGTTCATTTAGGGAAAGGACCCTAACAGAACAAAACATATAAAAAACCAGAAGTTTTACCTTAATTACTAGGATTACAATGCAATTCTTGATACAGTGTGTTTTTCCTCTAATAAGAAAATACACAAATAAAAATGACTCTTTAGGACTATAAATAGTTAAGGAAAGAGATAAATGAATAGTTCAGGCAAATTTATCAGGGAAGGTGAGGTTTATTATACTGTAATATCAAACATATTCTTTTTTTATTCTTCACTTTATTTCATTATATTTTGCACCCAGCCTCCCTTTTTAAAAGATGCAAAGTACTTCTGTGCTATTAAAATCCTGTAGACCTAATAGTGAAAAATGTGATCAACTCTTCTAAAATACTTTGAAATTCTGCCATATGCATAAAGTGTCTTCATAATATATATGTAAATGGCACCCTTGATTATTTAAAAAAATACTTCAGCCCTGGCTAATGTGACTCAGTGGTTAGAGTATCAGCCCACACACCTAAGGGCCTGGGGTTCGATTCCTGGTCAAGGGCACATACCTGGGGTGCAGGTTCGATCCCCAACCCTGGTCAGGGCATGGCACGTGCGAAAGGCAACCAATCTATGTGTCTCTCTCACATTGATGTTTCTCTCTCTATTTCTCTTCCCCTCCCTCCCTCTCTCCCTAAAAATCAATGGAAAAATATCTTCAGGCGAGGATTAACAACAACAAAATACTTCAATGTACAAGCACAGTGAAGTTATCTAGATGTACATCAACTGAGAGATATGACAAAGAAATATCTTAAATGCTATGCATGACAAAATGCTATTTTATGTAGCATTTAGTTGCTGCCAAAAACCTCTGTCGATACTCAAAAGACAGGCTCACACAATGACCAGGACTTTCAAGAGTAAGGGTCAACCATATTAACAGACACCAAAGAGGCAAAATAGTCTCCTTGAAGAGCACATTCACATGATTCAGGTTTCAGCCAGCCACACTGCTATGTTTTTATTGAACTGATTTACCAAATAAACCCCTAAAGTAAATACTCTTGGAAGCACAACCATTCTGAGACTTCATTGAGGATTTCTGGTTCTATGTGGCAAGTAAAAGGGATATTTTCTCCCTTTCATTAAAACAGAGTGGCTCATTTACTGGCCAAAAGTGAGGAGGATCAGCATTAATTTAGAGCATTCTCTCTGTGCCAAGGATATTGGCAGATATTAAACACTCAAGTAATGGTTTGGTGTGTTTTTAAAACAAGCATTAAGGCAGTTCCCAGAGCATAGGGAAAAACATCATTTGTCATGCTGCAGTAAACACAGGAGTGCATATATCTTTGCAAATAAATGTTTTCAAATTTTCCAGGTAGATACCCTGAAGAGGGGTTGCTAATTCATATGGTAACTCTATTTTTAATTTTTTGAGGAGCCTCCAAACTGTTTTCCATAATGGCTGTACCAATGTCACCCCAGTAAATTTAAATATTAAAACAAACAAAAAAGTCACATCATTGGCAGTGCAGCTTCTCTTAAAATGGATGTACCTTCTCCTTGCCAAAGGTGTGAGCAAGAACAGGTTTTGGAAGGAAGATGGCCATGGGGAATTCACTGGAACAGGTTAATGGTTGCACCAAAGAAGTGGAGACAAAAAGGAGTCAACGTGAAGCAGTTTTAGAGCACAGAAACTAGTTGCATCCTTTCAATTCACTGCTTCTTATCAACTGATTCTTAAATTACTCTCTGATTTTCTTATCTTTTATTCATGATTATAGGCAAACTTTTTAAATAGTATTTTGAATTCTAGGAAAAACATGTACAAGCCATACACACATATATAGGCACAATCCCATTCACTTTGCTAAGCATTAATAAAGATATCATGGCTTAATATAACAATGAATGTGTCTGTGGGGTTACCTTACATCTCTCATTGTAGGATTTGGTTATTGAAATAAGCACAAAACACCTAAACAGCAAATAACATCTATCTGACTCCTCCATAGATCTGGGTTAAGAAACTGGACTAGCCCTGGCCAGTTTGGCTCAGTTGCTAGAGTGTCAGCCTGCTGACTGAAGGGTCCTGGGTTCGATTCTGGCCAAGGGCACGTACCTCAGCTGCAGGCTTGATCGCCAGCCTCGGCCAGGGTGTGTGCGGGAGGCAGCCCATCCATGTGTCTCTCACACGGATATTTCTCTCTCTCTCTCCCTCCCTCCCTCTCTTCCTCCCCAGGAATCCCTGGCAAACACTGATCTTTTCCACAGTCTTGCATTTTCCAGAATGTCATACAATTGAAATTACTGGCTTCTTTTACTTAGTAATACACATTTAACGTCCCTCCGTGTCTTTTCATGGCTTAGTAGCTCAGTTATTTTTAGTGCTGAATATTATTCTATTGTTGGATGTACCAATTTATTTATCCATTTATCTACTGAAGGGCATCTTGGTTGCTTCCAAGTTTTGGTAATTATGAACAAAGCTGACACATCTCTGTGCAGATGTCTGTGTGGATATAAATTTTTTACTCATTTGAGTAAGTATCAAGGTGCACAATTGCTGGATCATGTGGTAATAATATATTGAGTTTTGTAAAAAAAAAACCCTGCCCAACTCTTTTCCAAAGTGGCTGTGCCATTTTGTATTCCCACCAGCAATGTATGATTGTTCCCATGGTTGCACATACTTACCAGCATTTGTTGTTGTTAGTTTTATGGATTTTGGCCATTCTAATAGGCGTGTAGCGGTATCTCGTTGTTTAATTTGCATTTCCACAACAATATATAATGTGGAGCATCTTTTCACGTGATTATTTGCCATCTGTATATATTCTTTCATAAAGTATCTGTTCAAGTCTTCTGCTCAGTTTTTAATTAGGCTGTTTGTGTTTTTCCTGTTGAGTTTTAAGTGTTCTTTGTATATTTTAGATAACAGTCCTTTATCAGTTATTTCTTTTGCAAATATTTTCTCCTTGTATGTGGCTTTTCTTCTCATTCTCTTGACAGTGTCTTCCACAGAGTAGAAGGTTTCAATTTTATAAAGCCCAATTTAATGTTTTCTTTCATGAATGGTACTTTTGGTATTATATCTAAAAATTCATCATCCAACCCAAGGTCACTAAGGTTTTTCTCCTATGTTACCTTCTAGAAGTTTTATGGTTTTGTAATTTACATTTTGGTCTATGATTCCTTTTGATATCGTTTTTGTGAGAAGTGTAAGGTCTGCCTAATACAGTGGTACCTCGGTTTTCGAACATCTCCGTTGACGAACATTTGGGGTTACAAACGCTGTAAACCCGGAAGGAAATGCTTCGGTTTTCGAACATGCCTTGGAAGTCGGACATGCCACACGGCTTCCTGAGGGCAAGGTCCTGAGGCCCAGCTATCGGCTGTGGATCCCTCGGTTTTCGAATGTTTCAGAACTCGAAGAGTCTTCCGGAACAGGTTACATTTGAAAAACGAGGTACCACTGTATTATTATTTTTGTATATGGATGTCCAATTGTTCAAGCACCATTTGTTGAAGTCTATCTTTTCTCTATCAAAATCCCTTGCTCCTTTGTCAAAGATCAGTTGATTATAAACGCATGGGTCTATTTCTGAACTCTCTATTTTATTCCATTGATCTATTTTTTCTATTGTTCCACTATACCATGTTGTATTAATTATTATGGCTTTATATTAAGTTTTAAAGTACCATAGTATCAGTTGTCAGTCCTCTGACTTTGTTCTTCATCAGTATTGTATTGGCTATTATGGCTCATTTGCCTTTCCATATAAAAATAGAATCAGTTTTTTGATAACCACAGAAAATTTTCCTGGTATTTTTATTGGAATTGTGTAAGATCTGTTAGTCAAATTAAAAAAAATTGACATCTTAACAATATTGACTCTACCTGTAGACATTGAATATCCATGTATTTAGATCTTCTTTCCCTTCTTCCATCAGAGTTTGTAGTTTTTTTCTAATAGAACCTGTACATATTTTTAAGATGTATATCTAAGCATTTTAAACTTTTTTGGTGTTACTGTAAATGCTATTGTGTTTTCAGTTTCAAATTCTAATTGTTCACTGCTGGTATATAAAAAATACAATTGACTTTTTACATTAACTTTGGTTCCTGTAATCTTGTTATAATTGCTTATTAGTTCCAGTGGTGTTTTTGTCAATTCTTTTGTGATTTTCTACATAGATAATCATGTCATGTCTGTTCAGCTTAATTTCCTCTTTCTCAATTTATACACCTTTTATTTCCTTTTTGGTCTTATTGCATTAGCCAGCACTTCAAGTACAATGTTGAATAGGAGTGCTGAGATGAGACATCCTTGGGTTGTTCTCAACCTTAGGGGGAAAGCTAGCTTCTCACCATTAGTATAATGTTATCACTAGAATGTTCTTTATGAAGTTGAAGTTCTCTATATTCCTAGTTTGCTGATAGCTTTGATCATGAATGGGCGTTCGATTTTGTCAAATGCCTTTTCTGAAGATTAATTTGTTCTCTGTTTCTATTTACAGTTACTCCTCCTAGCTTCTTGTGGAAAAGAAACTATTAATTGAGAATAATGATATTTTGATAGGTCACTATCTCTCTACTTGTCACCAGAAGCTACATATAGCCAGATCACTGTTTATTCATCAAAGCTGCTGGCACCAACATAAAGTCCCTCTCCTTCTATGACAATGAATGTCTTCAGCACACAAGTGGATAACCCATCCAACTTTTAAGTCACCTTCTCCAAGCCATCTAATCCACCCACTTCCACTTCCACACTCACATTCCAAAACTCATCACCAAACTAAGCTCTTCAATTCCCAAATCACTAATTCTAAACCACTATATTTCCCCTCCTTTGAATCTATGTGTTCAATGACTTCTATTTCTCCCTCATCAAAATCTTCAATTTGACCTGCCTTCATCCCAGTAAATCAGACCTTTCTTATCTTTACTTCATTCTTTTATTCAGTTTAGATACCATGGTTCATATTTCAGTTCTACTCTTGTCAAGAAATTAGTATCTTTTGTACCTCTTATTTCTTCACTTCCACCTGGCAAAACCTCAATTATGGATGAATATAGTTCAACGGCTTTATTTTGCCTACATCTGAGCAAATACAGCTGGAGAAATCACAACAGGGCAGATAGTGACACTGTAAATTTGTAATCAGCAAAATGAAATTGGTCCTCAAGACTGTTTAGCAATTTGACTATATTTTTTGCTCCACTCTCTCTACTCTTCTTTACGGTAAATGCTTCAAAACTTCTCTACTTTTCTGGACTTTGATATAGTCCTTAATTTTTGACATTGTCTTAGTAGATTTCTTGTGTCCTAGTTCACAGAGAAGCCATCATACATATTGGAATTCTATCTAGTACTTGCTAACAAACCTATAAATTTATCTAGATGAGCTCTTACCCTTTTTAAAAACTTTCATTTCATTAGTGAGGGAGAAGTTCTTCCTATCTATAGCCAGGGCCACCCTCATAATTTGAACCCTATTTCTTAGAAGTTTCAAAATATCAACCACCTCCTCTTTCCCCAATATATTTTAATAATTACCTTACAGTTAGATTATTTCCTATCATAATTAAACATCAATAATTATCTCCACTTAAAAGAACTTCTCAACTAATATAACCTCTCTCATTTTCCATTCCCCTCATTTACAATAAAAATAATAAAAGAATATTTCTATACATACAATAGATTATACATTTAATTAAAATATTCCCTCCCCAATGTTGCCATATTCATATTAGGTTTGGTCATGTGACTTTCTTTAGCTAATGAAATATATGTGAAAGTGATATATGAAGAAGCTTTTAGTGCAATTGCATGGTCTTGCCACTTTCTTTTTTTCTTCTACTATAACACTAACAATGTCAGATCATAGGTTGTCACTTCATCCTGATCCTGAATGAGGCAAGATCAGCAGAGCTGATGTCAGTTGACAATAGGTAATAGTTTGAGCATAAAATGAACTTCTGTGATAGTGTGCCCATTGAAATTTTAAGGTTGTTTTTCACTGCCTCATACTTTAGCCTACACTGACTTGTACATAACTTCTTGCTTCCATTTGCTCTCTCTCCACTACTCCTCAACCCACTTAACTCTGATTTCAGGGCTATCTCTTTATTTCTACATGTCAGCAAGTTAAGTGGCTATTTTATAGTACTATCTTAACTGAGATCCCTCCAAGTAGCATTTCAAATAGTTGATCATTCCCTCCTTCTTTAAACATTCTCTTTTCAAATATTTATTGCAACCTGCTGAAACAGACTATTTCTGATTTCCCCATAATACCTTGTTGCTTCCTCTCAGTCCTCATTCCCCATTTCCTTGGCCATTAAATACTGGAGTTTCTCAAGACTTTATCCTAATACTTCATCTCTTCTAATTTGACATTCTAATCTTAAAAATTCCACCCAATCTATTATTTTCTTTTCTTCCTTTATTTATATAATGTTCAAAATTACATCTTCAGTCAAAACATCTTTGAGTTTCTGACACATGTATCACATTTCCTACTTTATTTCTTTACTTAAATATCTTAAAGACACATCATATTCAATATTTCCAAAATGTAATGCATAACTCTTGAGCTCAGGTTGTTTCCGGTGTTTATTTCATTTCATTTCCTCATAAGCTTCATGAGACTGAGCCCATACCTGTTTTTGACTCTTACAGTACTTGTAGGAAGGTGCCAAAATTCCAACCATAGTAAAATTTGAAACTAAAAATTATACATATTAGCATGAAACTACAGATTAATATGTAATTTTAAAAGTTAAAAGAAAATATAGCTTGTTGTTAGTGGACTGACTAGAGTCAGACAGCTGATTTTTCAGAACTGACAGTGGAAGCCAGAAGTTAGTGGAATAGTATATTTAATGGGCTGTAAAAAACACTATCAACTTAGAATTGTATATTCAGTAAAAATATATATTTCAAGAACAAAACAGAATTAATTACATTTTCATATAAATTAAAAAACCAAGGGTATGTATTGCCAGGGGCCTCTCTCTAAAGGGAATTCCAAAAGATATATTTTAGGCTGAAGGAAAATGACAACAGATGGAAACCTGAGATGGAAGGATAAGGAGGGACAGGAAAGTGGTAAATATGTGCATAAATCCGTACAAATATTTACTAAGTAAAACCATAATGTCTAATTTGGTGGCATTAAAAAGTAGAAGAAAAATAAAAGGACAATTCAAGATTGGAGTGACTATAAGAAAAAAATCAAGGAAATGATACATACACATTCAGGATAGTGTTACCATTTTATTTTAAAACTGTGTGTAGTTTACATAGATGTTTAGTGTATAGTTTTCTTTATATCTTACACATGGTTTTATAAATATTACTTCCTTTTAAATGATATTTAATAAAAATATAATATTGCATTTTATTATCTCCAGCTGAGTTTGAAACATGTTTATGCAGATATAAAATTTATAATTTATTAGCAAGTAAGGCTGGCCTAGTTCACTGTTCCTCATATTTCCTAAATTGTAGAAGTATTCCCCAAACTGATCTATGTATTGAAACCCTATAGTTTAGTGGTTGGGTCTATAATTCTGCACCAAAATAGTTGCAGCCATTTATGTAGCACTCTGATGTACTAGTGGGTGCTTCTGACCTCTGAACAAGATGTGCTAATTACAAAAACCACAGTATTGTGGGTTTTGTTTTTAAAAAAATGATATAGTTGACATACTTGAAAAAAATGTGATTAGTGAGGTCATCTGGAATTTCATTATCTATAATGATCTTAATAAATCTCAAGATTATGTAATAGCATTTGAAGGTCACTACATATGCAAAGGCATTACTACAATTCTAAAAGCTACTCCAAATTATTATATTTCAATGCCAGAAATGCAAATTTTCTTAAAGCTATAGGAGTGACAAACTCACTCTTTCCAGCATCTGGTTCTATAACATAAAACATAAGGTCATAAGGTAACCTATACAAAGGACAGAGAATTAGTCTTAAGAGTATCCTTATGTCAGATGTTCATATGGCCTGTCCTATGAGGGAAAAGGTCTACACCAATGAGCCTAATCATTTTAACTAAGTTTTTAGCTATAATATCATAACATCTTTATATAAACAGTAAGATAATAGCTCCAATAATTTAAATACAACTTGGGAAATTTTAGCTAGAGAAACAGAAAGAGACTACTACACTGTGGGAAACTGTAGAGCAGAGAAGGGGAATCTGTCCAGGGTCTGGAAGAAGTCACCTACAGGGCGTTTGTTTCATATGATCAACATATAAATTAATTTCAAGTTTACTATCAGGTACTTGTTTATTTATTGTCAGATATAGTATCTTTTGAGAAGAAACATGTCATAAACAGAAATATTGTAATTATTTCAGTTTATGTTAATATTTGAAGAAAATATCAAACTACTGCAAATCCTTCCTTCAAGTAAATTGAAAGGATGACTTAAGATGATCATATAGCTTACAATAAAAACAGGAAACAGAGGAAAGAAATAAGAAATACTATAAAAAAAAACCCAACAGAAACACAAAGAAAAAGAACCAATGGAGGCACAGAGCTACCAGAAAACAAAATATTAAATGGCTATAGGAAATTCTCATACATCAATAATTAGCCTAAATGTAAAGAGACTGAACTCACCAATAAAAAGCACAAAGTGGCAGATTGGATAAAAAAACAAAACCTAACCACATGCTGCCTTCAGAAGACACATCTAAGCTGCAAAGATGAAGTTAGAAGCAAAGTGAAAGGGTGGAAAATGATTCTCCAAGCAAATAACATCCACAGAAAAGCAGGTGTAGCCATACTTCTTCCTGACAAAACAGATTTCAAGATAAGTAACAAGAGACAAGGATGGACATTTTATAATGATAAAGGGGACACTACATCAAGAAGACATAACACTTCTTAATATATATGCACCCAATCAGGGAGCAACAGAATATATAAAGCAACTACTCACAGAACTAAAGGGAGAAACTGAAAAACACACAACCATAGTTGAGGACCTTAATACTCCATTGACAGCTCTAGATAGATCATCCAAACAGAAAATCAATAAAGAAATACTGGCCTTAAGTGAAATGCTAGACCAAATGGACATAATTCACATGTACAGAGCCTTTCATCCCAGAACATCAGATTCTACAGTCTTCTCCAGTGTACATGGAACATTCTCAAGGATAGAACACTTGTTGGGTTACAAAACTAACCTCAACAAATTCAAGAAGATTGAAATTATACCAAGCATATTCTCTGATCACAATGATTTAGAAATCAACTGCAAAAAGGAAGTAAAGAAACCCACAAACATGTGGAGATTAAACAATATACTACTAAAAAATGACTGAGTCAAATAAGAAATAAAAGGTGAGATCAAAAGATATATAGAGACAAGTGAGAATGACCATACGACATATCAAAACTTCTGGGATGCAGCGAAAGCAGTAATAAGAGGGAAGTTTATATCATTACAGGCCTATGTCAAGACCCAAGAGAAATCCCAAGAAAACAACCTAACATTACATCTTACAGAACTAGAAAAAGAACAAAAGCAACCCAAAGTCAGCAGAAAAAAGAAAATAATAAAAATTAGAGCAGAATGAAATGAAATAGAGAACAAAAACATTATACAAAAACTTAACACAACAAAGAGCTGATTCTTTCAAAAGATTAATAAAATTAACAAACCCCTGGAACAATTATAACTTTTAAAGACTAAGACTCCCACTGAATGGCATCTCTTTTAGGGCTCCAGCCTACTCTGGGCTCATCCATGTGTACTTTAGTTTTCAATGGAAATAACTTTTTCTAACCACTTATTCTCTGGGTCCTCCAACATGCTTTATTTATTTCCTTAGTCCTGTCAACCACTCTATGAGTAGACTCTTTCTTTAAAACTGTCTTCATTTAAATAATCTGAGTACAACTTATTTCCTGTCAGGACCATAAATGATATAGAAGGTGTTTAAACCGTAATTAATACAGTTGACCCTTGAACAATATGGGCTTTAAGGGTGTCAACCCCTGAGCAGTCAAAAATCCACGAATAACTTTTGATTCCTCCAAAACTTAATTACTAATAGCCTATTGTTGACTTGAAGCCTTCCCAATAATGCAAACAGTTGATTAATATGTATTTTCATGCATATGTATTATATACTGTATTCTTACAGTAAAATAAGCTAGAGAAAAGAAATTGTTAAGAAAACCATAAGAAAGAGAAAATAAATTTACAGTACTATACATACTTATTGAAAAATCCACATATAAGTGGATCTGCGCAGTTCAAACCTGTGTTGTTCAAGGGTCAACTGTATATCCAACAGAAAAAACATAATATTAGTAGACAAGAAGTAAACACTGCAAATACATGGCTACTTTTCTGCAAACATTTATTGAGAAGTTCAAGAAATGCTCTTAGTGGAACAGTTTAGCATGGGAGATCAACAATAAGCAGTTTTCCTATCGTTGAAAACAATAAATAATGTTCACTGCTGCTCCTGGTCCAGAGATATTTACCCCCACATAAATAAGCCAAGACTACGCTAACTCCACTAGATTTCCCAGAGGATACAGTCAATGGCTACTTGGTGGCTCAGTTTTAGGACAAAAAACACCCTACTGAGGGAAAGCTGAGGGTGACTTCTAATTACTAACCCTGAGCTCACCAGTCAATTACAAAACAAGGCTGTGATTTTCATCCATTTGTAATCTGCAGGATAGGACAGACTTGTGGTTCCTGCACTGGGAACTTTTCCAATTCATACTAACATTAATAATTTCCCTCTGCAGCTCCCTTGAAACATTACTTGACCAGAGGAGCCTAGTGGCAAAGTGGGTAGGCTCTAGCACGATTCACATTCTCAAGCTGTGGGTCTCTAGGAAACTGCTTAAGCTCTTTGCTTCAGAGGATTATATGCTGTGCTCTGTTGATTTGTAATAAAGATAAATAATATAATAATGTAAAACATGGTAATAACCAGCACTTTTGGACTTATTACTAGAATCTAGGTACCTCTTCCAGGATTTCTCTTCTCTATCCCCCACATTAAGAAATGTATTGCGTGGGAGTGAATTTCAGTACAATGTGGGGTTTAAAACTGTACCCCTCAGCACTGTTATCTGAGGAATGAACATAATTGTGTCGCAAGAATTGTTTTAGTATAGGGGGAATATCTAGCATGTAATGCATGCTACTAGGTGGTCATTCCCTTACAGTGTGAAGAATTGTTTTACTTGACTCCTAGAAAGTCATATCATGGTGGGCTGGCATGCATAGAACTTCACAATTTTTCATTCTTAGTTTCTTCATCTGTAAAGCTGAGGAATTGGATACGATGCTGTCTAGGTATGTAGACAGGTAATGTTGTTATTGTATTGACCTTATGGAGTCAACACAATGCACAGCCATGTAACTGGCGACTATGCCCATTTGCATGGTTCCCTTCTCAGGTGCCTATTGGACAAAAGCATCACCTCTTAAAACACCCCAGTAATTATCTTTGGAGAAACCCTGTAGATGTCTCTCTCTCTCCCTCTCCCTTCCTTTCTCTCTAAAATCAATGAAGAAAAAACATATCCTTGAGTGATGATAAAAAAATATATTTTATATATATATACACATACATATATATACATATAAATGTCAAATAAAAGGAGCACAGTATCAAACTGTTAGTGGCCTTTTTGGAGGTGGTAGTATCACAAGGAAGTTTAATTTTGTAATTTGTACTTTTATTGATGGGATTTTTAAAACGGTGCAAGAATTACCTTTATGAGCCAAAAGTTAAAGCTACAATGGACATTGGTTGGTGGGTGGCCTGATATTCCCTGACCACATGGTTTTTTGTGAAGAAACTTCTGCTAGAATAATACTTCTCATCTTTCACTCACCCCTCCCCATGGCAAAAGAGATGACTTTTCAGTGGGTGCTTCGAGGGAAAAATGGAGCACGCTCGGAGCGCTGTCCTCTTTCTTTTGGGTTGGCCTTTCAAGGCAAGGGGCACAGGCTGGTCTGCATGCCGCCGTGTGGTCGGGGGCCTCCCCTGGGGGAGCTGGAGCTCACAGCTACGTGAGTGCCTGCACGTGTGAGTCTGTCTCATTAAGAGGTGAAGTCTGACAAGCCCAGTCGGTTGTAATTCTAACACCACATTTTAAGTCAGCTTTACCGTGACTTAAATAGGTGTCACCTCTGATCTCTATTTGTATGTGTGTGCATGTGTGTGTGTGTGTGTGTACGTGTGTGTGTGTGTATGTGCACTGAACTCAGGAAAGTAAGAAGGAAGTTATTTATTACTGCTTCCCCCAAACCAAGTGAGATTTGCTCTCTTGTTGCTGTTGCTTGTCAGCTAATAGTCATTCCCCTTCTCTACTGTATACCTAGTTCCTTTGAAGAATTTCCTCTCTTCCAACGGGTATAGTCTTTGGGGGATGATAAGTCCTGGAAGCCAAAGAGGACTCTGGAGACTCCTTTTGTTAGGAATTTGAATTGAGTGGTAAACTAAAAATAGAACACATGCTGAGAGGTGACACCTGGATTCTAGGGCAGTGGGGCACTTGGGTGCTTCAGTCAGTCTCCCCGCCACCCAGGGCTCTGGAGTGTCCAAAGTTCTGCCTTTTTTGAAACTGGTTCTGTCTCCTTCTCTTCAAACTTGTTCATCTTCCTAAGATCCTTCTATTAAATTCCTGATATGCTTATGTTACACATACTTAGTTTCTGTTTGCAACAAGAGACTAAAAAGGAAGCAATTACTGCCCAAGTTATGAATAGATGAAATTCGGTATGTACAAATGGCTTTAGTGACAGTGTGAATTAGTAAACTAAGTTATGTTAATATGAATCACTTTGTAATTACTTTAAGACTAGCATCAAATGAGTTACTATGAGTTGTAAAGCTATAATAAAATATTATGATACAATATTATTATATATGCACAATAAAACATTCATTAAAGCAAAAAAAATCTGTAGATGACATATATCATTTCAAGTATTTCAGCAATGGCATATCTATATTTGTAAGATGCAAATTTCCCCTCAGTCTGTTTCATTACTTGTAAAGGACAGCACCAACTTCCTCAAAGTATCACGAGTTAAATGAGGTATCTATGCAAGTTCTTTGAAGATCCTCCATAACTTAGGACCCAAACCCAAATAGCAATTCCAAACTATTTTCTATTGATAACCAAAGGTCAGGTTTATGCCCTTGTTAAGCAGAAAAAACGGGCTGACATCTGAAGTTATTAAGATCATATAAAATAATAAATTTAGCTTTTTAAGTCAATTTGACAACTTCCCAACAAAGCATAGATGAACTGTTTTCTTTTAATTAAAAAGAAGCAGAAAAGTCTTCTCAGTGACAGAAAAAAATTTTTCAACTATGTAATGCACAGTAAAACTGAGTAATTGTATCTTCTTTCATTTTTCATTTTTAGTGTCCTTCCTTCAAAAAACTTATTCACAGTAACTACTGAGAAAGTTTATTCAGTAAAAAAGAACATGATGATAAAAGATAATGAAGGATTATACACATTTATAACAGCACCATTACTTCTAATTAAAATATGTAACTGCCCTTTCAGGCCAATGAAAGCAAATGAGCCAGCAATGGGAGCTGCTTAGTGCTTTCAGATTGTTAGAAATGGGCAACCTTTAGGCAAAGATGTCTAAGAGTAATCCATGGACCACCTGCAACCAAATTATTTGAAGTATCTTTCTAATAGAATAGATTTGTGAAATATTCTTCACCCCTCTGATTTATTAAACTACAATGTCTTAAGAAGTAGAAAACAGAAATGAACAATTATAGTAAGTGTCCTGTGAATTTTCACAAACATCAGAATTCATCTGCAATTGACTTCACCACTGAGCACAAAGAAGGCAAAGTAGAACTGCTATGTGATGTTGGAAGAGTAGTACATTGAACATCTTTGGAGGGTACTGTTGATATCAGTGTCGACATATAGCAACTCTGATTTCAAAACTTAATTCATACCTTATAACTGCCAACCAGTAAATTACCAAAATAGCCACCTGAGAAAATCCATCGCAGTTGCGCTTTTCAAAACCTTGGTTATCACCCTTAAATATTAAGTAAATTATCTATATCATTTGGAAAATTCAATTTGTTTTATAACTTATTTGATGGAGCCTGGGTTTTTTAACCATGGAGCTGAAGAAGAAATAAATCCTTTGTTAGAAAATTTGGATGAAAAAGTATTGAATAAGCAATTTTACCTAATGAGAATTATTGGTCTTTACTCTTTGGTTATTTAGCATACACTTAAAACACCTCTGAAGAGAAAAAAAAATCTGTCTAAAAAATTAATTTCCTCCCTTGGAAATGGTACAAAATCTGACTGGCTTCTTTAAAAAGCAGTCTCACATTATAAAAATCGGTCAATGTTACGGTTAAGTGATAATCAGGGTGAGTGGCTCCAAGAGCCGCAATCAGAATTGTAGCATCTCAACACCCATTTCCTCAAATGAAATGCTAAGCAAAGTGTCTTAAATTTAAAACCAAACTGTCCAAGCCTTCTTGGTTATCTGCATGTTCGTGTATATTTTCAGTAACTGAGCCTAATATAATATTGTTTTGGGATGTTAAAAAGTGAGTATCACCTTCCTCAGTGCTGGTCATCCAAGTGGGTTCAACTTCAACACTGAACCCAGCAGTATCACCCTAATATCATTTCCTGACCCATATTTTTATCCCCTTTTTTCATGATGTGTTTGTTTAAGTATCTTCTATCCTCTTTAGTCCTGCAAGTTTTTCCTTCCAAAGAGATATTTCCTTTATCTTGTAATTTACTCGTGTTAGAAGTTCTCAGTTAACCACATAGATCTTTACTGAAATGCAGTAGGAGTTACCAGACACAAGTTGTTGTTTTCAATAAGCAAGAAGATCTCAGTGAATAATTAGTTTACTTGATTAAATTGTGTAGTGTTTTTAAAACCATATGTACTTGTGCATCAAAATCTTGTCAGTATATTTTATCAGAGAAAATAAGCACCATGATGCCATAACTTTATTATATACTATTACAAATAAACTATTGTATGTAAATATTTCTATAAATACTATTATATTTAAATGTACTATTACAGCAAAAAAGTTAAAGTAAAAATATCATCTTAGAAAAAAATTGAGAACGAAAGGGAAAAGAATGTAGGATCCTCAGAAAATGACCCTTTTTAATAATAGAATGTTCCTAGAAAATCAATATCAAATTTTCAGTAATCAGATTTTCTGATGAAAATTGAATTTACAGAAGAACAGATTGAAACCTAAAAATAAAAAGATCAAGTTGTGCAATAATTTCCCCTTCTGACATATAGATAAATATGAAAATAAGTAGGAAAAAACGTAAGTGTTCTAACATGACTGACATAACCAGTACTTTTATCTTTTATGATGTGAACTGAGTTGCTGAGAGCACTGAAATAGAGAATGTGTTTTATTAAAAATTGGCAAACTTTTCAGATCTGTTCCTATTCCAAGAAGTATTATGTTCCTGTTGAAAAAATTGACAATTGATGGGTTTCTTATAAGTCCCATGTGGTTCCATGTAATCATATGAATTTACACAAATTCATTTTAGCTCAATGATGATGGATACCTAGTATAACATAAGATTCACATATCCTTTGATCTCACTGTTATGGACCCATCATTCACTATCACTTTACTCCCCATTTTAATGGAGATGCTGAAAACTAAATGAGAAAAAAAATTAAAAACAATGGCCTTTTCATCTCTTTTCTTGGTTAACTTTAGAAATTCAATTTTGTTTATTAAACGTCAAAGCAATAAGTTACCAGGCCTTGGGCCAAGCCTTTCATCATTGCTGTCCCAAATTTCCTGTTACTGTCCGTTTCTGCTGGTATTTCTGGGGATGAGGCTCAGCACTGTGAGGCTGAGCAACCTACAGGGGATTCTGATCCATGGTAGGTCTTCAAATACTGACTGACGATGCCCAATTTAGTGTGCCTAGGGTTAGGCCTCCGAATTTGCATTTCTAACAAGTTTTCAGGTGATGCTGACGGTACTGCCTGGGAACCACATTTGGGTTACAGCATCGGTGAATAAACCAGTCTGTGAATTTTCATAAACTGCCTTTCATTCTCATTAAGTTATTATGATGAAATCTCACCACAAGTCTACAAATAAAATTAGACAAAAATATACTGAATCAGCTCTAGTCATTTGGCTCAGTGGTTAGAGCATCGGCCTGTGGACTGAAGGGTTGAGAGTTCAATTCTGGTCAAGGGCATGGACCTCAGGTGCAGTCTCCACCCCTGGCCCTGGTTGGGGTGCATGCGGGAGGCAACCAATTGATATCTCTCTTTCTCTCTCTCTCTTTCTCTCTCTCTCTCTCTCTCTCTCACACACACACACACACACACACACATTGATGTTTCTCTCTCTGTCTCTCCCTTCCACTCTCTCTAAAATAAAAATCAATGGAAAAAATATCCTCCAGTGAGGGTTAACAAACAAACAAACTGTATATAAATATATCAGCTTACAACACAAGTCTTTGAAAGAATGGTTTTATATGAAATATGAGCATACAATAGAAATTACACGGTACCTACAAAGAGGCATGTCTTTGTTGAATGGGTGAATAAAGAAAAGGAAATAATTTGCTTCCAAACCGAAACAAATAGTCAAATGCAAAATCTAAAAGGAAATAATTTGCTTCAAAACTGAAACAAACAGTAAAATGCAAAATCTAAAAGCCCTGGTTGTAAGACACGGTGTGCTACCAATACGAAGTATGGGGTCTCATTCTTCCCTTCATTTTATTTTAAGTAATATGGGTTTTATGGACTGACAGTATATTGCTACACACTAGTGTGCCCGAATATTTTGGAAAGAAGCCCAGGCAACGATTCTGTTAGTATACCGAATGGCCAGTGATACTATCTTGGGATTTTCTCCTTTATAGTTATTTATCTGGGATGCTCATCTGCCATTTTTAGACAAATAATGTGTTATCCTGCTTCCGTCATGAAAACCATCAGGGGCCAGACATATCCGCTACTCACAGCCTTAAACACATTATTGCATAATTCTGACTTTTTATAGAATGTGTCTTTCCGTAACAATAAAATGCACTCTATTTTGTTGTTTTAGAAAAATTATAGCTTCCTCTCAGGTCTTTTTAAAGGCCAAAGGAGTAATTTCCACATGACAACTTTATCAAGATTCCCCTTGGCATACATGTATAACCCATGGACACAGACAATAGTGTGGAGAAGGCCTGGGGTGGGGGGGGGTGGGGAGGTGGAAGCAGGGCGGAGGGAATCAATGGGGGGAAAAGGGGGACATCTGTACTACTTTCAGCAATAAAGGTAAATTTAAAAATATTTTGTGCATTCTATTTCTTTTAATCCATGGGGATTAACTTTGTTCACGGGTCTCCTCTTCAAGGACACTCTGTCCGTCCCCGCAGCCGCCTGCTCCGGGGTGTGTGGCCATGTACGCCTAGCATTCTGGGACAGACCTGAAATGAGGGGGACAAAGTGCCCAGGCATTAGGGGTAGTCTGGGGTAGATCTGGTCTTGGAAGTACAAACTTAGAAAACAACTTTCAACTTGAGGAAAGAGTCATGATATTCTTTGAGAAGTGACTGAGCAAAGAGATCCCGCTATTCTGCTCATTCAAAAGCCCTTCTCAGAAACACTGGGACACGAGGGCAGCAAACAGAGAGAAGGGCGGGCGGAGCAGCGGGAATTAGGCGGCTGGCGCTGCTTTGCTCACTCACGGAGGATACGTGGCGGAGGCTAGAGAGGCAGGGATGCGTGTGCCCACGGGCTGCCCAGCTGCAGATCTCAGGAGCCAGGCGTCCCTACACCAGAGAGGAAGGGGGCGTGTACACACACCTGCCGACACCCTGCTCTCTCAGCAGCCCCACACCCAGGGCTAATTTTGTTGATGAAGCTGCCCTTAGGCCACACCGTGTGAAGCTTGTGCACTGCAGTGTAGTAGCTAAGTGGGGAGTTCTGGAGTCAGACCCAGGAGCATTAAAAGTCAGCCTTGGACACTTAAAAAACTGTGTTTCTTGAACCATGTTACTTAAAATCTTTCTCAGTTCTAACTTCCCCATCACAAAGATACTGAGAGGCTAAAGAATGCAGCATAAAATTGCTTTTAGTTCACAGGAGATGGGGTACAACATAAATCCCAGGTATCTGCATCTCAGTGGTACGTTTTGTAATCCAGCGCAATCAAACGGGGCTTAGCCACGTCCATGGTGATAGCAGACCCTGTCTGTAGAGCTTTTCTTATAATGCAGCAAGTGTCTAGTAATGCATTTTCTGAACAATTTATAAAATTCAATAAACATTCAGTTCTTCTTTATTCTTATTATAAGGATAGTATGTTAAATCATATAAAATTATCACTTTATAGGTTAAAAATGATCCAATATTAGCAATTTTGTACTGTTCGCTCCAGTGATTGTGATAGCTGCAGTCTGCTACTCTTTTTTAATGACTGCTCAGAACATTACCCTGGTAGTCAAATTCTGGAAGCTCATACATGTGCTCGGGAGAATGCTTGGCACGTGGCATTCATGGGGGCTATTACTATAGCTCTTAATTCTGTAAAGTCCAGATATTTCCATTTTAATTGCTACTGATGCCCCAACATTTTACACACACCCTCTCTTCCATCAGTATTACAAATGTATGCATTGTGATGAGTTGCAAATGTGACCCCAAACCCACAAAAGACGTATGTTCTCTTTTAGAAGCTTATGTTACAAAAGAGATTTCTCAGCACATTTCTTTAGCAAAGTAAGGGACTTCAGAACAATGACAAAAAAGCTTGCTATTTTAGCAGCTTTATTGCTATGTTTTTTTAATGCAATAAAATAAACATTTCAATCTCATAAAAGTCTTAATTTGAGCAAAGCTATTTTCCCTTATAAGCAATAGGCCTAGCTTTTTAAATGAGCAGCGAGTTCCACACCACAGCAGCACGGAGGTAACACACAGAGTCCCAGAGCAACTCATTGACCTGACAGCAGGAAATAATGACATATCATCAGAATCCACACGGACAGTATCACTTTGCCAAGAAGCGTTAGGCTTCCTTTTTAAGTAAGATTTGATTTTGCTGCTATTTCTAGAGAGCTTGAGACCATCTATATCAATAAAATGCAAACATGTTCTTTTATTCATCTGACATGATCACACCTACATGCTGAAAAGAAAGCAAAGAGATTGGGGGCAGGGCTCCGATTCATAAGTTTTTAATATGCAAGGTTCTATGGTAGGGCATCCTCATGGAATGGGGGAAGCTTTTCATAAAAGCCAGTGCCTTAAATACTTATTCAAACTATTAAAAAGAAACAACAGTTCAAAATGGAGTCACATGTGCTAAGCCCCACCCCCACAAACCAAGGCTTACTAGCAGTCTCAACCTCTTCCAGGAATGTAACCTTTAACCAGCCAACCTGGGGTTGCCTGGTAAGCACGAGTGAGGCATCTGCCACACAGACCTCTGCCGTCTCCTAAAGGAGCGTGACCTTCCCAGGAATCCTTGAACAAAGCCAATTTGATATTTAAACATATTCAGTTGATTTTTTTTTAACCAAACATTACCACCTATAACTTGCAATTGTTAGCACCACTTGCTGATGAGAAAGAAACCTTTCCTGTATATTTTTGTCTTAGTTATTATAGGAGAGTTTATGAATTTGTTATTATGAGAGAGAGAAAGAAACGGGAGGGGGGAGAGAGAGAGAGAGAATGAGTCTTGGGGATATTTATCCAATATTCCCAAGAAGAAGCAGAGCATGAGGAAATTATTAAATGTAATAGAGCAAAATTAAATTTTATGAAGTACTTAACATAGATACTGTATAAAACAAGATAACACACACAAGGTGGAGTCACTTAGGCTAAGCTCCATGTCACCAAATCGAGACTTAACTTAATTACAGTTCTGGCTCTCTCAGAAATGAAATCTTACACCAGTGAATCAGGAAGCACCTGATCACCAGCAGTTAGGCAATGCGCCTACAGACCCCTGCCACCCACCGAGGGAAAGTGAATTTGCCACAACCAAGTCACTTTTTGCTATTGTAACTTTGTTGTCCTCACTCCCTTCTGCCTGTAAAAGATTATCATTTTGTAACTCCTAGCAGCTCCTTTAAAAAAAAATTCTCACCTGAGGATATGTTTTTATTGATTTTTAGAGAGAGAGAAAAAGGGAGAGAGGAAGGGGGAGGGAGAGAGAGAGATCGGTTGCCTTTCCCATGCACTCTGACTGGGAACAGAACCCACAACTTGGTTATGGCCCTGGGCAGGAACTGAGCTGGCAACCTTCTGGTGCACAGGATGACGCTCCAACCAACTGCGCCACCCAGCCAGGGCCCTAGCAGCTCCTTTTAATCTGTAGGCTGGATGCTGCCCGATTCATGAATCACTGAATAAAGTCAGTAAGATCTTTAAAATTAACTCAGTTAAATTTTGCTTTTAAACAATACAAAGGAAATATTCTGAATGATTTTTTTTACTTCCCTGATTTAAAACAGGAGAAAGAAAAGGCCGTGGCAGGTAGTATTATTTCAGAAGCTGAGCGGTTTTACTTAGAATTTCTAGGACAAAGCACTTATGTATAACACTTTTGGACGGAGCAGAACTGGATGATCAGGCAGCAAGAGGTTAACTGTATTGCTAGCATTTGTGTGTACACAGCTCACTCCATAAAACAGATACTTACTTGTATATAAGTATCATACATCTATCCTTTCAAACTATTCCACCCTTGTTCTATGTTACTCACTGACATGAAATGTCTCTATTACCAGTGTTCTGTTTGGGGTAGTTTTGCTTTTTAAAAGCTAGTTTTAAAATGGGCTGTTTCCTAAGCACTGAGAGGTTGAGGGCACTGACATCAACAAAATGTTACATCAGTATCTAGGGCATTGCCACACCTTTACCTTCCATTTTCTTCCATTGCGCGACCACCATGTCCTAGGCACTTTGGGGTGCCGAAGATGCGGCAGAGAAAGAAACAGGCTACAATGTCTTGTCCAGTGGGGTGCTGGCCATCTTTCCCAGGCCAGGGTGAGTCCCGCTCATTCACAGTGTAGGCCCCCTTTGCTCTACCACCTCTCTCTGTCTATCAGAACTTTAGTCTCTGGGGTAGAGAAAACAAGATTCTTCCAGTTGACCACAGAATGAAAAGAGTAACAAAGACAACAAAAGTTAGCCAAGAATCACTGGCCTACTCAACAGATGATAAGCATCATGTGCTATTTCACTGATTTGGAATGAGAAGACTCACAGTTAGGTTTTTTTGCAATGCCTGGTGACATCTGTCAACTCACTTTACCTTTATTTCTCCATTCAGAAGAGGGGAGGGGGGAGAAATGCAGGGAGGGTGGGTGGCGGGGGGACGGGACACCAATTCTTTCATCATCATACCTTATTTCAAAGCTGTGAAGCCTAATGAGATAAGATCTGTATCTCCGATACAACGTCTTGGGATTCTGGTAGCCACTAAAAAGTTTTGGTTACTTTCAGAATTTCACCTAGAGCAGCAGTAGCAGGAAAAGGAACATAGCAGTTGCAATGGCAGAACTACTGGTAGTCACGGTAGTAATATTTAATGCAAATCACTACGGAGTGAATTCATGTGTTTGGCACTGTTACAGGCATTTTTAGGGGTTAATCTTCAGAACCACCTGCTAATTGAAACATAACACTCTTAATCCCATTTTCAAGGAGCAAATTGAAGAACACAGAGGTTAAGAAATTAATCCCATCTTCAAGGAGCAAATTGAAGAACACATAGGTTGAGAAACTTGGTCAAGTTCACCGAGCTGGTAAGGAACAGAACCAAAGTTTGAAACCACATAGTCTAGTCTCAGTTTTTGTGGTTTTAATGATTATAATATATGACCTAATTTCTATGCCCCATTACTGTGAAAAGCATGCTTATAAATATTACCATGTATTTTTCACAGAAAAGGTTTGACAGATAAAAATACTGCAGTCAAGAGTATTAGATGTGCCTGGCTGGTGTGGCTCAGTGGCTGAGTGTCAACCTATGAACCAGGAAATCATGGTTTGATTCCATCAGCCCTGGTTTGGGCTCAATTCCTAGTAGGAGACGTTCAGGAGGCAGCTGATCAATGTCTCTCTCATCACTGATGTTTTTATCTCTCGCTCTCCATTCCTCTCTCTGAAATCAATAAAAAGATATTGAAAACATAAAAAAAGATGAGTATTAAATGCCTTTTCCAAGGTCACTAAATTATAGGTATGGGAGTATAGCCTAACTTTTCACTCTTGTTTCTACTATAAAATTAAATCCCTGTTATCTAAAAACTCAGCATATACTGGGATATAAAATTCAATATGCTAGTGACAAATATAGCAAAACTATTTTAAATCCTTGGGTATTAACATGGTGCCGGGGGAGAGAGAGATGAACAAAACCTCGGTGATTTTGATCAAAGTCACCCTCAAATGGCAGAGTCAGACACCACCTTCCTGGGTCCCTGGCCCTTCACTCAGGAGCCCCACTCCCAGGCCACGCTGCCTGCCTGCATGCCTGGCCCGGGTTCCTACAGAACTGCATTAATTAACTTAGTGAGAAATAAAACAACCTGAAGAAATTAGCATCGATGTTGACTTTAAAACTCAAAGGAAACAATTAACAATGACCTTCACAGTGAAATGAAGAACGTTAACTCAGGGGCCCTGACCATATTTTCAATCCCATAAGGATGTTTACTCATTTGAGTCAGCAACATTTGTGAATATTTCACTGCAGAAGGATTTATGTTATCCTGAAGTAAACTTCCTTTTCTTCTTTATTATTTTGCAGCAAATCAGGCTCACGAATTGCTCTCTAATTAACTGTCTTTCATATCGTTTTCTTACAGAAGCTGCTGAGTGTTTAATTATTCAAGGGACAAGGGGAGACATTCAGACACATTACCATGAATATGGAAGAAAGAGAGCTAGAAATATTTGTGGAGAACCCTCCTGAACTCCAGACTCATACAAACTTCAAGCTGTCCCTCGTCACGTCCACCTGGATACCTATTATACATCTCAAGCTTACAAATGACCTACTCATTTCTCCCTTTCAGTGTATTCTCAACACAGCAGCCAGAGTGATCCTCTTAGAAAGCCAATCAATTACACCTGCAATATGAATACAATCTTTAAGCCAATTATACCTCAAAAAAAAAGTCACCATGTTATTCCTTTTTCAAAACCTATGAAATGGCTTCCTTCCTCATTCAGAGAAAGCTGAAGTCATCCTAGAGGACTGCCAGTCCTGCATGGTGTCTGCACCCATCTGCCCTCAGCCTTCGCCACCGCCCCTGCTGCACCAGGTCACTGATCTGTATTCAGTTCTCCAGTTTGCCAGACACCACCCTACCTCAGGGCCTTGGGCGCTCCACCTGTCTGGAGCATCCAGATGTCCACATCGCGCTTGTCTACTTCCCAAGTTGCTTTATGCAACTGTGACTTGCTCAGTGAGGCTTTCCTCCCTTCACTCCTCTACTGAAACTGCAACTTTGTCCCCAGCCACTCCAGTCATCTCTCCGCTTTATTTCTCTCCATCGCACCCATCACCATATCCTACGCTGCATATCCTGCCGTAACTTACTTTGTTCATTGTTGCATACTCCCTCTATAATGGGCACTGCAGGAAGACAAGTCTTGGACTATTTTGTTTGTGCTCTATTACTAATGCACAGAACACTGCTTGGTCCATAATAAAGTGTTCAATGCATATTTCTTGAATTAATGAATAAAGGAATAAATGAAAGACGAGTGGAATTTCATTTTGTAAAATAAGGAAAAGAGACTGGATGTGAAGGGACCAGCTGTGCACCCGGCTACTTGGGAGTACTAAGCCAATGACCTGATGTGGTCGGATGTTCCGGCAAAGATAATAAATAAGAGTGAATGCTGGCTCTAGATATGCTCACCAATGGAGTCAGGCAACCCATTTACTCTGTGTAAGTACAGTAGCTGTTCAGGAATGACAAACTTTGGTATTTGTTCCTCAGCTTTCAATCTCCCCATATCCATAGGCATTTTAAAACTTCCCTTATCCCTGCCCTTCTAGTCAGCTGCCCAAAGTTACATCTCTAAGCTCATATCCTTCAGCCACGTGTCTATAGGCAGGTGCCTTAACCTATTTGTGCCTCTTCATAGAGAAAAAGCTTCAGGTTCCACCAAGCGATTTACACTCCCAAGTCTAGCAGAAGTTCCCCTGGGACCTCACTGGAGGCAGGGCAGTGTTTGCAGATGTCTGGGGGGAATGTTCCTCTCGCTTCCCTCCAAGATACAGACTTCTGTCCTTGGCCCACAGCAGGTTCAAGGAGAAGTTATCCCTCAGCAGAAGCAGAGGCTTATTATCTGAGAGGGCAAGTGTTCAGGTGGAAGAAGTGATCCCTACATGCACGTTGGTGAGCTCATTTCTACTATCAGGTACAATATTTGGCTGTCACCTCCCTGAGTAGTTAACAGAAACAGAAAGATAAACTCATCAGCTGTGGTTTATCTGGTTGCCTGTACCTGAAAAAGTCCTGATGTGAACAATTTTGCTACTGTTTTATATTTCATGCTTAATTAAATTACTGAGGGGCTAATTTATTTTTCAGCTCAGGAACATTTGTTCTCGTAATTTTATGTTCAGTTTAGTAGCACTGCTCCTTCTCGTGACTGTCACCATCATTAAGCAGGATTTCTACGGAGAAACTTCACTTTAAGGAGAAAAGCTGAGCCTTTGTACCTGTCCAATGTAACTTCCCACCATGAAGTGGAGTGACAATATGTAGATCTCCATGTGGTGTTTAACTATACAAGACTTTGTTTAAACATTTGAATGTTTAAGTTGAGTGAGCTACCGTATCCGTTATATTCAATACTATAAAACCAAAAACATACACAACCACACATAAAACAACAACAAAATAATCCTATCTCATATCTGGTTGAAAGAGACCACAAAAATCCAGTAGAATGTACACAGTAAAATCCATAATGCCCAGGAAACCAAGTTGAACTGTAGTGTGAGAGAATTAACTACTCTACAAAGCCTCTAGCCTCCAGGAAAATACACTTGATAAATTGGGGAGGAGGGGGCAGGGGCATTTATATCTTTCTCTTTAAAATTTTCTTTTCTTTTTTTAATATATCTTTATTGATTTCAGAGAGAGGAAGGAATAGGGAGAGAGATGGAAACATCAATGGTGAGAGTCATTGATGGGCTGCCTCCTGCACGCCCCCGACTGGGGACCGAGCTGCTACCCGGGCATGGGCACTGACTGGGAATTGAACTGTGACCTCCTGGATCCTAGGTCGATGCTCAAGGGGTGAGCCACTCCCGGCCGGGCTAAAATTTTCATAGATATAAACCCTATAAATTGTTTCTTTTAAGAAAGTTTTCCAGACATGGGATTATACAACATTTAAAGCTGGTCGCTCTCTTGTATCAATGTTTCTCTCTCTCTCTTCCGCTCTCTTTGAAAAGCAATGGGAAGAAAAAATATCCGGGTGAGGATTGAAAAATAAATAAATAAATAAATAAATAAATAAATAAATAAATAAATAAATAAATAAATAAATAAATAAATAAATAAATAAATAAAGCTGGAAGGTAGGTTAACTTCATTTACTCTGAGAACTTGACCTTATGGAATACTGAGCTCTAAGGGAGTGCGGTAAGTTGTGGTCAAGCTGGACAACAGGGCTCCTAACTTTGACCCCAGTGTTTTCCTTGGTGACTAAAGGAGGAGACAATCTATCATACTACAGTCTCTTTGAGAATTACAGAATATTCTTAGACTTGAAAAAAACTAAAAATTCAATGTCTCATTTGACAGATGAGTAAGCAGGTGCCCATGAGTGCTGCCTCATTTAAAATCCAGTGAAAATAAAGTACATTTTCTTGCTACATACTTTTTCCTTTATAAAATAAAATAGGATTTAAAAGGATTTGGTATCCTTACAACTCCTGGTTCAAATAAAATCATTCACAGATGTCAATATTAAAACTGATGGAAGCTGAGCTTCTCTGAAAAAAAAAATAAGTGGGGCTTCTTACGCTATCTTGAGCTTTAGAAGTATCCTGGACACACACTTGAAGTTACTGTTGTAAAGGAGAGAATACTGGTATAACTTTCAGCTTATATGTTTCTCAGACAAATAGCTTGAAGCTCTTCATCTATTTCTGAAGCGTTCATCATTTCTATGGCTCCTCTTTCCAAGCCCTCACATTTACTCTGGCAGTACAGACAGAGGGGTGAGTAACACACAAGGACTGAACATTTACTTTGTCCCAGGCACCACTCTGGTTCTCCGTGAGTCCTGGAGAGGAGCCAACAGAGTTCTGGACTAAATAGCTTAATAAGCATCCAGCTACCTGAAACCCTAAAGAGTACACTGAGCTGTCACAAGCCATGAAGGACCTTCAGGGAGTCTGCCCAGTGACTTGTGTCACTGGAGTGGCAATGTGTTCATGGGGAACAAAGAGCAAGGCCTTCTGTGGAATTCTCGGGTGTTCTCATTTCTGTTCTGCCTCATTTTGGTTATTCTGAGACTGTGAACGTGAAAATGATGTCTACACATAGATCACTGAAAACTAAATAGGAACCTGACACAGGATCAGTTTGGGAGGAGTATATTTTTTGAAACTAAATAAAACCCCTTTCAATATCAATGAAGGCATCTGATAGAAGTATCTGAAGTTGGGGTTGGCAATGGCGTTACTGGAAATAAACTTTGTGTTCACTTATACTGAGGAGAGTCAGAAAAGAAAAAAGAAAGAAAAATTTGGCAATATTCCCATGAAGCATTGTATTCTCGACTCTAGTTTTACACAAAAGAGAACCCATAACTCTCTTGTAGCAATGGGCTTTTAAAACATTCTGCTTTCCCTTTAAACTAACAGCTAAGAAAGGGAAAGCTGAATATTCAAAACAAGACAAAGCAGATTTACCTTCAAATCCAAGAACAGCAGTTTTTGCACAATTCAAATGCAGCCATTGAAGATAAAACATTTGCTGATGATGAGACCAGAGAACATCGCCTCAGATGTCACTGTTATTTATCACCCCCGAGCTGAACATCAGAAACCAATTCACACATCACAATGGTTGTGCCACTTATCATGAGGCACCTTTTTTATTTTCTTAAACAAAATCACATTTTTTGTACTTTCAAGAATGTTTCAAAGCTGAATTCTTTCAAGACACTTGGAGATTGATCTTCAGATTCAAAGTAGTATAGCAGTTAGAGGTTAAAAAGAAATTATCAACAAGCCTAGCACTGGTAGCTGGCGTCTGAAATTCCTACAGGAGGGTCAGTGCAGGTAGTTGCTACAGTGTGAACTATGCATAGTGATTTCCAGCATCCTCACCAAGTTGTTCTGCTTCTGGGAAAGTTGCAAAGGGCCATTAATTAACTCAGCAAAGTTACATAAGGAAAATCCTAAGAAAAACATTAATGCACTATACAGTAGGATTTTGTAGCTAATCAACTCCATTCATTCAGCCCTAACTAAGCCTTTTCAGGGTGCTATGAACAGTTACAACAGAATAAGCAGTAGGATTATGATTTACCCAAAAGATAAGTCTCAGTGAGAAAAGGAAAATGATATTCCAAAACATTCAAACATAACAAACAAAACACATTTCTTAGGCCTATTATTACCTGAAGACATTATTCCTACTTCTGAGGTGATCACAAGTTAGGCTCTAGACACTAATGCCTTTGGATCAGAATAAGCACAAAGCCCTACCCAAACCTTGGTAGATTCTGCTAAAGACAAGACTAAATTCCTTTGGAATTCATTGATTCTCTCCACTTACATATGTACTTTGCAAGTTGTTTCTACCTCCTTTTGTTCTCAGGTTTGGCACTCTGTCTCCCATCTCTGTGTCAGCATCCCCTTCTGGCCCTTTCTAAATTTTTCATACTTCAGAGAAGACAAAAATAAGTTTTTGGTAGATAACATCTCATATTTTATCCCATGTCTCCCTCTTTCTCACCCCTCCAGACGCCCCATGATGCATAAGAACTTTGAAGATAATTACATATTTATTGTGCCCAGGTTATAGAGACTGTTGATAGGAAAGAGAGAAGGCTTACTCCTGGCTAATATTCCCCAGGAGGTTCCTTCTTCTCAAGATCTGGGATTTGGAATCCTAATTCCTAGAAATGATTGTTGTCTCCAAGTGCCATGACCCATAGATACCTTATTTTGTATAAAGAGGCACATCTGTTGATGATCTCAGTTATCAACAAGTAAATAAAAACAAACTTTGAAGCTGAAATACTGGTTAGAAATAGATGAACTGGCTCAAACTACCTTGAAATTGAAGACATTCATACCCAGAGAAGGTAAATACTATGCCCATGGTCACCCAGCTTGTTGTAGGAAATTGATAGTTCAAGATGTTAGTTCTGAGATATCCTACAGTTTGTAATTGACTTGATTTAATACTTAGGTTTTATTAATTTCAATCATGCCTCATTCAAGAGATCATTCTTATCTCTAGTAAATGTGTCTTGCATTTGGGAGCCTATCCAGAATCTAAAATAATGCTTTCAATCACATTACTTCTATTTTTCAGAAGATAGACAATGAGACCACTTTCTGAGGTTAGTCAACAAGAAAACATAACAATTTTAGTATATTTTTACATAAATATGCACATTTTGGCTTGTCCAAGTTCATGAAAATTGGGGAAAGGTTGAAGTGAAAACATTTCTTCCCATCTGACTTTATTTCCAAGTTCTCTCAGAAGGACACTGAATCAAGGAGTGTTTTCCAGTGGCCCTTGTTTCTTTCACTGCTGTCAAAACACAAATGAGTAAGACATGATTAGAAGTAGTTTACTTGCAGAAGAAATACAGGTGGGCAAAAGTAGGTTTACAGTTGTGAGGCAGTTGTGAGTACGTGAAACAGTTTATTCTTGTATTATTATTTATTAATTATTGTATTATTTTCCATACAAATAACTGTAAACCTACTTTTGCCCATCCCTGTATTAACTTACTAAAGCACAGATCCTGATAGGCTGCAGTCAGGTGCTAAACTGCGAGAAATAGAATGGAGTTCACTAGAACAAAATCTAGAAAGACTTGCAGAGTCTTTAAAAGGTGGAGAGAGAGAGAGAGACCGCAATGAAGGTACAGAATTAGCATGACAAACCAGGGAAGAAATATAAACAACCCGGACAAAGCAGAGAAGAGGTGCCGGGGTACAGTGGGAAATCATGTGGAAATTAGTTTCAGGCCAAGGATTTAGACTTAATGCATTATGGAATAGAGTTTACATTCAACTTCATCTATTCTTTAGGTTGCCTTTTGTTAAAATTTACTAAGCCTATTTGGAAAGTGGAGTTGGATACAAGAAAGTTGACAAATGAATGTGAAAACTTGTTTTCATTAGTCCTAAACTGAAGATTTCTAAGCTGTTAATTCATGACTTTATTTAACAAAATATTGCCTCTTCATCATCTTGAAAAGAAATTCTGACTTTCTTTCAAACTGACTTTATTTACTCATACATATATATATACTTATTTAAAACCATATTCATTAGTGGCCATTGTTTTGTCTCTTCAGTGAAGTGCAACTTTGAGCATGGAAAAAAAAACCACCACTGATGAGAAACTCAGCATCTTTCTGCCACAATGATCTATCATGAAGTCTGGGCCACTATTTATAAATCATTTCCACATGCTCAGGTCTAAAACCAAGGCTGAGAGGTGTTACTACTTAAACCTCAATTGAGGTTTATATAAACTTAGCTTTTCCCCAAATGAACTAAATATAAACTTAAATTTTTTTCACTTGTGCAAAAGAAAAAGGCAACCATGCTTCATGTAATGCAGCATGCTTAATGCTACAGACTTTTTAATCAAGAAAATTTCAATCAATCCTAAGGAAATTCAGTATCATTAATTCTTATTTTCTTTTTTAGCAATAGAATTAAAAACTAGATTTTAACTGCCTCACCCATTTATTTTAATATTCTTGTGTAAGAACAAGGACTGAAGGAGAGCACAGAGTGCTCCGACAACTCAAGGCAACAAATAAGTATGAAGATGCTAATCCAAGCTGAACCACTGACTCTCTTCATTACCACAAGCAAATCATCCTATGCGCGGCCCTTCTGGCCAGCCCTGCGGCACACCTAGTCAAAAACAATGCTAGTAATGAGAATCAGACTTCTGTACACAAGTCCTGCTACTTCAAAAGGATTCATGTTACTCCAAGCTCCCCCGCCCCCTAAACACTTGCTTTTGGTTAACAGACTTTGACATAGAGTTTTATTTTTTCATTTCAAATAATATATGTGTAACTCCTGTCATAATTCATAACAACTGCTTAATAAAGAAATAGAAAGAAAACGAAGTGACCAATCCATAATTTGCTATAACTCGCTTTCATGTTCATGATGAAATTAATTCTTAAGGGTTTACCCACTGCTGGGTTAGTTTATATTTTGGAGGGTAGGAATCCAGCAGGTATCCCAGTAACATAAAATGCTGAAAGTAAATTATTCAGGGAAAAGTAACAGAGCTTTGGGTCTTAAACCAGAGTTTGTAAATATTCTGGGAGGCAGTTTATTGAGAGAAGTTAATTATTATTAAATTTCTTTGATGAATACGGTTTTAAAACAAGTTCTTGTTAACAATTCTAAAATGCAACAATTTCCACATTAAACCATAACTGTTTAGCCAGATGTTACCATATAAGGTATATATAATATACACATTAATGTATATTATAAACCCCAAATTGTAAATTTAATAATCTAACAAGTTGACATCAGGCTCCATTTTCTCAGCTAAAGAGGACTTTACGCGAGTGCCCACCTCCTGCCTCTCGTTCAGATAATGGTCCATTTTGCCATGTTGATGCTTTAGGCATCCTACGTAATGTTTTGACATTATTTCTTTGATTTCCTTATCATGGATCATGACACCTTTCTGCTTCCCCTGGCAGTTCGTGTCCTGCACTTTCAAGGTTTTCAAACCGTGAGCATAACTAACCCTTTCCCCTGCTTTCTGCCGGCTGCCCTTCCTCTTCAAGTGGGAATAAATACATGCGCCACTCAGTCCTTGGCGGTGCGTTACGGCCGCCAGAATCGATGCCAGCGTTGCTTTATTGGAGCCTTGTGCTCTTCACACTTGCTCTGTGATGAGGAAAGGACTCAGGCACTGTGTTCCTACTCCTTTGCTAGCGCCTTCATCCTTCCTCTTGGTCATGTCACATTTCCTGTGTCTTTGGGCTATAAAGGAGGCCTTGCATTAAAGAGCAAGAATAGTCCGATGATCTTTGTAGCACATTTTACTTTTCAAGGAGGTTACATTTTCAATGATTTCTATAGTTTTACTACTGAAAGTTCTCTCAGGAGTGATTAAAAGCTCAGATATTAGTATAATCCAAAATATTCTTTCAAAGCTTATAGCATAATGACACTCATATAATTGAAAAATAAAAACCATAGTTAATCATGATGCGTGTGCATGTACACAGACACACACACACACACACACTTCCATGATAAAGACTCTAAGCTGAGTAAATTTTACAAATTGGAGTAACATGGATTCTTTTGAAGTAGCAGGACTTGTGTATAGAAGTCTGATTCTCATTACTAGTATTGCTTTTGACTAGGTGTGCTGCAGGACTGGCCAGAAGGGCCGTGCACAAGACTCATCTGATCCGTATCATCACCCAAAATTCAAGGGTAAGAGTTAGCCTTGAGAATATTCCCTAGAAGAGCCAAGTATGTATTGAGATACAACCAAGACCCCTGTTTTCAATTAACAGTCAAGACATCTCTTGGTAAATTACTGTTTCTAGTTTCTCTTTTTGAAGGACAGGTAACTTGATTTAGATTCATTTTCTATTTTCTATTCCCTTCCCCCTCGGCCAGCAAAACGTATCCAGCATCACTTTTACCTTTTTCTCTCCAAAGAAAGTGATAAGTATCAAAGTTAAGTGGGAAAATTGATAATATATATATTATTAAAATACACATTGCAACCAAAGTTAATGACTTAGAAAAAATAATAAAATTGACTTCATTTCCATGCTTTCCCAACTGATAATTCATTATCAATAATACCTCCCATTATCCTAGTGCATGTACCAAAATAAAAATGATCACAATAAATAAATAAATACATTAATTAATAATAATAAATAAAGTATGGGCAATGCAATGATTTCCTGAACATTTGTTTTTTCTTTGTCTTTGGAACCCTGTGTGATCTTAAATCTTGTAGTATTAGGAACATTCTCAAGAAACATTGATCTTATAGCTGATTTTAAAGTTAGAAATACTGGCAAGCAAATTCAACAATGCCTTTATATGATTTTGTGTTTTATTAGTCATTACACCAACTACATATATCTGAGTACATAACTCACACACAAGTGCAAGACATCAATGATTTTTGTTTCAGACAATGCCTGGTACACAGCTGGATCCAAGGACTTCCAGGATGCTCTGTAGCATAGTTGTAATTTTGATCTGGTTGTGGGAGGAAGTGAGTTCTGCATTCACCTACTCCACCATCTTGACAGGAAGCTCTAAATTACATTTTTTAACAAGGACTTTTAATATCTACTGTCTTAAATGACTTTTAAAACAGATATTGCAAGTGAAAACAGTAAAGGATTATTTCTTTTGGGTTCCACATTCCACATCTGCATACCCTAGTCTTCTCTCACTAATACCTCTAGTGCTTCCCTTGCTTCTCTCCCCTCCAATCTAACCCCATACTGCAGTGGTTTGCTCTAAACCCTCCAGAGTACAATACTGGTACATATTTTATATGTTACAATTTTATAAAAACAATTTTATGTAATAAAGAGGACATGATCTTGAAAATCAAGGAAATAGTATATACAATTTTAGGATTATTTAAGTTGTAAACAAGAAAAATTTATTTTGTGTTTAAATATTTAATAATGTCTCTACCTTTGTCTGAAATGGAAAAGAAAATAAATTAACATTATCTTCTTTAAGGGCATATGTTTCCATTTATTTTGTTATCTGTAGACATTAAATATAAATGAAGCTCTCCTACAGTTAAATTGCTTTTGTTATTTAATACTCATACTTCTAGATAAATATTAGAGGTAAGTGAGAGTCTTTCTCATGCCTTTACAAAGAATTACATTCTTAGGAACAAACATATCTATGCTGCTTTGCCCCAAGATGCAAAAGCATGCTTATCAGATATGTAAATGGCAAAAAGCTAAATTTTTCATTACACTAGAGACAAAAATCTGGATTCATGAGCTCATCAAGAAGTAATGATAAGGCATGGGAGATTCAGTGAAATGTAATAATGCAAAGAAATGTATATAGGTTAAATAAAATAAAAAGACACCAATAGAGAACTGGAAAGTCTTGGTTACAAAGTATGCCACCTAAAAAACACCTAGCAATTTAATTGGCTTCACACTGTAATATATCAACAGCATGACATGGCTTACCAAAGAGTTAACACAAATAGATGGTGTTAATGGAATTAAAGGCAAAACACAAATATCTGTGTACCATGATTTTGTCAGGAAACATCTAGAATATTCAGTTCAGGTTCTGAACCCCCACTACATGCGGCACATTGGAATCTAGAAGACATTCAGAAGATATGCATAATGCGAAAAGAACTATAAGTATGTCATCAGGGGTGAGGCAGAAAGGGAGTAGCTGCTTAACCTGAAAAGAAACCAAATTCAGGGATACAGGACAGCCATCCAACTACGGCTTATCTCAACATAAGCTATCACAAAAGGCAGTTGCTATCAAACTTGAAAGGTGTTCATTGTCCACTGTATTTCATATTTCTTAACGTTTTTTTATTAGTCTGCAGTTACTATAGAACATTAAATTATGTAAAGAAAAAGACATAGTTTATTAAAATTTGCTCTCAAAATAAATAAGACCCTACTCATTAAAAAGTTTGGTTAAAATTGATTGGATTAATTATTATGCTATAGGCTGAATATTTGTGTGTCCCCCCCCAAATTCCTATATTGAAACCTAATCATTATTATGATCCTATTTGGAGGTGGGGCCTTTGGGAGGTAATTAGGTCATAAGAGTGGAGCCATCATGCTTGGGGTCAATCTCTCATAAATGAGACCCCTCAGGGCTCTCTCCACCTTCTAGCACATGAGGACAGAGTGAGAAGACAGCCAACTGTGAATCCGAACGAGGACTCTCACCAGACAGAGAATCTGCCAGCCATCCCCTTGGTCTTGGACTTCTCAGCCACCAGAACTGTGAGTAATAAATTGGTGTTTTTATCAACCACCCTGCCTATGGTAATCTGTTACAGCAGAACTAAGACATATTATATCAAAATGAAAGCAAATAGTCATTTTCTAATCAAAAATTTTTTAGACAGTACACACAAAGGTATTTCCCCACAACTTCTTATAAATATAAATAGGTCATATGTGCTTTGTTACATTACATTCTGAGGGCGAGAAGTATGGTAGGCAAAATCAATTACAAAGTGAAAAAAATCTATAAAGTCTCTCCAGCAGATTCTTGCCTTCTAAGGAAAAAGGTGTCAAGACTTCCTGGAGCCAGGGAAATCCTTGTACAGTGAACTAAAAATAAAGATGGAAGAAGAAGAGGTGGGGAGTATCTCCACATGCTGTAATCATTCCAGGGCAATAGTTTGTTTCCTCACCCCCACATGAAGTCACTCCCCTCCAAGACATCGAGTGCCTGTGCTTGGCTCGGCCCCCACAGTGAGACCCAATCCAGTGGGAGGCAGAGAGCCCAATTTCATTGTCCTTGATCTCTCCCTATCAGTGACCAGATTACTGCCCTTGAGTCCATACTGGTCCATAAGGTTCATTCCCCACCTGCATTTACACTTCAACTCTGCACCCTACCTGAGCTTTGCTCCTGCCTCCCTCCAGCCTGTTCTCAGCCCAGGCTGTCTGCCACCTCCCTTCCCAGAACCACTCCCTTTCTTGATCCAAATCCTGATATGACTTATTACTTTCACTTGCTTTTGTTCCTTCAACGTTTAGCAAGAAAGGGTGGAAATATATAAGGAAATGCAGGGTAATCTGCTAAATTTAGATGAAATATGTGAGTCCTTGGGGACCCTGAGCTGAAAGGATAGAAACTGAGGTTCTTAGACTTTCCAACTGGTTCTGGAAGCTCATTTCCAGCAGAGCAAACCTGAAGCTGTGTGGGAAGGGAGCAGATGGCAGAGTTTTCTCCAGGTGCACCTCTTGCCACCATGGCCCTAGGAAAAACCATGATGAAGTCAGAATTTGTCTATGGAATCTTTCAATCTTACCTTTGAATTTCCTTTTGTGGTTTTCACTTGCTTTCCAATGTTCCTCTGGGCTATGCAATAAATACCCTCCTAGAACTTCTCAGATGCCCCTTCCTATTCTTGTGCATCAGTTAAAACTCTCTCAAAGAATGACAGAATTCTAGTAAGTTTTAATCTAGTTAGTACAGTTAACACTAAGTTGTTCACTATGCAGAATTCTCCTGTGACATTTTGCTTTTTAAAATATGATTATTAATCTCAATGATTTAATAGAATCTGAAATTTGTAGAATACATGAAAGATCATTTTGACCAGGGAGCCATTTTTCTTTTAGCTGATTTTCCAAAATAAATTATATTGAATAAAACTGTTGGGGGCAGAAATGTTGATCATGCTCTGATGACCACGATTGCTAGCTGTAAGAAAGTTATATGAAATATTAATGTTCTGTTAACTGTGATTGTTCTGTTCTAATTAAAGGAAGCATATACTAACCTGGCTGGGAGTTGTACACCCTGGAACATTCAAAATGTGAACCATTCTCCTTAACTGCCTATCATCATGGCAAGATTAACAACCTTGTTGCAGAAACAAAGGGGTTCTGGAGTCAGCCCACCATTTTGCAACCCCCCAGCCAGCATTTCCTGCAACCTATAAACCATTAGACCCATTCTTATTCCTTTTCACCCACTCTCCCATATAATCTTTGTCCTTCTACCCCAATATAAGCAGCTGGCTTATGTGGGGGGAGGGTAGAGCAGATTTTATGAGGACAAATCCCTCTGCTTTCCCATTTTGCTGACAATATTGGAATAAACACTCATATATGAGTCTGCTTAATTGGCTAAAGTAGCGACAGGCAGCCCGGATACATTGTGTCCGGTTTGAAAACTACCTCTTTAGCACCAACCTCCATCACTTCATGTCTGTAAGTAACTCTATATTCTACTTAACTATAAAACAAATAGTCCTCCACTTGGGACAGAATGTGAATTTGAGTTTGCCACAGATAAAGCATAAATATATTCCACTATCTGTTGCTTGTATGATAAAGAAAACAAGGATATGGAGTTAAGGAGCATAGAAAATCAATGTAACAGCAGAACTGGAGGACTTCTAACGGGCAGAATCATTTCTGTATGTCTAACTAGTGAAATGGTCAGCATAGAACTCTTCAGGGCTGACTAAACAGGTCCTTAGCTTTTTTATTTGTTTCATTTTATTTTTTATTTCACTGCCTGTGGGCATTTTCATTAGAGGGTGAGAAGAAGGGGATAACAATAAAGCAAAGATGATTATTTCAGCTGTTTTTTCATACCTCCAGTAAACTGTGTGGGAAGAAAGTTAAAGCTGAAAAATAATGATTTGGGTGAATTTCAGATTAAATTTATTCATGTCTTATGACAACAGTGACCAAAAATCAACTGCATTCTGTGCAAAGAAGCTCCCTTTTGATACCACTGTAAGTAACTAGTTATTAATAGGAAAAGAGCAAAAGGAAGGCCAGGTATTACAGGCATGTCATTTGGGCAGCTTCATCAGGAAGCTGCAACTTTACACTCCCCAGGGAAGCAAGGGCCCATTCCCTGAAAAATGCTGGGGAAGGGGATTGGACAAAGGAAAGATAGACACATGCCCAGTAAAGTTCAGGTGACATAGGGAAGGTACTTGCCTGTCAATCACACCTGGGAACAGAAATGGTTGGCAAGAATGGGTGTGGACCCTGCAAGGGCAGGGAAACTGGGGGATACATAATCTCCTAAACAAAGGAGTTCACTCTTTCTTGTTGCTCTTGTTGCTCTTGTTAGTGGGGCTCTTTTGATCCTGCTTCTTTGCATTTGTCCCTATGGCTCAAGGCCATGCAGACCCCACACACAGTGGACTAATGGACTGCAATGGGAAACACGAGCTAAACTTAGCCTGTCGCTAGACTGGAACTGGCTCCAACAAGGAAACTCTGGACACTGGCTCTGATTTTAGCTCGAGTGAAGCCCCAGCTACACTTCTATGACTGGACTAAGGGAAATTAGACTTTGGAAACTCAGGGATTTAATTCCACACAATTAAAAATCACTGGTTCTCTGGTGTGAGTCTCAGAAAATTCCTTTTCTCTGGATCTTGCAAAAGTTCCTCCCCCACTAACGACCAGGGGAGATGAGGCTTGCTCTCTTCTGTTAACAGTTTTAATGAAGGCTTCTAAAATCAGCATGTGGGCTATATGTATAATTTTTAGTAACTTACTAGGTAATACAAACAAACAATAGTAATCTTTATATAACTGATATTCTGGGCAAGTCTGATATCCATACGTTCATCTCAGGCATGAGTTTACAATATGCTCACTCATTCACTGATCATCTGATTCACTAATCATCTGATTAGCTGAATCATCCTTATTTTATCTGATTCTCCTTTTCCGTTTGCCTTTTTCTTATGTTTATATATTGGTTTGGGTCATTTTATGATAGATTTTCATAAACACAACTATCCTAGTGAGATGGGAGATCAATATTTGTTTCTATCACTGTAATATAAGGTAGATATATATATCTTATTAATCTAATATTTCAATCAACTGCTGCATTAATACTAACGATTAATGCTGTCTTACCTGCACACTAGCTCTTCTAATCTTTGGAACTTCTAATTTGTAGCAGAGATGGATAGGCTATGAGTGGGAGACTGTAAAGATTACTTGCTATTTATCTGTCCCTTAGGAAATATTTTATTGCCTACATAATTACTTTGGCCAAACTCTACAGTTACACTGCCTGCTTACACTGTTTAACTAGAAACTTCTCCCCAATTACATTTTTAAAAACAGACTCTAGAGTTAGAAGGCATGTTGGTAATCATAAAATCTAACATTGCACAACCCAGGAAGTATTCCTGTCAGATGGTATATTACTTATGTATAGCTGCCTAACAAATTACTCCAAAACTTGGCAGCTAAAAACAACAAGTGCTTATTATATCACATAGTTCTGAAGCTCAGAAATCTGGGAGCAGCTTCGCTCAGTATTTCTCATGAGGTTGCAATCAAACGGTCACCTGGGGATGCAGTCATGTGAAAGCTAGACTGGGGCCTGAGGATCCACTTCCAAGCTCACTCAGATGGCTGTGGGCAGGAGGCTTCCACTCCTCACCACAGAGGTCGCTTCATAAGGCTGCTCACGATATGGCAGCTGGATTCCCCCAGGAGCGAGTGATCCAAGAGAACAAGAGCGCCTGACCAAAATAGATGACGCAGAGTCTTTCAAGGCCTAATCTTGAAAGTGGCAAACGATCACTTCTGCTACATTCTCTTAGTCACATGCACATGTAATTAAAATTTGGGACAGGACTACCCAAAGGTGTTAATGCCAGGAGATGGGGGTCAAAGGAGGCCATTGTGGAGGCAGCTTCCACAGACGTTTGTTCCACTTCTGACAAGATGATTGCTACCTCAGATGGCAGTCCATTCTGTTTCTGTACAATTAAAACTGTTCGAGAAGCTCTTCAGAGACAGGCCAAAATTTACCTTCATAAAGAGTTGGAGGGCAAGGAAAAAATATAATTCACTTCATTTTGATAGCTTATATATATTTTAAATTATCGGAATATGAAAGTTTCAATTTAATTGTTGTTTTTGCAAAACTTAAAAAGGAATAAACAATATCATGTTCAAATAATTTTATTTGGAGTGTGGCTACACAGAAAATATTCTAGGGAAGGGAAATAGAGAATGAAGGAGAAAGAGAGCTATGAACGTAGACAGACAGGGGTAAATGCTCACTTGACAGAAGCAGCTGCTAGGATAATTTAGCCCACTACTCCTGCCACACTCCCACAGGTCACCTTCCCTCATTTCTGTTCTTAGTACCAGATTAGTATTTTATTTCTAGTTTTAAAGTAAGGGTTGTGAGTTAAAGCTGTTCTAATGTCCTGTGAATACAATCACATTTAGGCCATTGTATCAAAATATGGCAGCATTGTTAGGTGCCTATAAGAATTTCTGAGATATTAAAATAGGAAAACTGTTATATTGAGAAGGAATAAATATTGAACTTGAAATACTGCATGAATGCATATTTTAATTTTAAAGATAATATCTACATGTCTGCTTCTTGCCTGAAAACATATGAGAATTAATGGACTAAAAATCAATGTATTTAATAAATATTTAGATTCCAATGTTAATTTTAAAAATTATACATGAGAGAGGAGATCAGTGAAGGATGAAATAAATAATATAGGTAATAATGACTTTCAAAGAGTTCTTTTGTTCAGTGTCGTGTCATATATAACTTTATTTCTTGCTTAGTAATTGGCAGTTATTTGAAGGTAATTTGAACAAGATTTTTAGTAATGTTAAAACATGTTAGATTGATGATTAATTACTAAAATTTGACAAATCAGAGTTGTCACAGTGAATGCTAATTATGCTATAATATTAGGAAATACTTTTTATAAATCTATTACTACTTATTACATTTCTGCTAAATTGTAGGAAGATATCATAGTAACTGTAACCAAGAAATACCAGCTTGACCTTTCCATATGTCTATTTAATTTTCACATGATATTGCCTATGAAGTTGACTCTGAAAGTAGAAATAATTTTCCTTTGGGGAAAAAAATAACAGCCCCATTCATATTCTAATATTACTTTATTTTTGCCCAGAAATAAAAACCATTGGAAAAGAGCACTGCAATAGTCTATAATTATTGTTAGCTATCAAGGAAAAATGGCAAATAATAAGTTTAGTTATTGAACATCATAGACATTCCACAAATGCATACATTTATCTAGAAAATTCTAGCTCTAACCATGGGAACTAGTTGGAAAACTTGACTTCTGAAATAATTTTATACTTAATGCCTGGTTTAAATTTTGTTTCTAATGTCCTCCTCCTAGCTCTTCTTTAGAAATGGTTCCCTATTGCAGCTGGTTTCATTTAGCAAACTAATGATTAAAATACACACTCATGCTATTCATGATAGGATCTTTCACATTTTATAATAATACAGTTTAAATTGCTCAGAAGCTCTCTGTTAAAATCTAGTTTCAGACAAAATGGTCAAAATTTCTCTCAGTAGAGGGACCAGATCTCATGCACTGAGAAAGTCAGTTCTGCAGCTGGGCCACACTGCTGCATTGTTGAAAGCATTGCTGAGGACCGATGCCGGGCAGGTGCACGAACATGCGGCACCTCCCAGGCAGACCGGTTTGCAATGTTTTTGTTTCATTACGCCCTCTTCACAGCCGCGGCCTATTTAAAATAAAATGCAAAGCAAAGCCTCCTTCTGCTAGTGACCTGGAGACATCCTGAGCTTTCTCCTTCCAGCTCCTTGTGTCAGGGTGTATCTCCATATCTCAAATGACACCATTTTGGGGAACGGAGAAATATAAAATATTTACTTAGAACAACTGATCTGTTCATTTAAAACTTCAAAAATATGAACAATAAAATGGCAATAAATATATATCTATCAATAATTGAATCTAAAAATCAAAATAAATGAACAAGAAATCTAATGAACAAAATAAACTGATGAATAAAGTAGAACCAGAGGCATGGAGACATGCAACAGACTGATGGATCTCAGAGAGAAGGGGCAAGGAGGAGGGGGAAGAGATTAACCAGAGAATTTATATGCATATATGCATTACCTGTGGACACAGGCAAGAGGGTGGCGAAGGCCTGGGGTGGGGCAGGATCTGGGTGGAGGGGGGCAATGGGGGGAAAAAGGAGGGACATCTGGAATACTCTCAACAATAAAGATTAAAACAACAGAAGAAAAAACTTCAGGAAATGTAGTTTCATGACAATAATTTCATGATAAATTAATAGTCCAATAAAATGGACTATTAAATATTTGAAATGTGTTTTTCTTATTGAAAATGAAGGGTGTTTAAATGTATATATTATCTATCTATCATCATTTATCTATCATCTGTTTATCTATCTATCTATCTATCATCATCTATCATCAATCATCTACCTACCTACCTACCTATCAATCATCATCTATCCATCATCTATTTACCACAGAAAAGGAATCACTATTTTCCTCTATACTAAAAGAAATATCTTTTAATTATATATTGTACTTGGAAAATGGAAACTACTAATTCTCCCTGCTCCTCCCACCACCCCAATTAAGCTCCCAAACCCTCTGAGAAACGTTCTAGGGCTATTCCTAGAATATTCAGATTTTGTATTCAGAAATCAGATTTTTTTTTTTTTTTTTTGGTAAGCTTACTTTCTAAAAGTAAATTCCAAAAACAATTTTCTGTAGAACTACAGTCGTGCATTTTGTGTGGGCATGTATCAGATGCTGTTCTCGTATGTTGACTTACATCTTAGTTTTCATGATGAATAACACTCCTTATTCATCATGTCGTTTTGCTGTTTAAGTTACTTCACTCTAACCTTCATGCAGTAACAGTTTTCAGAAGGAAATCTTCCTTTCCCTGTTGGTTATTTTCTAAAGCAGAGACCTAGGATTTCAGAGGCAGTCCTCCTTCTGACCCATTCCAGAAGGTACCAAGATCAACTGACTCAAAACTCCATCAATAAACTGGGATATTCCTTGTTTAGAAAGTGGCCTGGGATTCTCGGGGTATAGGAGTGTTTTTATTCATTTGGAAAAGCGTTTTTCCACACTGGTTTAACATTATACTCATTTGGGAACATTTAACAAACAACTTGAGCCCAGACCAATACCTAGAGATCTGATTTAATTGGTCCAGGGTGAGGCCCAGGGGCCAATATTTTAAAGCTTTCTAGGAGTTTCTAATATGCAACCATGGTTGCAAACCTCTATTTAGAACAACATTTATAAAGACTTTACATGGTGATCGTGCCTTTTATAATACAACACAATTTCATATACATGAGTTGACAGGAAATAACGTAATCTTAGATAACACGCCATTTGTTTGCTATCCTTTGAGGACAATTACTATGAATGAAATCATTCTCCAGATAATAGAAATCTAGCTTATCAATGCTGAGATAGTAAATATTTAACAATTTTTTTAAACTCTCTCCAACAAATATTACATAATTCCTTGCCCTGAATAAAATATTCGAAATATACTTTAATCTTTTCTTGACAGTTCAGTATCATCAATGGAGATTTTGTCCTTGTATTATCTTGTCTTTTAGATATTTCGGCACTTTCCCTAAATGGACTCAAAGTTTTGAAAGTTTTGGGGGGTAATGATTATCATCTCTCAGTCTCAATTACTGCTTAGTATTTTTAACTGTCTGACCTCACCCACTCATTTCCCTCTGCTTTTGCCCTTCCTGCTTCTAATCTAATGATGCCAATATTGATTATGCTAAAATGACTTCATGTAATTTGAGAAGACCTTACAGCTTGAAAGATCAGGTAATCATGATTATTAAATCAAGCGCATTTGATGTTGCATACAGCTCAGAGTCGGCAGGCTGTGTTGGAAGATACAGGATGTCTGCTCTCCTACAAAGGCAAGCACGTGGAGACCGTGACTGATACTGTAACAACGTTTTCCTTTCATGACTGTATTCAGGACAATTTATGTTGGCAGAAATTTGACTGCTAGATAAATGGGATGTTCTTACATTAAAAATCTAGGTTAGTCAGAAAAAGAGCCTTGGTCTGAATGAGAGGTGGCTGCAAGTTTCAGAGTGAAGAAATGTCCATGAACATGAGCTGAAGCACTGCCATCCTCCCTGAATGCACCCGGGCCCTACCTAAGAGTCACTCTGCCTGATGAAGGGGTTAGGAAATGGCCCAGTATACAATCCAGTTGATTGCAAATGATCCCAACTAGAAAAATAGTTAGAAATGTGAAGACAAAGAATAGAGAGGTGACATTTTATAAAATATAGCAACTCAACAACTCTTCCAAGTAGAGGTTCTATAATTAGTGAGAAAAATAATACTAGATGCAATTACAAATTTATAGTCCACATGTATTTCAGCCTGTGATGCTGACGTTCCCTGTGCTATAATTTCTGCCTATGCTTTCACACTGAATCAGAGCACCCAACTTGGAATTTGGAAAAGCCCAGAGATAGCATATTAGATTGCACAAAATATTTATCACTAATATTTATCACTAATTTATCACTAGTTCTAATCCCCAAACACTGGGGTGAATGAACAATAACTGTGCTAGAAAATGTCAAATGGATTTATGCAAAGAAAAGCTATAAGAATTGCTTGAAAATACATGTAATTCATGGTTCCTTGGTTTTTCACATGTGGGGTCCATGATCTTTGCAGAGTGTATTCTAACTTTATGAAGGTAGAATAATATTAAGGTGAATAGTATTAATAGTGTTAAATGATACAGAAAATATTAAAATATTATGTGAGAAATATGTATTTATCTCATTTCTTAGAACTACATAATTCTTTGCCTACTTCTGAAAAACACTCACCTATAAACTTATATAAGATTTCCTCATCTGTAACCTTCTAGAAGAATCTGTCAAAAGATCATGACATAAGGTGTGGTGTGATTTCAGTTTATTTTACTTTTTGTGTTACTTGGGTTAAAGCAAGTAGAGATTTTTACATATGAAATATATTTGTAATATGAGATGAATATATATCCTCACCAAATAGTATCCCTGAGGCAAACTCCCTTTAAAACATATAGAGCAACATAGCACCCATGGGCTGTATGTCTTTATCTAGTGTCACTATACGACCTATGAAGTCATTTCAGCTACAAAATACCTAAAAATGATCCTAATGTTGGCAAATAACATTCCCACTTAGTCCCTTGGTCCCCAAGCTGAATAATTCAGGGCTACACTTCTGCTATCAGCAGACCAAGGTGGGCTTACACTCTGTGATAGGGTTGGTCCTCTTTGCAACACCAAATGAGCTAAAGAGCAAAAGAAACCCTAACTGTCCTCCAAAAAGAGTATTTATAGTAGGCTGAATTATACACCCCTCAAAAAGATATGCTCACATCTTAACCCCTGGTACCTGTGAATATGACCTTATTTGCAAATCAGGTCTTTGTAGATGTTATTAGTTATGATGAGATCACACTGGATTAGGATAGCCCCTAAATCTAAATCTTGTCCTTACAAGAGGGGAGGATATCCTAAGATACGCACAGAGAAGGCCACATGAAGACAGAGGAAGGGGTTGTAACTACAAGGCAGGAACGGTAAGCATTGTCAGGAGTCACCAGAGCGAGGAAGAGTAAAGGAAGCCTTCAGAGACAGTGGTCCTGCCAACACCTTGATTTGGGACTTCTAGCATTCAGAATTATGAAAGAATAATTTTCTGTTGTTTTAAAGCTCCCCAGTTTGTGGTAAAGTGTCACGGTAGCCCTAGGAAATTAATACAGCATTGAAACAAAAATGTCCTTATTAACAAGCTTGGAAGTAGAAAAGGAAAGCTCCCACCATATTGGGAAATAACTGTTTCTCTTAAACCGCCCATCCCTCACCAGCTCTCCCCCTTCTGCCTCCTCAGCACTCACGTCTGTTCCTGATGTTCACTTTTCTTTTCCTGGTTTTGGCTGAACCAAGAGATCCCTCCAACACTTCACCTAGCACCGCCAGTTACTACCTGACATATGTTCAAAAGCACAGCATTACAATCATGTTGGCTTGTTGTCTTTATAGTTTATGGTACCTTTTTCCCCCCAGAAAAATAAGCCCTTTAGTGATAATAAAATTATATGTAAATCTGATTGCAGCAATTTTAAGTAAACATAAATAAAAGTGCTTCCAATAAATATTTTTTTGTTTTCCTAGATTGGCAATTATGCAGGAAAATATTATTTGCCTGAATGGGACTGACTTGTAAGTTGGGTAGTTGGTGAATTAATCTGCAAATATATAATAAAATTTTTATCTGGTAGAAAATTATATTCAGTATTATAAATCATGGTTAATAATAATGAGGCGATATCAAAATGCATTTTAAAATTTTACTCTTTTTAATACCTTCATTAATGTAGCTGGTCTCCATTGTTCCTCTAAAGTCTTTGACAACTATAGTCCACATTGGCCACTTCGCTATTCCAGGAGCTCTGCCAATTTTACATTCGGTGTTCCCTCTCCTAAGAAATCTCAAATAGTCACATGGTGAATTTGCACACTTCCTTCAAGCCTCTGCTCACATGTCCCCTTCCCCCATATGACTCCTTACCCCTGGCACTCTTCAAATCCCTACTCATAAAATTTTCTATATTGAATAGCATTTATAACTTTCTAACAGTCTGCACAACTTACTTGTGTATTATGTGCACTTTTGGCCTTTCTCCCCTTGGTAGAATGCACATCATAAGGACGCAGGGATTTTAGCTGCCCCTTTTCCCCCCTCTTGAATATTATAAGAGCCCAGAACAGAGCTTAGTTCATTCTTATACAAAACACTTAAGCACTTACATGTGCTAACCATTTTGCCAGCCATATTGTTACATGGTGTGTAAAAGCTTATGTGTTCTGTATTCTTGGGGAGTTTATCTCTGAGAGAGGGAGATGGATATTAATTAACATTACCCATAACAAATTGTAAATTGAAGTTACATATGTATTCTGAAAGAAAGAGTCCTACGGAAATATAACAAAGGAACAACATATGTATTTGGAGGCAGAATTCATTGATTAGAAGCACTTTTGCTCAAATATCAAGAAATTATTCTTGAACTGAGATATGAAATATAACTAGGAGTTAACAAGGGAAAGACTTCCCTAGGAAAGAGCATGTGCAAATGTCCTGTAGGCAGCAGGAACAAAAAGAGAGAGAGAAGTGGGAGATGGGTGGGCTTCAGTCCTTATCCAAAATAAATGGAAAGCTACAAACACTTGGGTTCCTTTTGGGAAAAGTGGGGAGTGGGAGGCATGAGAGATATGATCATAATTACGCTATGGTGAAATCACTCTGGCTACAGCCTGAGGAATTGTGAGTTCTTTTGATTATTTAGAATCTTTTCAGCTTCTGTTTGTAAACAGAGGTTAGAATAAATTAAATAATTGTATTTTACCATAGTTAGGAATATGTCATGGTAAAAGTACAGTATGTCTTACTGTATGATTCTACAAATAGACAATTTTGAAAAATCTATTTTTTATTTTATAAGGTCAGAGAAACCCACATAATGAACATCTGGGACTCTAAATTCTATGTGACACCTTTAACTTATAAGTAAGGCTTAAAAAATAGTTTTTATGTATCTGACTGTAGATATATATATATGTGTATGTGAGTATAAACATAAATATTTCTAATACTTAAAGGAATATGTATCTTAAATTATTCGTTAAATATGAATACATATTGTTTCTCAACTCATTATATATTTCAGTTCCTTGTTAGACCTGAATGAGTCTAGTTTCTAAACCTTAAGTAATTTTCTTAGTAACTTTAGTTCATGCTGATTTTTTAAAAGGAGAAAATGTTGAAATAAAATGTCACTAGAACAAGTGGAGGGTTTCTTTTCCCATTCCCAGTATAATGATCTTTTAATCACCTTCTTGCACATGTAGGTCATACAGAGGTCTGTGGAAAACAGGCAGCTCCAACTGGGGATTGTGTGCAACAGAGGTTCTCACGAGCTAATAATGCTACGTGTTTCTTCGATCAGAAAGAATCTTCATAAAGATACAGAATTATACAACTTTATTTCATTTAAAACTTGCTTATAGAATTCTTAACATTTTATTTACAATCCAACTTCACAAATGAGGAGTATGTGTGTGGGTATGTGTAAGTCAGTGCACACTCTTTAACTGAGATCTCAATTCTGATCATTTTAAAATGTCGTGAACACCCAAGGCGTGTTCATATTCGAAAAGTAAGAATAGTTTGTGTGGGTTTTATGTGGGGGAAGATATATGTCATACCTTCCATAAAGGATGTCTAGTAGATTAGTATATAAACCACAGACTATTTTTTGCATCTTAAAGGAATCCTTCCCAGAATTGGCTTTGTATAAAAAACCATTTTGTAGTTGTACTTGCCGTAACTATCTTATTGGGATTATTTAGTGTTAATTACATTTTGTGGATAGTTATCACAAATAACTATAGCCCAGACAGTTTCCAGAGATACTACTGTGATAGAACTCAGCAGGAGTAGCACAAAGTTATCTTCTATTCTCACTTTATGTATTTTGGTTGTCAGAATTTTTATCTGCCCAAATAGCAATGATATTGGCATTAAGTTAAATTCTTCATGGGGTTCAGCTGTCTGCCCTCACTCTGCGCCTACTCCTCTAAAAGCCTCCTCCCTACCTTCTTTACCTTATAAACCTGTTGATCGTCCTAGGGGACATGATAAGTGAGAGAAAGCTTTGGATTTTTTGGATTCCTGGACATGTTCAAATTGACTGACGGGAGAAAGTAGGCCCTCCTTGTCTTTGGTGGATCATTACTCTTTTGTTGTTTAGCATTTTGTAATAACATTCTCATTGCAAATCTATAGTTTTTTAAATATGTCATGGTATATAGGTTAAATATGTACATGACAGGGCTATTTGTGCATTGATATAGTGCTTCTATTCTCACAATGTCAATCTGAAAGAGTGTCACGGTCCTCTTAAGCAAATGACAACAATAAAAACCTTTAATTACCCCAAGCACTGAAGTAGGAAACAGCAGACCTGCATTTAAGCACTTAATGGTTCTTAGCTGTATAACTATACTTAGCTCACTTAAATGTTCTGTTTCTTCTTCCATGAAATAGGGATAATAATGCCTCACAGAGTAATCTCAGTAACGGTCATGAAAATATAAAATGAAACATCCATAATGTTTTATTCTTTAACATTAGATTAAGAACAAAAGTAGCACTGGCACTTAATAATTTTTGTTTAGCCAACATCCCTTGTCTTGGGCATTTTAGATACACCAAGTAATATGTTTTTTACAATGATTCAAGAGGCTGTGAGTACTTATGTATTTATTCTTCCTCAGCTTAGTTGAGATTCAATTGACATATGACATTATGTAAGTTTCAGGTGCATGAGGTGATGATCTGATATATGGATATGTTGTGAAATGTCTATCATAATAAGGTTAGTTGACACAAGAGGCTGTATTTGGATTAAATTTAAGGTAATAGTCAAAGGTTCTTGTTCATTGGAAAAGATGATACGGGCTTTAAAATTAAAACATTGATTGAATCTTGGTCCTAGAGGTGAAGTGCATGGTGAATAAAATTCAGACATATCTATCTGTAGGCAAGCAAATTAGTTGGTCTTCCTATAGTTTGACAAACACTTGACCGCCTATATCTTTAATAAAAAATGATTCTAACATGTTTGACATTCTAGATATTAAGAGAACTCAAAAATATTTGCTCTTTTTTTGTAACTAAATATTTCTTTTAAAGCCGATAAACCCTATTGTTTGATATCAAGAAGAACAGAAACAGACTCATAGATACAGAGAACATTTTGATGATTGCCAGGTGGGAGGGGTGTTGGGAGGATGAGTGAAAAGGGGGAAGGGATTGAGAAGGAAAAAATTGGTAGTTACAAAATAGTCATGGGAATGTAAAATACAGCATAGGAAATACTGTCAATAATATTGTAATAGCTATGCATGATGTCAGATGGATGCTAGATTTATTGGGGTGATCAGTTTGTAAGTTATATAAATGTCTAACCACTATGCTGTCCAACTGAATCTAAAATAATATTGTATGTTAACTGTAATTGAAAAATAAAAATAAAAATTTTAAATGTGTAAGTCCCACCATGCCTCCAAAGTAAAAATTAATTAAAGTACAATGAGAGTCAGTCTTGCTACTCTGGCAATCATTCATTCATTCATCTATCCAGCAAATATTTATTGAGAAAACAATCTTACCAGGCACTGTTCTTAGTTCTTGGGATGCATCAACAGATAAAATAAGTAATATATCTGACTTCATGACCTCACTTAAAACGAATGAGGAAACTAAGGCCCAGAGTAAATAAATTACTTGTTCAAAAGCATATGACTAGTATAGTTTTAAGTATTTATTTCTCACCTTTAAATCATCATATACCTAGTTAATGGTAGAGCTGGGATTAAAATCTCTGTCTCCCATCTCCCAGGTTACGGATATTTCCACAATTCCACACTGTTCCTCTCTTCTCTTCCCATCCCACCAACCCCTCATTCATTTGTAATAACTTCAAAACAGTGATCTATCAAATGTTGGTATTATATTCTTCTACAGTATGATAAAAACAATACAATTTTTAGCATCTACAGTGACACATTTCTCTTTTAATATCTTTCTATGGAGGAGGCTCCATGTGTCTTATCTTCCCAATTCTTAAGTAAGCAATCATCACATCTTATACTTGCGGTTCTAACAGAATAGGGCACAGAGAGTTGGCATGAAATATTAACGACAGATTACCTCTGATAAAGAATTCTGAGAAAAAAATTTAAGCTATTGTTATTAATTCCATCCTCTGTATTCTTCCAAAATGATCCAGTTTTTTTCTTCGTTTTTGTTTGTTTGTTTTTAAAGAACCTGTGCTATTGTTTTTTTATGGCTTTAGTAGAAATATAAATTTCTCTTTAACCCTAAAATTGTCTTTGGTTAGAATTCGACATAGCCTATAAGAAATATATTCATTTTTCCTACTAACTTTGGAATAAACTATCAACTTAACTGTATTCTACTTTCATCTTTTATTATTTGAAATTTTAAAAAGAAACACTTTAGTGCTATCATTTATATCTATATTATGTCAATAGTCAGAAGGCAGCTGCATTTAAGATACATAAATGGAGAAATGAGTCACGCAGTTGTATTTTGCTTTCTTGCTTTCAAATTTTTAAAGATGTGTGCCATCTGCAAAGCTTGCACTGATATTGGTTATTTATTGTCTTACTATCATTAGCTTTCACTCAGTCCTATGTACCAGTTGATGTTTTCAATTGTTTCCCATATCACTAAGAGAATACAGCTATTTTTCTGCAAGGTAAGTATTCAGAGTTTCTTTGGAAAACACCAAGTTGAGCTCACTTCTCAATTTCCTTAGGCTTACACATATAAACACACACACAATATATAAATAAACATACACATACATAAAGGTAAATATATCTGAATAAATAAATACAATATAAATATACATATAAATATACACTTCCTATTTTTCTGATTCTGTATATCATTAAGAAGACTTCCTCTGAATAAAACTCTGACTAGAAAGGGAGTCTATTTAATTATCTCCAAAAATCATTCTACTTTGTTATGAGAACTCGTGTCACTAAGAAACGTCTAAACATGTTATTAATAATCTATTTGATTGGTATCCCAAACTGCTATGCATATCTTTGATAATGTTTCTGAAAAAGAGTAAGTATGATGGAATTTTCTAATATGCAACATGATAGTGTGAACAGAGCTGATACAGATAAGGTACCTAATGATAATATTTACTCTAATAAATTAGTCCCTCGTAAAAATAAAAACAGGGTAAACAAACCGGAAGGAAATTTTAGCTAAACTCATCAATTTTCATTTCAACCCAAGCAAAGTAATAGATCTGATGTATGTTCAGCATTGCCAGCATTTCAGACCATACTAAAATGCTTTAGTACTGAAAAGAGGGGTTTCCCATAGTTAAAGCATTACCAGATCAGTAACTATATTGGTCAAGAAAGCAAAGCCTTATAAAATTTATGCACTAAAAAGGTAGAAGCAACATTTTCTGTGATCATATAACCGGGCCCAGCACTGAAAGAAATAGTACACTTTCCAGTTACGCCACGGCAGCACGCCTCCAACTTAAAGGTAAATTGTACAGAATACGAACGAGATCATAGCAAATAATTACAGTAAATATGTCACAAATTAGTGTACAGTGTAACAAACTGTCTTGACTGTTTTGTCTCAGTTACATCATTTTATAGTACTTAGTTACAAAAACAGTAATGAGTTTGTTCACAGTGTCAACCTAAGCCACAAAGGATGTGGGAAACTTGTTTTGACATTGGGTCAGATGAAAAATGACAAAATAAATGGGACAAGTGATAGGAAGTGGCACAGCGGGCTCCATATCAGTCTATTGCATACAAAGGCTGTCAAAAGAAGGGAATAAAATATTAGGCTGCAGAATGAAAAACAAGTGATCGTCTCATCGGATTTGGCACAAATCAGACCCCATCTGATGTACAACACTGATTTATCGGAGCCACTTTTCAAAAGTAACACTGATGAGGTCAAGTGCTTTCGGAATTAATTAAATGCCCCTGAAACCTTGCAATACGACTGATAATCAAAGAAAGTGAGAATACTAATATGCAGACTAGAATAGTTAGCAATATATTTGTGTTTTTAAATATCTTAATAGATATTATGTAGCAGAAGTATTAGATTTATTTTGGCTTCCTGCACCAGAACTAACACCTAAATATATTAATGGCTACCTCTGGGGAAAGGGTGGTGAAAAGTAAATATAAAAAAATAAGTAACTGACAGGGACTGCCAACTTTGGGGAAAATAATTTCATGACGTTTCACTCTACGCATCCTTTTATTCAAGAAACCTTATACGCAACTTTAAATGGCAGAATGCGAAAGCAGCGGCATCAGTAGAGTTTGTAAAGTAAGTTTAAAAAGATGAAGCAGCTTGGGGTAAAGAATCTTTTAAAATATACTAAATGTGATATTCAAGAAATAATTAGTAAGTAGACTTTGCCTATAAGTTTTGCATATTTGCACAAATTTTATTCAATGACGTTAGCATGTAAATAAAAAATGCACTTTCTAATCAAACTGTTTATAAATAAATACAATATAAATATACATATAAATATATATACTTTTATTGCACCTGAAAGGCAGGCTTTACAAACACTGAGACTTGAATTGTTGTTAGATATCTACTGTCTCTGTTCTTGTAACCAGAATAATGAATGGTGAGCATTTTAAAATTGCACAAGATATTTTTATTAATTAGTATTTATATACTAGGTAGTATTTATATATTAGGCGCACACACTTTTCAAAATCAACAGAGAAACACAGTATTAGGAGAAATACTTAAATTATTAAAACCTACTGAAATGAAAAAGTACTCTGTAGGTAAGATGTATAGAATATCATTGTAAAATAACAATGATATTACATATAACTTCGAACATTATATATAACTTTAATTTTAGTTGAGATAATTTGTAAAATTTAACCACTGGCCTTTCTTAATCAGCAAAACACAAGAGCTAAGTACATATGTGTAGAATAAAAGAGCACCGGCAGCAACTGGCAAAGCAGGCAACTTCTCTGTGATCACAGAAGCTGCTAATCACTCTAGAAGTGAAGTTCAGTCTCTCTGGAAACAACTTGTAGAAGTCACTAAAGACAGCATGTCTAAGTTACATGTTTGGGTTTCCCAAAGATGAAGACATAAATTGCAAATTAAAATCCAAGAAAAGTAGATGTGGAGAAAAAGAGAACTCTCATGCACTCTTGGTGGAAATGTAAATTGCTCCAGTCACTATGGAAAACAGCACGGAGGTTCCTTCCTCAACAAATGAAAAACAGAACTACCCTATCATCCAGCAATTCCACTTCTGGGTATTTGTCCAATGAATTCCAAGACACAAATTTGAAATTATAAATGTACCCCAATGTTCACCACAGCATTCTTTTTTAATAGCCAAGATATGGAGTCAGTCTAAATGTCCTTTGATAGATGAATGAATAAAGAAGATGTGGTACATAAGTACAATGGAATATTACTCAGCCATAAAAAAGAATGAAATCTTGCCATTTGCAGCAACATGGACAGGCCTAGAGGATATTAGGCTAAGTGAAGTAAGTGAGATAGAGAAAGACAAATATCATATGATCTCACATATATGTGGAATCTAAAAAACAAAATAAAGGAACAGAAAAGAAACAAACTCATAGATATAGGGAATTGATGGTAACCAGATGGGAAGAGCGTTGGGGTGCTGGGTGAAAAAGTGAAAAAGATTAAGAAGTACAAATTGCAAGTTATCAAAATAATCACAGGGGTGTAAAGTACAGCATAGGGAATATAGTCAATGATAGTGTAATAAATATGTATGGTACCAGATGGCTACTAGACTTATATCAGGGTGATCTCTTCATAAGATTTAAACGTATAATTACTATGTTTTACACCTGAAACTAATATAACATTGTATGTCAACTATCACTGAAAAATAAATTTAAAAAAACAAACAAACAGAAAAAAAAATACTAAAGTCCCAATGATCTACTGAAAATTATCTTTCCAAATTCCAGTTGTTACCAGATGAGATACACAGATATATTTCAGCTCTTAGAGAATAAATTTTGGATTATTTCACACATACATATTAAATGCCACAACTATGTTGCAGTTATTACAATAAAGTAGGTACAGTTGTATCTACTATGAAAAACACATATATGGTGCTATGCAACACTTTATGTCTCATTATTAATTTACATTGAGTTTACTGTTAAAACTTCGTCTGGCAAAGGAAGCCTATAAAGTACTGGCCCTAGAAGCATGTACAAATTTACTAAATACTGATCACTATAAATGTGAGAAATATTATGAAACATTGATCTTGAAAGAAGAGCATTACAAAATCAAAAAAGTATCAACTGCATAAAAATAAAGCTGGAAAGGAAAGGTATTTTATGGTGCTTCCTCTGGACAAGTAGTTCAAAGCTCTGGGCTATCCGCAGAACTGCATGGCACTGTTTAAAAGACATTTGCAGAGTCTCACACACAGAATCTGATTCAGGAGGTGACTGAGAAGTACTTTTACCAGAACCCCAGCCATGCACAGAAACATGGTGTGAGATGGGACCGAACACCTGCAAAAGAGGTGCAGGGTTGCTTCTAGCACCAGCCAATCCCTGTCCTCACCTTCCTAGGAACTGCCAACAGCGTGAGTGAGCAGAGAAGATCCGCTGCAGCCCACTATGGATTCCTATGGAAGGGACAGCTTTGACAATTTGAGTATCGTTATTTAATTAGATAAAGCTGCGATTACAATACACACAATATTCCAAAGAACACAGTAAAAAGGAGACAGAGTCAAGGTGCTATTTAAGGACAAAGGTAATTATGATCCTAATGTCTGGAAGCTGCCACAAAAAGTTCTTTCTTCTCCGCATAGAGCTAGATGATAAAAGCAAATGGGCAGGGGAGGGGGGGTGGGACGGGGTGGAATGGGTCATTGGGGAGAAAAAGGGACATCTGTAATATTTTAAACAAACAAACAAAAAAAAGCAAATGGGCAAAGGTAGGGACTGGCTCCAATAGTGAAGCATGCGGTTATTACACAGACGCCATTCGGGAACAGAGAAAACACTACCTGCAGTAATGCCTCTGAAAAATGTCTGTGATTAGAGCCAGCAAGTCTTCTAATTTCTAAAAGAGACAGGTAAAATCTGGCCTATACTTAACATTCAATAATATTAATAGAGATCATAGTTACAATGATTAAAATCAGAACAATGATTCTGGCAAAGTCAGATTAAGCTACAATCCAAAACAACGCTGACTCATTGAAAAGCAGAGTGTCCTCTTGGAGGGTTCCACAGACAAAGACAAAACGGTTAGGTCACTGAATATCAAGTTCTCCAGACTGTATGTCATTACTAAGATTCATTTTTATTCAGATATGTAAAAGACAATATGACATTTGTGAAAGAGGTTATGTTTGTATGTGTTTTCCTGAATACAGAATCATTATCTTTATGACAAAAAGCTTTTAGCTCAGAGAAACTCCTACAGCATTTAAAATCATTAACAACCAGGATTCAGAATGTAGCGTCTTACCGGTTTTCTGCAGCCCATTTCCTCCCCCAGCACCCTACCAAAGAGACAATTCAAAGTTTTAAGAATAAAATGGAACACTTTAAAATAATGCATTCCTACTGTTTCCTTAATGTAATCAATGGTTAGGAGACTTTTCTACATTCCCAGGAGAGAGCAGAGAGACAGACAGACAGACAGACAGACAAATGGCTTTACCTCTTACTAGCTCTGTAACCTTAGGCAAATTACATAAACTCTCTAATCTCCTATTTCATTATCTGTAAAGTGGGAGTAAAAAAGGTACCTAGCTCTTAGGACTGTTCATAAAATCAAATAAAGGTAGATAAATGCTTAGCAAGTACCTGAAACACAAGTTTATCCTTAAGAAATGGGACTTACTATCATGGTTCAGTCTTCTGAGAGGCTCCTCCTTTACTACTTAAGGAAAGCTCTTATAAATTGTGTTTAAAGATATTAATGACTGAAGTAATAAGAGAATCAAATAAGCCAGTATTTACTGAGTGCTCACTATGGGCCAGACATCTGTCACCTCACTTCATCTTTACTGAATTATACAATTTTAGAAATGAGGAAACAGGCTTACTGGAGTATAACAGACCCAAGATTCATCAGAGAGAAAGACATTCTCCCTTCATAACCTGGGCTCTTAGTAAACAGGCAACACTCAAGCCAATTTCTATGAAGACAGAAACACAGTGTAGCCCATTCTCCCCTTACCTCGATTTTGCTAGACTTTGCTTTATCACCATTGTATGCATCACCTTCCTACTCAACCGTAAATTCACTGAGGACAGAGACTGTGTGACTCCCCTTTATAGCTCTCAGGGCTGGAAACTGGGGTACACACATATACATACACACAAATGCAGCGGGAAGGAGACAAGCTAGCTCCGTGTTGATGGAGAAAACACAGCAGATTAAAGGAAACATTCTAGCAACGAGCAAATAAAACTAAACAACCCAAATGAAACACACGCTCATATATTTAGTTACATGTTCTCTGGTACCATTTGTTGAATATCTAAAATCTATAGTTCAGTTGGTTCACTGTCCTTCAACCTTGAAACATTTTATAGCTGGACCCCAGTTGCCTTCTCCCCTCAGTCCCGCAGCTGATGCCACCTGCGGCTTGGCTGTCCTGATGAATGGCTCTGTAATGTCCACATTCTCTGTTGGGCAAGATATTTTGTGTTCCCAAGTGATTCTTTACCTCTAGATGCTGGCAACTTCAGCTGCAGGAGAATAAATTACCACCCGGCACCGCATTTCGGAAGCCAGTCTAGGGCCACTGGGAAGCCTGTTTTCCTGTCTCCTCCCATCACCTGTGGCCTAACTGGTGGGACAGGCGCATCTGCCCAAGCGCTTCGCCCAGACCTGGCAAAACAGCCACTCCCTGCGCAGACAGCGGATGGATTTAAACTTCCGATTAATCACAAAACAGCTCTTCACCATAAGTGCTGCATCGTCTGGAGTTATTTTCCTGGGAACGACACTGGCATTTCACCTAAACTGGGCATGAAATAGGGGTGTGCATTACTTTGGGTTAGCGGAGGACTGTGGCTGGCACACCGAATAAATATGACAACTTTTGAAAACTCAATATGTAACAGGTGCTATACAAAGCACTACACCAATATAATTTTTATCTTTTAACAACAGAATAAGGAAAGTATGCCCATTTCACAAAGAAGGAGGCTGGGACTCAGAGAGGTTAAGTAAGGTTGAGCATCACGGAAGGATGTGTACAAATGGCAAAGAAGGGTTTCCCATGCCGGCGAACCTGACTGTGAAGACCGTCTCTCTCTACCTGCTCAACCTGTGACCTGAAGGAACTGCATCCACACCTAATAGTGCCTAAGAAGATCCATGGCATGGGCAAACTGTTTATTGAAATATACGCATGGGACAATTAATAAATCCTTATTGTTATGATTTATTCATGAAGAGAAAATGAAAAATATATTTGATTAGAAATTTAAAATAGCTGTCATTTTAACATGTCCTATTTACCCATTGTTGAGAAACAAGATGCCTGGGTACTTTATTTTGGTGTTCTGTGATTCAAGCCTACTGCAAGTGCAGGTAAGCATCGGGCCTTAGAGCATTGCCCTGTGCGCCTGGCATGTAGGGAGCTGCAACCAGAACCAGACACTTCTCTGGCTTCTGCTTTTGCTGTGAGAAATAAACCATCTGTGTCTCTAACCTAGGGTTCATGTCTTCTATTAGTATGTTTATAAAACTGGCAGGCTAACTTGTTACCTTGCAAGTTGGGTAACTTGAGAGCCTTCCCAGTTTCAGAATTAACACCAAAGGTTCTCAAAGTAGATTCCTGGACCAGCTACATTAGCATCACTTGGGGAACTTGTTAAAGAAGCAAAAAAATTATTGGGCCTCAGCTCAGATCTATTGAATCAGCAACTCTGGGGTTAGAGCTGAGCAATTTATTCTTTAAGCAGCCATTTGGGTAATTCTGATGCACATTAAAATTTATGAACTGCTGAAATATACTTTATTCATATATTTCTAGTTACAATAGTTCATGTGACAGTGACTTAATAACATAAATCCATTTTAAAAGAACACCCAATAGATCTCTAAAATATGTTAGATTTCTTGGAAGAAATAACTCCTATGTATTTTGAGTTTTGATTAAAAAATTTTCTAATGTGGTACAAACTCTACATTCATGATCACAATTTAGCTCTACTCAGAAGCTTCCTCAATTCTACATACTATATTACTTAGTTAGGCCAGAAATAAAAATCTGTATTGAGCATCTATAAAAATGAAAAGCCTATTTTGTCAGTGTCCCTAAGTAGAGATATGCCTTGATTTTAAAAACTTAATTACTGTTTTTAAAAATTCTGATTATTTATCATAAAAAACTCAAGAGTATATTAAAAATATGAAAAAAATTAAAAGCTATTAACAGCTGTCCTACATTTTTCCAGAATGTTTTTTACCAAAATATATATATATTACCTTAGAATAATATATCAGGTTTTAATGGCTATACAGTATTCTTCTAAACTATAATTTGTTTATAACCATAACCAATCTATCTCTCTATTGTATAAATTTTAGATTTTTAAAACATTTTATTGCAAAAAATATTACTAAGTGGTCTAAGTAATTTCTTAGGATAATTCAGTTAGAAAATTATTAAAACAAATAAGAGGTCAGTAAATGTTTAATTACAAATAATCAATAGTTTTCCTATGTACCAACAAAATCCACTCAGAACATTCAAAAGCAAACTTATCTCATTTGCAATAGCAAATTTTCTTTTCCATTTGTGTGATAAAGCTTTGCCCATGTCTTTATTCGCAAAAATTATGTCCTTTTGTTTCTGATGAGCCTTTTATACAAAGCATAGAGATAAATATTTCTGTTTGATTCATTCTAAGACGATTTGTCATTTAATAGGGGAATTTAATCCACAACATAATAATAAAATAACAATATTTGATCTTATTCTTCTTATTTATGACTTTGTTAATTATGTTATTATTATATCACATTTTGGCTCATTGTGCTAAAATAATAGAGTTTTTTAGAAGTCCATAACCACTTATGCACAGCAGTTATATTCTACTATGATTTATATATAAATTTCAAAAGACTTGAATTTCTATCAATACCATATGCAAGACAAAACCTTGAGCAGAATTCTACTCATTGCTTCCCCATCGTTATTCCTACCTGGCATACAAACACATATTCCACACCCTCCTGATTTTACAATTGAAAAAATCTTGTATTTATTCTCCAAAAACCCTTTGAAAGATTTGCATTAAATACATCCCTATTAATAATAATAATAGCTCAGACTTAACTCTGAGCTCTAATATTATTTTTGCTAACCACTATCTCTGCTCCAAAATTTCTTCCCTTTCAGAGTATGTTTAGATACAGTGTCTTGTTCATGATATTACTTGTAGATATTATACACTCTGAGCCCTGACATGTTGAAAATGTTTTCCTTTGTCATTGCCCCCTGAACAACATTATTCACAAGTGCCAAAATGTGAAAGCAAACCAAGTTCCCATTGATATATTAATGAATTTAAAATACATGAAATGTGCATACAATAGAATATTATGCAATCTTAATAAAAAGGAAATTTTGAGGCATGCTATAACATGGACAAACCTTGGAGATGTTACACTAAGTGAAATAAGCCAGTCACAAAAGGTCAAATATTGTATGATTACACTTGCATGAGGTCCCTAAAGTAGTCAAACTCCTAGAGACAGGAAATAGAATAATGGTTGCCTGGGCTAGGGGTAGGGTGGAATGGGGAGTCAGTGTTTAGTGGGTACAGAGTTGCAGTTTGCGAAGGTGGGTGGTGACAATGGTTGCAGAACAATATGAATGTACTCAATGCCACAGAACTATATACTAAAAAATGGCAAAAATGGTAAATTTTATGTTCTACGTATTGTACCGCAATAAAAAAAAACAGATGTCAGGGCCCTATCCATGGAAAAATGGATTAAGACTCATAGCTCACATAATTTCTCAAATACATTTATTTGTGATTATTCATATGAATGTTTGCAGTTGTTAGTATCTTACACATAATACAGTTCCACCTGAAGAACAATTGCTGGCTGATTCTGGGGAAATATTTTAGAGCAATGTAATTAAGTGATGGCTTCCAATCACTATTGCACAATGCATACACTATTAATACTGCAGAAGATTCTTTAAGGAAACATGTTTTAAAATTACTATCTAAATATTGCAAATAGAACTTACTAAACTGTAGTCCTTAATAACTTACTAACATAATTCATCCAAAGTTCTTCCTAACATGTATTATTCTCCTCACCCACTCCTTTCATCCTAATACTATTCAATCAATGAATTCATTCATTCAATTAATTCAATAAAAATTTCTGCTCCTATAAAATGCCAGGCCATGTGCTGAGGATATTGAAAACAACAACCACCTGACCCTGAATTCAAGAAACTCATGATCTGGGTGGGCATGTATGGTGTGTATGGTGTGGGGTGGTGTGGTGTGGTGTGGGGTGGGGTGGGGTGGGGTGGGGTGGGATGGGGTGGGGTGGGGTGGTAGGGCTGGAGGAGGGAAGAGAGAGAAGTGAATATATAACAAGAAGAAACAATAACAAGAAAAAAACACAGGTCACACTTAGTCCAGAAAGATATAAGCTTTATATATGCTGTCCCAGCTGATCCTCCCAACGATTTTCTGAATGAAGCACTGTCATTATTTCCGCTTTAGAAATGATAAAATCGTGCTCAGAGAGATTCAATAACAGCCTCTATATCTAAGAGTCAGTATTCTGAAGTACCCATCTCTGGTCTTTTTGACTCCAAAGCCCATGTTTTTAATCACTTCAAAATTATGACCTATCACTACCATTGTTAAAACTAAACGAAAGCCCAAAATAGTAATAAAAAGACAACGTATGGAAACTGGGAGGAGAGTAGAGGGGAACTCGGCATGATTTTTTATTTTTCAGAATAATTTTAGGTTTTGTTTGAGGGGAAGTTATTGAGCACAGTGATATCAATCTCACTAATGATGCCACTTCCCATTACAGAAAAGGAGATGATGGCAACAAAATTTTGAATCTGGAAAACTGATGGATGACTGATAATGCCTGGAGGAAGAGAACCGCCTAAGATGCGAGTGAAGAAAGTTCACTGGCAAGCTGATTCACGTGTCAGATCTCCCAGGTTCCTAGGGAAGCAGGGGTCCTAGGAACAAGAAGAGTGGTTGAGAGAGAGCCTATGTAAGAAGCAGGGAGACCACGGTTAGTTTTCTTTGTTAAACAATCAGGCTACTGTCCCTCCAAAAATTTTAATATAATTATATTAGAAGGATATGAGAATTTAAAAAGAGAAAATAAGAGTCTGTGTGTGTGTGTGTGTGTGTGTGTGTATCAGAGAGAGAGAGAGAGAGAGAGAGAGAGAGGGAGGGAGGGAGAGAGGAGAGGGAAGAGAAGGGGAGGGGCAAAAACAGGAGATTTCTAAAACTCTTTGGCTTTAAATTATTCCTTGCATGTTTGAAAAAAATTGAATATTAATTATAAAGGGTATTATAACTTATTCTGTTTTTATAATGAATCCTCCAAATAATACAGGAATTAGGAATTTGGGACTTCCTACTTTTTAAAAATATGTTTTTACTGATTTTTAGAGAGAGAGGAAGGGAGAGGGAGAGAGAGAAACAATGACTGGCTGCCTCCTGCCTCCGGCACACCCCCTACTGGGACTGAGCCAGCAGCCTGTGCGTGTGCTCTGACCCGGATCAAAGTGGCGACTCTTGGTGCATGGGACGATACTAAACCAACAGACCACACCAGCCAGGGCTAGGCTACTACTTTTTAATGGTTAACTTATATTTTCTTCTCAGCTTCCTTGGGTACTTATTGTGTTTGCTTCAAATTATGTTTCTTATTCTAAAATCTAGAATGTCAATTTTCTACCTAAGGCAATTTGAGTAATTTTCATGAGAATTTTTAAAAATTTGTTAGCCTTCATTCTAAAGAAGCAGATTACTTACATTCTTATGTTACAGGTAAATGATATAATAATTCTTTAGAAAATGAGTGAGCCTTTTGTGCTTGTTTTGCATTTGCAATAACATGTTAATTTTAACTTTAAAAGGCATACAATCTGCTTTCATTATTGAGTCACAAGAAATGCAAACACAAAGCTATCGGTAGTTTGGCTTCAATAAACAAAACTGCCCACATTAATATGTTGGAAATTTTAGGTTTTATGCAGTGAGCCTTTCTTTGAGCACCACGATAGTTTGGGAATGTTAACATGCTGTATTGTAGAGACACTGTGTTCAGGTCATCCTGGAAAGAATGCATCCCTAAAAAACATACTTAATCCAATAGAACTGAGTGTCTGTGTTGTAGAGTGAAGAGATGCATATGTCTGAAACATTCCAGAAGATTCTTTTTCCCTCTGCTGGGATATCCATTGTTAGGTGGCAAACTCTTACTCCTTATGTCACTTCAACAAAATACTCCATTCCACAAGAACCTCTCACATGCCATCTCTGATTTCTACCTTTGAAATGCACCAATCTATTTGTTCGGCAAATATTTCTTCATACATATGCATACTCACAGAGCTACCGTTTAAATCCTGCTCAATACTATACTTCTAGATACTTTACCTACTTTTTATTTATATATAATAATCCTCCAGTAAATGATATCTTCTTTAGAGAAGGAGACTAAGGCTTAGAGAAATAATGTGCCCAATCACAGGAGTAGGGAATGGCAGGACCAGGCTCCAGAGCCCCGGCTCCCTGCACTCTGGCCTGCCGCTGCTCCACACAACAGTAGTGAACTTGAGAGTCTACATTATGCCAGTCCTGAATTACACACGAAATCCCCGTCGTCCTGTTTGAACTTTAACCCAAGTTGATGAGCAAGGCACTACAGAAACACATGAGAAAACTGAGGTTTACTAGAGACTAAGTAACTTGAGAAATATTGCATCTGACAAGCTGCCAAGTGAACATGTGACCTCAGGGCTGCCCTGTCCAGAGCCAGAGTTCCCCCTGTTGACATCTGTTTCCTTTGCTTCAGGTGTAAACATATAGAGGTAGCCTATAGCTATGTGCTGATTTCTACTAAGTACTTAATAAATATAAATTTACTTGGAGCCATATAAAACATAGCTAATAAGTATACTAGAAACATGAAATCAAGATAAAAACTGTTGTATCTAACAGCTGCTCTTTATAGTAATTCACATATGGTAAGCCGTAATATTTCCCTCCGGTGACTTTTTCAATTTTATGGAAGATAAATCGAACTAGAAAGCTCTAAGTAAAGAGAAAATTCTCTAATTTTGTACCATATGTATAATTTTACACATCTTATTTTGGAGAGTGTAGGAAAATCATAAAACCTCTCAATCAGATTAACAATAAAAATGCATAGACTGTCCTTGAGTTTACTGATAAAGAATTACAAAAGTAAGATCAGGCTTGGTACACAAATTAAAAGTTTTAAATGTGTACAAATAGTAATGAACCCTCAAGTAAGAAAAGAAAAGGGGGAAAAATATTAAGGGACAACTTCAGTTTTTGTGTGAAAAGCTGGCAGCCAACCTAATTAACAAACACAAAGCCTCAGGCAAAAGCACTGCTATCACACTCTACCAAATAAAATGAACTCCACCTTTTAAAAGCTCCAACAAAGCTAAACTAAGTTATTAGACAGTAAGACATGAAATCCAAGCCTTTTAATCACATAGAGGCCAGAAGAACAAGTGTAATTGCTTCATTTATTAGCAAGTGAATTGAAAATAAACAGCTCCTGATCATTACAAGGACTAAGTCATATAAATACACTTAATACAATGTAAACTAAAATAATGCACGTGGAAACATTCCATAAACTATAGAACTGTACAATGACCAGGGCTGATGTAGGTAGCCAAGATACTGGCATCATATATGGTTTCATTTTCAATTTAAGACTAGGTTCCAGTATACTTTCTGAAGACAGCGATCCTTGAGAAGACAGGCTGCTCAGCTTTGTTCTTGGAGGTCTAAAGGAGAAAGTTACATCATAATCTATGTACACCAGGACTTTAAGCCTCTTAGGGAAATGAAAACAGTGCACGCAGAAATAATACGAAGTATGTGGGAGAAGGTAAACCAGCTCTGATTTTTGAGGGCCAGGGGAGAAAAGTTTTAAAATGCTGTGGTAGATTTCAAAAGCAAGAGAGAATGGAAGAACGTGCACTGAGTTCTGCAGTTTGGGTAAGATCCGAAAGGGTACCAGAGCATTCACAAAAGAGTAGGTCAAGTCCGAAAAGATGGGAGTCAGAATGAATGAAGCACGTCATTCTAAAAGCTAGCCTCTGCCTTCTCCAAAACTTGAATCACAGAATTGCGACACGAAGAGAAATCAACCAGTTTCAGTTTGCCTCATGCTTTCTTCCTTCGCCCAGTGTCTTCAGGATTAGCTGAGAAGGAAAGGTCATTATTAAAGCCAAGGAAGCACATGATGGGTCAGGAAAATCAACAGCTCTGGCTCCCTAGGAAGGACAGCAAATTCTCATTCCAGAACTTCCTTACTTTTGTGATCTAGGGCAAGTTACTCAGCATTTCTAAGCTTTAGTTTTCTGGTCTATAAGATGGGGGCAATAAGATACCATTCATAGGTTTATTTGAAAATGAAATTTGCAGGATAACGTTTAGCTTCTTTCTTCACACCACTTCTCAAAGCCTAGGACCTGAGTATCTGCTCTGAGAAAGTACGAGTGGTTTCTTGGACCTGAAATGGGTTTTTTACCCCCTCCAAGCTACTCTGAAGGCTAAATATTTTGTGATCTATCCATATTTTTGTAATGAAGTGGCAGGAGAAATGAGAATGCCTCAGTTGAGGCATTCTGCCATCCCTGTTGGAATCAATGGGCTCTTTTCACACTTATGAGACATTTTGCTAAAAAAGTCTTACACAAGGCTTGGTCTGCTGAGAATCATTCCTGTGGGAAATGACAGTGCTCACTGAGAAAAACCTCCTCATGTCCTTGGCTGCTAGGTTGGTTTTTTTCTCATTGCATTCAGCTCCATTATAATCTTACATACACTTTCTTTTGTGTTTTCATTCTCTTTTTAACACTGCGTGTGTTTGTGTTGTGTATATGTATGTATACGCACATATGGACAGTTAAAGAAGTTCTGATTTTCACCTTACCCAGGTAGTTTCCCATTTCATTCTTTGTGATAAGTTCATGTTATTCCTTCAGGAAGGTTTCCCTAACCCAATCCTCTCCAACTAGATTAGATGTCCCTTTTATATGATTTCTAAGTACCTTGAACACATTTGTAGAATTGCAGAAACAGCACAGGTGTTTATATATTCTTTCCTACACTAGGCTGTGAGTTCTCTGAGGGCAGGAACCATCTGATTTCTCTTTGTATCCTGGATTTAGTTTCCTGGCATGTAATAAGGCACTCAGTAGAGAACACAAGATACTTATCTAGAAGCAGCAAAAAGGTCACCTTTTCCTTTATCATTGAAACAGTAAATATTATTCCATCCATTAAAAGGGGGAGGTTTCATTCATTCTATTTTTAAAATTTATCTTTATTGTTGAAAGAATTACAGATGTCCCCTCTTTTCAATGCTTCTCTAAGTCATTCTCGAATATAAGATAGCACCTCCCTGTTCCAGTTCTTTATTCATGTAAGCAATTCTCCAATGCCATGCCTTACAGATCATCTTAGTTGAGTCAGGCACCGTTTAATGATGGGGATACATTCTGAGAAATGCCTCGTTAGGTGCACTTACACAACCTACATGGTATAGCCTACAATACGCACAGGCTACGTGGCAGAGCCTACTAATCATAGTACAAGCTTGCACAGCATGTTGCTTTACAAAATAACATGACATTAACTCAAACACAAGAGGAAATGAAGCAATTGAGAGATGTGGTAAATATGAGATGAGGCTGCTATTGGTGTAAAACGGCCTAGTGCTTTACAACAAACATGTTTTCATAAGCAGAAAGAGTACACTCTAAAATAACAATAAAACATATATAGTACAGTAAATGCATAAACCAGTAACATAGTCCTTTACTATCACTGCCATGTGTACTGTACATAATTGCATGTCCTACACTTTTATATGCCTGGAAGTGCGGTAGGTTTGTTGACACCAGCATCACTACAAACATGAGTAATGCACTGGGTGCAGTTATGATGTCTATGACGTGACTAGAGAGAGAGGAATTTTTCAGCTGCATTATAATCTCACGGGACCATTGTTGTATACGCAGCCCATCATGGACCAAAAGGTCCTCATGCAGTATTCTTTCAATTTCTTCTTTCCTTAGCTCACATAGAGCAATTGACTCTGTGCTTACATGCAAAAAATGCTGATTTATTGTCCCCTTTTAATTCTAGGTCTAAAGAGAAAAATAGGTCAAAAAATTCTGCTGCATTAAACAGAAAAAGACTAGGTATTACTCAAAGCACAGTTCCAAAGCATTAGGCCCGTACATCCTATCTGATAAGGAAGCGCTATCCCTTTGGGTAAAACTCATCTGTATCAGCGCTCCCGGGAACTAAACTTGAGCAGAACTATTCAGCATTTTATTGCATGCAGCTAAACTTTGACAAAGGCAAAATCTTTTTACCCTGTAATTAATAGAAGCTCCTAATTTACACATCAGATTCACTATTTTTGAGAGCCCACTGAGATAATTATACTGGTTGTTTCACTTCTGTCTGCTTTATTTAGATAATAAGCCCAAAGGCCGGGGATGCCTTTACACTTTCTATCTATAGCACTAAATGCAATATATACATACAACATTTGTGAAATAACACCAGGTTTTTAATATCTTTTGTCACAAATATAGGGGCCTATATTAGAGTGAAGTTCTGTTTATTTTCTTCTTGAGATTTCTATATAGATTCCAACATGAGAAATTATAGGCCATTAGTATACTGTTTAGAATTTTCTCTTCTCAAACATTTTTAGCAGTGCATTAACTGGTACTTAGTTCCACATGTGAATCATACATATGGTTTCCTCTAGACCCAAAGCCAATCATTTTGTTAAATTTTTCTAAGGAATAGCTCAGCAATAAGTGTTAGTGCTTACACTTTGGCAGACAGTGTTTTTTTTAAGTGATTTACATACAAAAACATTGAGCCCTGGCCAGTCTGGCTCAGTGGTTACAGCATCAGCCCTTGGGCTGAAATGTCCCGGGTTCAATTCTTGCCAAGGTCACGTACCTGGGTTGCAAGCTCGATCCCAGGCCCCGGTCAAGGTGCGTGCAGGAAACAACCAATCGCTGTGTCTCTCTCACATCAATGTATGTCTCTCTCTCTCCCCCTTTCACTCTCTCTGAAAAGCAATCGAAAAAATATCCTTGGGTGAGGGTAAAAAAACAATTGAGATGTACTTAAAATGTTGTTCAGTATCTCACAGCTAAGAAGATGAGAATGAAGGATTTGAACAGACTGACTCCAGAGTTCATGGTCTTAACCAGTATATCCTAAACAAAGTTTATACGACAGTAAGTGAGGATTTTTTCAATTTTGAAAAACAGAGTTGATTCATAAAATGCCTGACAAAACTATTAAACTCAACTGTAGTGTTTTTAGTCTTACTTTTAACTATCAGTTTTACTTTAACACTTTTTATTACTAATCTCATACTTCACAATTTTTTAATATAATAAACTCTATGCCAACAGACATAATTTTGTCAGTATTTCTAAATTTTATTAAAATACAAATGCTTTTAGTATAATAATGTCTTTGGAAAATTTGTAGGAAAAATAATAATTTATTAAGTAAATCTTCATAGTAATATCTTAGTATTAACTACACAAGCATATGTGCTTGTCCATGAAAACAAAAACTCATTCAAGCTTTGCTTTTCCATATTACGTCTTCACTTTTCTTCCTAGCTTTCTAAAGGCTATTTAAAAGCAACACATTTATTCTTCTACTAAATGCTTGCAATGTTTTCTATATGTTATATTCAATCATCCAGACAATATTTGTTGATTGCAGTGTCGACAGTGCTTGGCATATACACATCAATGAACAGAGAAAACATCTGCCGAGTGGAACTTAAACACTCCAGTATCAGAAGATAGACAATAAACAATAGATGTAATGAAAAAGTAACTTTATAGCAGGTTGAAAGGTGATATGTGCTATGGAATAACATAAAACACAAAGCTGGGTTAGTTAATGAAAAGTGCTGTGGAATGGGAGTTGAAGTAAGCAGGAAAATGAAATAGGGTGGTCTGAGCAGGAATCATTGAGAAAGGGCTATCTGAGCAAAAAGACTTGAAGGAAGAGAGGCAGCCAGCCATGCAGCTACTTAAGGAAAGTGTATCCTCTCCCCAGCAAAGCTGTCATTTAGAGTTGAAGAGCTTCCCAGCCAAGAAAAAGCTAAATGAGTTCATCATCATCAAGCCAGTATTACATGAAATGTTAACGGGTCTTCTTTAAGAAGAAAAATATTTTTAAAATGTGAACAATAAAATGGCAATAAATAATATCTATCAACAATTGAATCTAAAAACCAAATAAATGAGCAAGCTGAACGAAAACAGACTCACAAATACAGAGAACGTTTTGAACAATCGCCAGATGGGGAGGGGTTAGGGTGATAGGTTAAAAAGGTGAAAGGATTAAGAAGTGCAAATTGGTTGGTCCAGAATAGTCATGGGGGTGTAAAGTACAGCACCAGGAATACTGTCAATAGCATTCTGATAACTATGTATGGTGTCAGATGGGTGTGAGATTTATTGGGATGATCACTTATTAAGTTACGCAATATCTAATCACAGGGTGTACACCTGAAACTAATATAAGAATGTATGTTGACTGCAATTGAAAATAAAAAAATGATAACATGTTAAAAAAATAAAAAATAAATAAAAACAGGATTCCACAATAGTTGGAGAAACTTTCAACACCTTCTACTTGACTTACATCTTTTCTTCTTCAATTCTGGGGCCAATCTATTTACCCCTTGTGAGGTCTCAGCCCGTTGCACTCCCAGAGGGAAACTGACCCATCACTTGTCTCTTCTCCCTTCAACTTCCTTTTGGTTATTAACACTTTAAGGTAAGAATTTCATTATCAAGTGTTACTTAAATTCCAGAAGAATCACTTTAAAGAATATTATGGAAGCAGAGTAGAAGATGCTCAGGGCATTTCACCCCCTAAACACAGCATGCTTTGAAAGGAGGCAGTTCTGAGAAAGACAGAGTGAGATATTGTAAACTGCTCACATTTCCACTGTTTATTCCTCCCACACTTTTACAGCTGCTTGCATCATTTCAGAGGGGGTGCAGGGGAAGGGCTAAGGAAACTGACCATAACAACTCCAAATATGGGAGATGGCTATTTGATGAGCTCTGTTTTACTTTCTAGATGCATTCAAGCCAAACAGTTTAATTAAATCTACTTTTTAAAAGTCTCTTTGAATTAAATATATTTATTTCTTATTAAAGCTCAATAAATGATATATTTTCTTACGGTCTCAGGAATTGTAATTCTCTTGTTCTCTTGAACACACTCACACAGTAGCAAAACTGAGTAGGAGGCAAATAAGTAAAGCCAACAGATCTGTGAAATGTGGGGCTGCATAATCAACGTGCCTAAGCACCGTTCTCTCTCCTATAAGTACAATCAAAACCTATGGTTTTAATTCATTCTTGCCCTCATTTATAATGAATTACAGTTGCCCTTTCCAAGCTTTAAAGAAGACATCTGTGGTGGAAACCCTAATTACAGTTTTAGACACACACACACACACACACACACACAAATAATGCCACAGGGGGGGAAAAAAGCTCATAAGATTGAAAAAGACTAACTAATGATTCTCAATGTTGTTTGAAGAAAGTAAAAAATTACCAAAGACCACTGCTCTCCTTGTATCTATTATGCATTGTGAAATTTAATGAAGCCTTTCTGGGTATTAACTTTAAAATAACCTTTATAACAATTTTAATTCCTGAATTTAAGAAGGGAAAAATAGGTATTTTTTGATAAATAGCACTACATGCAATAAAAATGGTTATTAACTTTTTCTTCATTCATAAGAGAAAAAATACATATATTTTTTTAATATATCTTTATTGATTTCAGAGAGAGGAAGGGAGAGGGAGAGAGAAAGAGAAACATTAATGATGAGAGAGTCATTGATCAGCGGCCTCCTGCACGGCCCCTGCTGGGAATGGAGCCTGCATCCCGGGCAAGTGCCATGGCCAGGAATCAAAACCACAACCTCCTGGATTCTAGATCAATGCTCAACCACTGAGCCATGCTGGCCGGGCAGAGAAGAATATTTTTAAAAGCAATGTCATCGATGCCTTTTTCTCATCTCTTAGTTTGAGGACTATGCAGTCGGATACAGAAAATAAAGCATCATTTTCAATATGCAAAATCAAGATTCCTCAATACTGTTGGCATTTATATTAACTACAAATTTATGAATATATGTGATTAATAGTAATATAAAATCAGTTAGCAGAAATAATTTGCACAAGATCAATCTGTGTTAGCCATAAGAAAAATTATATAATTAGAAGTGTTATAATGTATCATCGTGATCATTTTACCAGTTAATGGGCTTCATGATCATGGTCAAAATTACTCAATCATTAACAAGGAGAGACAACTACAAAATACTCAGCAGCTCCAAGAATGGTGTTGGGGCAGTTTGTCACTGACCTTTACCTACAGTGAAAAACAGCAGAGCTGCTTCTCACACAACTTCAGGATTTATCTCTAGCAACTTTCAGCTTAAAGCAGCCCCTACCCACACAGACCACATTTACTTTAAAATCAAACTCGAATGACACTAATAATTTCCAAACTTAAGAACAACCATGTAGACACCAAAGATAGCTTTTGAGCCCTCCAAGAAGAGCCAAAGCCAACCAATAGGTCACCTGGGGAAAATATTAAAGCAATTCATTCAAATAATGAAAATTTGTGAATTGTTACAAGGCCATTCTATATTTTATCACTTAAAACATACCTTGATTCTGGGTATTATGTAATAAAATGAGGAGGTAGCAGGGAATTCAGTGTACACTTTGAAACAATTTTTCAGGAATATTTTCTTTATTCATGAAGAAAATGTTTTTTAATCTTTATTGTTGAGAGTACTCCAGATGCCTTTCCTTTTGTTCCCCCTTGTCCCGCATCAACCAGTTCCTGCTGAGGCCCAGGCTTCCATCGCCCTATTATCTGTGTTCGTGGGCTATGCATATATGCATATAAATTCTTTAGTTAATCTCTTCCTTCTCCCTGCCTCCTCCTTCCCTCTAAGATTCGTCAGTCTGTTCCATGCATCCAGGCCTCTGGTTCTACTTTATTCATCAGTTTACTGTGTTCATTGGATTCCACATATAAGTGAGATCATGTGATATTTGTCTTCCTCTGACTGGCTTATTTGAAGATCAATGTTGTTTTAAACAATTCTATTTGCCTAATATTTTTTACTCTATTAAGTTTTAAGTAATCAAGAGCTTTTAAATTTTGCAATTTTTGACTCAATCTAGAAATCCAGTAAGAGAATGAGAAATTACACAAGATTGTAAACATAAAGGATCATGCTTATGTCTCTGTAGAAGATCAAGCATGTACATAAAATGCACTTCCTTGAAATATAAGCTGCATACAATAAAATTCACCAATGCTCACATACAATCTCCTAATATTTGTAAAAAATATGCCCTTGTATGAGCACCATTTAAATGAGGATATAGGCTATTTTTTTTTTTACCCCAGAAAGTTCCTTTGTGCCCATTGGTAGTGAATATTCTCACCCCAATCCCAGCTCCTGAAAACCGTTGTTTTGCTTCTCTCACTGTAGTTTTGCCTTTTCCAGGATTTCATATCAATGGTTGAGTCTTTTCTTTTCTTTTTTCCCCATGTGGATATCCAATTGTTCCAACATCATTAGTTTAAAAAACCAGCATTTTTGTGTAGAATTACTTTGGCTCCTTTGTCAAAAGTCAGTTCACCATATTCATGGACTTTCTCTTTTTTTCCCCTTGAGCTACATAAATAGTCTTACTTGAACACCACATTGTCTTGATTAATGTAATATACAATGTACTAGCATAGTTTATGGTAAGGCTTTAAACCAAGTAACATAAGTTCAAGTTTGTTTTCTATTCAAATTATTTTGACTCCCCCTTTATTGTGACCTCATGTGTATTATAGAATCAAATAGTCAATCTACTAAGACATTTTATGGAATTATCTTTTTAATTTATTGATATGAGAGAGAGCAACTTTTCTTGCTGTTCTACCTATTTATGTATTCATTGGTGGATTCTTGTATATGCCCAAACCAAGGATGGAACCCGCAACCTTGGCAGGACAACACTAAGCAACTGAACTACCTGGCCAGGGTTTATGGGATTTTCAGATTACACTGAAACTATAGATCCCTTTGGATATGATGACATCTTAACAATATAGTTTTCTAATCTATGACCATGGGGTATCTCTAGACTTTTTAGTTATTTTTAAATTCCCCCCAGTTATGTTTTGAAATTTTTGGCATTCAAATTCTGAATATTTTTTGTTAAATTTATTACTAAGTATTTAATATTTATGATATTATAAATTCCACTGCTTTTTAAATTCCCATTTTCAATTGTTTGTTGTTAGGACACAGAAATACAACTGACTTTTGTGTTTCCTGCAAATATGTTGAACGCATTTATTAGTTCTAAAGCTTTTTTTGGACTTTGTGAAAGGTTTTCTATACAGACCATCAAGTCATTTTTTTATTAAGATAGCTTTACTTCTTCATTTTCAACCTGTATGCCTTTTATTTCTTTTTCTTGCTTTAGTGTACTGCCAAGGACCTCAAGTAAAATGTTGAAGAAAAGAAAGGAGAGTAGACAACTATGCCTTGCTTCTAATGTTAAGGAAAAAGTATTATTTTTCATTGTTAAATTTGATATTAACTAAAAGCTTTCTGAAGATGTATGTCCTTTATCAGGCTGAGGGTTTCCTTCTATTTGGTTGAAACGATCATAAGGAATGAGCAATATTGGACTAAATGACAAAAGAGTATACAAAAAAAAAAAAAAAAAAAAGCTGTTTTCTACTCCCAAAGTACCCCCTACAACACTATCCACTGCATGAGACAGAGAAGATCACCACTGGGTCCCCAGCAATGAACTTAATGCTTTGCACTATAAAAGTAATAAAAATTGTTGAATGCATAATTCAATAATCAAAAACCAAGATGCATCATTATACTATTTGTTTTATTGGACTTATATTCTTGTGTTTATATGTTAATTGAAAATTCAGACTACTGGGACTGAAGTGGGAAGTCCTATAGTCTTACGTGGCTCTGGTAAAGAAAGGAAACATAGGTTCCTTTTCTGAGCAATGTGGCTAACTCCAGGTCTGGACATCAGAGCTTACATACTAAACCTGAGAAGGCAAAAAAAGAATGGTAAATTCTCCATACCCTGATTTTAAATCTTCAGGAACGAACTATTCTAAAATTTGGTGGAAAATGTATTTTAAAGGAAGTAATCAGCAGTCTTACAGAATTGAAATGCTATGGTATTAGAAAAAGTGTGAACTGCACCGGACTTTTAGATTTAGAATTCTATTAGCAATCTCTAACATTCAGGTATTTAAAGTGTGCATATTAAATATATGCCATGAACCATTTGTGACATTTTTATAACTTAAAAATATAAGACTACTGTTTGGTTTCCATTGCTATTTAAGGCACCAGTTGATATATCAAAATATTAGCTTTTAATTTATCATATAAGAAACACCAAATATAACTCATAAATCTCAATCTGCCTATAATCACTATTACTACATTGTGATATGCTTATTACATTATAGCAGCCAAAGGTGCCTTCCTGTCCCCATACCTTATTCTTGGGTTTTTTTTGCTGCTCATTGGCACAGAAGGAGCTTATACATGTACCATGAAACCATATCCTTCCAACTACTGCTTATTGGGCTGTGAATAAATACCTGACTGAGGTGGAGCAATCAGATCCTCACAAGAAATGGAATCTGATCCACAGAGATAGACTCACTTAGCTCTGGATAGCTGATATAGAAAGTCCATGTAAACTATTTTGGTGGCCACTGCTCTGGCCACATGCAAATTTGGAAGGAGCAGGTCTGAAGTAGAAAGATAGTGATGATGTATATTCACAGAAAAAAACCAAAGAGAAGAGGCCATCAGGCCCACAGATACTATCAGCTAAAGGGAGTAACAGCTACCTGCAGGCCAGGCTGAACTCCCATGGCATACCTACATAAAATAGTCCTCCTGTGCCACCCAGTAAGTCCCCTTTATCTAAGCTAGCTAGACAGGGATCCTGTTCCTTATAACAAAATTATCCTATGACCTCTAATCTCTTTGCTTATATGTAAAGGGCTGTCAATGATTGTTTTATATGAACACTTGAGAGGTGTATGTGAGGAGCTTATTGTCAATTATGACTAATAAAGAGTGCCATCAACACTCCAAACCAAAAAAAATAAATATGTAAGTAAAGTGATAATCTTCCTATCAACATCAAGGAGCATTATTGCCAGCACCAAATATTTGAGTCAATTTGCTACTCTGTTTTGCTATTGGAGCCATCTTTGTTTGTTTGTTTGTTTTTTAATCCTCATAAAATGTGAGGATAGTTTTTTCCACTGCTTTTCAGAGAGAGTGGAAGGAAGAGAGAAAGAGAGAGAGAGAAACATCGGAGTAAGAGAGACACATCAATTGGCTGCCTCCTGCATGTGCCCCGACCAGGGCTGGGGATGGAGCCTGCAACTGAGGTACATGCCCTGGGCTGGAATCAAACCCAGGTCCCGGCAGTCTGAGGGCTGGTGCTCTGACCACTGAGCAAACTGGCCAGGGCTGGTTATGCTTTTAGAGCTAAACTGAAAATCTATTTAGATGCTGCATTTCACAGCATTCTTTTCATAATATCCTTTGCCACCAGTCCTCTTTTTTCCCCCTATTGTCTCAACATTTTCCTTTACTTCTGGGTATGTTTATAAATTATTAGTGGTATCTGAAAGACTACCATATTTTAAGAGTTGAAAACTGTGAAATAAAACAATGTTTTTATCTGTCTGCTGAATTTTTTAATATAATATTGAACAGAGATCTAATCTTAACACTAAAAAATTCCCATCAGTCTGAATTCATAGAACTTTGAATATTTTGTGAAACTTTATATTTATTTTCCATTGTTAAGGTGATCCCTTTTTAAATTCTGATCATCAGTAATTTCTTGAAAAAAGTTATATTTTTATTCTATAAAGGATTTAAAAGTTTGATCTGGTGCACTTTTACTAGCCATAAAGGTAATAATTTTTTGTTAGTTTCACTTATTAATATATCTCCAGTATCCAGAAAAGTGCTGACCAGGTGGTGATTTAAGGCCACTCACTTTCTTGGACTCTTGAGATTTGGTTTATGTTTCCTGAGAATAAAAATACAAAAACAAAAACAAAAAAGTCTTCACTCATTTCTTGTGTGAATTAAATGAGATAATGTTTGTGAAAGTGTGATTTTAAACTTCAAGGCTCTATAAAAATGGCATATACTGGTGGTATAACATGGAAACTTTTGTTATAAGAGTTTTAAGAGTATACATGTAAAAGTTTTAAAATCTTTTAATTTAAAGAATTCCAAAGTTAGGCATTTTCAGTGGACTTGACATCCTACTCACTATAATTTATTATGTCAAAACATGCTCCCTTTCACTTAGCCAGCAATCATTTGTGCTTCTTTCACTGACAGAACATGTACATTCAGAGTAAATGACAAACATTGACATTCAATATTTTATTTTTGTTAAATAGTAAATCCATGTTAGATTGTTGAGTCTTGAAGATTTAGCTTCTTGTCATTGTTGTCAAGAAATTTTAAGCAAGGGATTATAGACTATAATTTCAGTGGAGTCAATTAAAATTATCTATATCCTATAATATAAATTGAAAACTGGAATGAGCTCATTATTACACATGATCAGGAAAGATAATTTATAAAGGTATCAGTTTGCATGTCTGAACTGTATTTCTTGACATCAGCAAATAGTTTTCAGGTGTAGATAAAAACTTGGTCCTGATTTAATAAGGTAAATGACTTAGTAATTTATAGGGGTAGAGTCAAAATTCAGTTTTTTCTGAATCCAAAGTCAAGGCTCTTTAACACTTAACTAACTGTACCTTATATTATAAAAGAAATCAGTAATGTGTAGTGTTTTAAAAGACTATTTTGTCCCCATCAGTTGGACTTCTGACTCCCGTTTGGATTCTAATGGTAGGCATAAGATTTTTTGGATTTCTTATTTCTATTTTGGAACTATAAAAGATTATGTGAAAGAACACAAATAGAAAAATGCATTAAGTGTTTAGATAAACTATGTCAAAGATTTTACATTTCAAAAACAGGAAAAAAAATACTTTATACCACAAAAACAAAATGGTTTTAAAATTTCCCTTTTTTTCCAATAAAAAGTTTCTAACTTTTATATACCATTGCATAAGTACTTTTATTTATCCAGATACTGTATGTGGCAGATAAAAAAATTATAAAATTTGTTCAAATGTCTAATGTTACCTCATTACCCACTCTGAATGACCTGAAGGTATACTTATTTGTAAAAGCTTCAGTGAAATCATTATACTGTTCTTGTAAAAAATATGGGTTAGGCCCAGATTACATAAAAAAGTAAACTGGCTCTATTGAAGGTTTACTTCATTGGTTAATTCTACATATGTCATAAATCTTTAGGTGCATATTGAAATATCTGATATACTCCTATTCCTGCTTACTCATACAATGAACTTATTTAAAAACATTTTAGAAATAAACCAAAAAATGGAAAAAATCAAAGAGAGAAAGATCTAAAAAGAAGTTTTGATTTTATTATTACAATAATTAATAGAAAACATTATCAATAACCCTGGTGCAAAGCTTTGTATGGTCAATATCAGGTCTCAATATGAGAAATAGGGCCAAAATGATCAGTTTCCCAAAATTCACTGGTTATTTCAAAGCCAGTACTGTACTGCTACTATGAATATAATCTGAATCAGAGTCAGGCATTAATATTGAATTATGGAACCAAATTCTAAGCATTCAGAACCACCGATATAGGACTGAGTACAAAATTTAAAAGATTAGACAAAGTAGGTAGCAGAGAGTGATGTTATCCTGATTACCTAGTATTTATTTTATAACTTTATAGACTCAATAGGTGGGGGTCAACATTTTTAAAGGTGAAAAATTAAGGGTGAAACAGCCAAACTTTGATACTAAGAATCATCAAAATGTGAAGCAATTTAAAATTCCAGTTATATAATGTCCTCTGGAAAGAATCAAGTTTAGGGAGTTTTAAAAGCAGTTGTCCTTGGAGATAATTTAGTAAAATCATGAAATTATATTTGTGTTTAAACTAAAGATACTGTACTTTGAGAGTATAAAATAATTATGATGAGCAAGGTTTTCAAAAGTTAAAGTGACCTAAGATTTTGCACATATTACTATTCTATTTTTAAAAATTCTGTAGAACATCCTGCTTCAAGTTCTATAAATTAAAGACTGATAGCATCAGCAATCAAACCAGAGGTAGGTAAGAATCTGTTTAAGAAGAATATTTACAATAAGAGTAGTAATATTAGTAATAGCTCACATGTATTGGGCACTTCTGTGTCATGCACTGCATCTTATATTATTCAATTTTTACCAAAAATCTCATAGATGGCTATCCTATTTTTCCCACTTCAAAGATGAGAAAATTTTGAAAAGTCACATAATTTACCCAATATTAAGATGCTGCAAAATGGCAGGTCTGAGGTCATAAAATTTAAAATATCAATGCCCTCCAGAAATTAATACATGCCAGATTTGAAAATATAAAATTTAATCTTGAAAAACATAGTAATATCTTCTCAACTATAACTGGCTAGGTGAGAATAAGGAAAATTCAACATAGCAAGAGAGTTGATAGAGGAAAAATTAAAGCCCTCATAGAGAAAACTGTACTAAAGTCAAAGACTGGCGAAGTTACAACAGCCCTTAAAAATGTCTGTACAATCATTTAACATAATACCAACCATTTATTGAACACTTAGTGATTGTGTCCCAAGTCCAATACTAAGCACTCTTTGTAAATTAGCTCATTTAATTTTCACAGCTACCCCAGAAGTCATGACCAAAATGTGGCGGAGTAAAGGTTCAAGCTAGAGAAACTGATTTGTTCTCAAAGCCCATGTTCTCAGCCATCCTGCTGTAACCAGGGGCATTCATGGACCTTCAACTTTCCTGTTTCCATTTACCAGGCTAGGCACACTAGAAACTTTTAGGATATCCCTTCCTTACATTGTGTATAAAATACTTGAAAAGTAGGCAAATATGCATTCCAAGAGGTCTAGTTCATATTTATTTCTAAGAGACACTGACTCATCTCAAATCTCACGTATTTGAGATGCAGAACAGCTTGTATGCTTGAGGAAGTCGCCTTTGCTAATCCTTTCCATCTCCCCCATGTTTTCCCTGCAGTTACTACTACTTTTCTTCCATCTCATTCACTGTTACTGTCTTTCCCCAGTCCCAAGTCTCTGTTTTGTTAATTAACCTTGACTGAAGTGACTGGCAATTTAATATGTCAACAGAAAATGTTGACATTGAGGAAAAGATATGCAGAAGTAAGATTGTATGCACTAGAACGACAGGTAAGGAAAGCTCACAGTTAGGGAAAGATTTGCATAAACATCATCATCACCAATTTCAAGGAAATAGCCTTCCCATTTTACAGTTATTGATTTTATAGCTGTAGAAACAACATAGACTATAGTAATTACAGGTATCATAAAACTGTTTGCAGTTATATTTTAAAAGAAGAATGTTTGTCATTAAGTTCCCCTTGCACTAAATGTGAACTCCATATACTATACATAAGTAATAAAAATAAAAATATCTTTAAATACACCAGCATATGCTTAACTCATGGTAAACATATTAATCAACGTACCTTTTTCTGGCAACCAATTTTCTCTCCACCATGTGTCTACTTAGTTAATATAACTTTCCAATTTATAACAAGAAAGAAATATTTCAAACAGCAGGATATCAAATATTACCCCCAAAACAGTAAATGTATTTTTAAACTCTTACCCAGTCTCAGTGAGTCAAGTGTAATCAGCTCTGCAAAAACTCCGTTAATCTGGAATTATATCTGGGTAAATTGGATGTCTGCTGATTCTTTCAAGAAAGTGTCCCAGGAAAAGATGTGAGTTGTAATCACAGAAGGCTCTCCAGAGCACCATTCGCATGTGCTGAAATACAGAAAGGACAAAAAAGCTTTGAATGAAAATCTGTTAACAGAGCTTCCTCATTACCTTTCATTAGTATCTATACATGCTAAACTACACAAATAGCACCTTACTCTTCTCCTTGAACTCATAATTCAGAGGCAGCCTAGTCAAGTCATCAAGAGCGTAGGCTCTTGGTCAGATCACCAAGCTTAATGTCATTGCTCAGCCATGCTTGTTATGGAATGAATTGTGTCCCCCTGTTCATATGTTAAAACCCCAATCCCCAATATTTAGGTAATTAGAAATGGGGCCTTTGGGAGGTAATTAGGTTTAGATGAAGTCATGGGTGAAGCAATCGTGATGGGATCAGTGCCCTTATAAGAAGAGGAGAGAGCAGAGACTGCCCTCAGGACCCACCAGGAAGGAACCTATCTGCAAGCCAGGAAGAGGGCCCTCACCAAGAACTAAATATGCTGGCACCTTGATCTTGGACTTACCAACCTCCAGAACTGTGGAAAATAAATATCTTGGTTTTTAAGTCACCCATACTATGGCATTTTGTTAGAGAAGCCAGAGCTAAGACAATGCTTTTCAATATAACTGTTTAAACCATGTAAATACATTAATGCACTGTGTGAAGCTAAGGAGAAATAAGCTTTTCTTCCAAACTGGTAGTTTGTGACACAGTACCTTTTGTCATGTATTAAATTCTTAAATATATTTATCATATGTCCATTCTTGAATATATTTGTTGTATTTCAAATTTCAAGTTACTATTTTGTTCTAATATTTTATTTATTCTTTTGCTACTGTAACACTCTTAATTATTGCTGATTTAAATTACATTAAATATGTAATAGGATATTTAACTTATAGATTATTCCTACTGTTTAAAAAATGTATTTGCATCATTATGCTTACACATTTATTTTTCTGAATTTCATAATATTTTTGTCAATTTCCCAAAATATCCCAAAGAAGTTTGATTGGAAAGTATATCAAACATGGATTTGGGAAGAAGATACATCATTATAAAATTTGTTATTCGTTTCCAAGAACACAATATGTCTATTCAACTTCTTGGGTCTATTTTATATCTCTTAATAAAAATGTTAGTTTTTTTCATAAGGTATATTCCTCTTTAAAATTATACCAATGAATTATAAAAATTCTTTTTAATGAGATTTCATTTTTCCATTATAGTTCATTATTTCTATTTCTTTTCCCTCCTTCCTTCCCTACTCATTCTCTCCCTTCCTTCTTCCCTCCCTCTTTTTTCTTTTTCTCTTTATGTAAATTTAATTGTAGTATAACATACATCCAAAAAATTCACAATCATAAATGCTCATTATACTGAATATTTTAAATTAAACATACCCTTGAAACCAGTACCCAGACCAAGAAACAGAACATTACTAATTATGCCCTTTCCATTCTCCACTCTCCACCCACTACAGTAAACAGTATTGTCACAACACCATAGATTAGTTTTGCCTATTTATATTTATATAAATGGACTCATACAGCATACAGTTTGAGCATGTTTAGGTCTGTCCTGTGATATTGTGATTTTATGTTAAAAAAGAGACAACAGCCCCAAATGGAGTCACTTGGTGAAGCCCAAGTCACCAAGCTGAGACCTGATGCCTGAAGGCCCTCCCAGGAGTGTAATCTGAACCAGTCAGCCGGGAATTTCCTGGTCAGCTAGTGAGGTCTTAGGCTAAAGGGAAGCGACCTTGCCTGAAATAATCTGTTCTTTGTTAGTCCTTCCTCCCTCCTGCCTATAAAAGTCAACCTATGAAACGTGAGCACTAGTTGCACAAGTACTGATTTCTACCAATAGAATATGAGATGGTCAGCATCTCTGTCAGCTGTTACACTACCCACAGGGCCCTGAACATGCCTAGTTATAAAAATATTGTTTTCCTAAATTCTGTAAGGTAACAGCCTGAAGGCAAAAAAAAAAAAAAAAAAAGGTTCAATTATGATCAACATATTTTGTTAGGAAAATGCTGGGAAATATATATATACATTCAATTCTGAAAAGCAAAATCATAAAATAAATTAAATCTGGCAGTTAGATTATGTTCTAATTATATAGAAAATGTATTTATCACCCTTCTGTTCAACACCATCACCAGGTAAATGAGATATTATTGTGCGTACACGTAATGTCACTTACAGATCCAGGGGGGAAAATGAAGATCTGCAGTTGGACCATTTGGATAATCATATTTTCCCTAGGACTTAAATAAAGTTTCTTAGCATTCACATTACTTTGTCCATTATATAGAAGTCCTCTTTTGATTTTTGTTCTACTGTATTCATAGAATAAATAAAGCTTCTCAGTGTGTCTGAATTTAACACTTCCTACTGCCATCACCAATGTTTCCATTTGTAGGTTGGATCTAATTACTGAAGTGTTAGAACCCAGGTAGCACCGTGTAATTATCTTACTAATTAATGCTCTCCAGGAGACTCTGGAATTAATATAGGCCACTCTGCAGAAATAATGACCTCTGAAATCGCAGCCCTAACACACTGAAGTGAGCACACTCAAATATGATCCATTTCTTTAGGAGTTTAGCAAGAGATGGAGGCGATAACCAAAATAACCTGCAGAAAAGAGTAAAGACTACATCGGCTCAGCTGTAAGGAGACGCTGCGTTAGCAGACAGTCACCGGTTCTGTCTTTAGGAGTCTTTCCAATAGTGATGTGAACACCACAGGAAGGAATATGAAAGACGGATTACATAATCCTTTCTTCAACCAATTGTTAGCTTGTTTGCTGTAAATTTAAACACTGCCACAGGCTTCTAATGGTTGGCAACTCACACTGTGGAAAATGTCACTGGGCTTTGCTAGCCTACTAGCTGTGCTCCACAGAGCAGAAAATTAAGCCTGGCATATTTGGGGAGGAGTTTTCTGATTTGTGGAAATTTATAAAAATAGCCGTACTTATTTATTTCAGGGTCACATTTGAAAGTTCTTAGGAGCTCTGGAATAAATTATTTTATTTTATTATGCTTGCTAAAATCTTAGATCATTCTGATTCAAAATCTAATGTTCTCTTAAATTTGTTTCTAACTTAAAAATATATACACACAGCACAATACAATAAGATATTTTTAAGTCTATAGCATTTGAAAATAAACAGAATAATCAATATCTAAACCATGTGTTTCTGCTTCAGTTTATCTGAATAAAGATAGGACTGAATAACTGATTATTTATCAAAATATGAAAGTTTCATCATGAATTACTTAGATCTGATGTATAATTAAATCATTAATTTAAGTCATATTTGCTTATACTGGGCTCAAATTTATTTTGTTTATTTTATAGATTTTTGTATGAACTATGCTACTATTTAAAACAAACATACTTCTTTAGTAAGGAGTTTGTTTTGGCATATTTGAAACATTTAAGTGTGTTTTTCTCCCTTGTTACAAGCAATAAAAGAATCATATCTCACGGATTTGCCATGTCATACTTCCTTTACAAATGTGGAATAAATCTCTGAGGTACTCAAATGTGCCAAACAATAAAATCATCACTGAAGAAAAATATTCATAGTACTCTTCCTAGAAAAGTTTGCACAACTTTTGTAATAACATTAAGCCCCATATTTAATCACTCAGGGGCATTTGCCAACTTCATCAAAACAAGGATTCACCTCCCCATTTCTTGCCAGATTTCTTTCTTAACCAACATTGACTGTTCTCTCATGCAACCTAAAAGAGAAAAATTGTATCAGGCTTCTAGATTCTACCTGCAATATGACAAGCCCATTTTATTATACATGCCAAGAATTCCAGCCTTCACAGAAAAATCCTCCCAGTTCTCTCCCTTTCCTCTGCACCTTACCCCTCCTGTTTGTGCAAAGTTAGTGCTTTCATCAACACCACATCCCCTCGGCCTTTCTAAAGTCCTATTGAACAAGCTAAAGGCATTTACTTAGTACATTTACTTGCTATGAGGGACACATATACATAGGACATGCAGCAGCTTTTCTTAAGCAAAGATAATGTCCTGTGATTCGTTTGTTTCATAAAGTAGCTGGATGACTGAAATTTCCATCATCTCTTAGGGGTCAAATAATCTCTCATCCACTTATCCACACCTGACATCTTGTCTTTTCCATAAGCTTTCCGTCTGAATTAAGAAAAGCTAACATTCCCCTCCCCAACCACCACCACCCAGAATTCTGTACACACCCTTGCCTTTTGTCCTTAAAACATACCCTCATGAGCAGTATTTTATGGAAATGTGTTAGCTTTTATTCTTATTTGACTTAATGCTTCTTTATCAGTGATGCTCTGTATGTGACTCTCCGTTATTTTCTTATATGTGGCTGCAAATTCACAGAGAAGAGGGACTTGTGACTTTTTGAGAGCTCAGCATAATTAAATACTAATGTCCTCTGTGATTATGATGATTATCAACATGGAATTATAGATGCTCCTTCACTCACTCTCGAAAAGTCTTCTGGGCAAAATTGCAAGTCAAAAGACCAGACATCAAGTACAGTGACCAAAGACAAGAAAGCAAGCATCAGGCTGGCATGTTCCAAATAACCTGAAGAGGCTACATCTGTTCAGTCTAGTTATCATAAGCAGCTTCAAGAGGGGGCCCCACACTGGGAAAAACCACCGCAGCACAGCCTCCTTAGGTCCCCAACAGGCCGCAGCCTCCTGAGATTGGCACTTGCAGCTCTCACTTTCTCCATCACAAGGTTATTTCCTCTACATTATAAAAGGCTCTCTGCAGCTTTTGTGTTTTTTTGGTTATTTTTTATGATGAGCAAATTTGGCTTAGAGAAAATATTATTGTCAGACTAAGAATGCGAAGCATTAATGTCATAAAAATGTGGAAATCCTGAACCTCTATAAGATATTTCAAATATATATAATACATACACAAATAATATAAATATTATATTAATAAATAAATATATTATTTGTATGTGAAATTTATTAATATAAAATTTATTTATATATAAATACATATTAATATATATATGTCACATATATATTCCCCAACTGTTTTTCAAGTTTTTTCTGTCCTGTAGTTTACCGTTGGGCTCATCAGTATTTAACAAGCTTATATAAACTTATAGGCACTTTAAAGTTAAATATTCTCTGTCCCTCTGACAAACTGACAGATGAAAAAAATACAAGAAATCAAATTTATAATTCCAAGTTGTTGCTAACTGCCATCACATTTACCCTAGAGGCTGAGCAGTTTTAGTGTCCGGATATGTATGACTTGGATGAATAAGCTTTCAGGCTCAGGCATGAATAAACCATTCACTGGCCATTGCTCCCACTGGTGACAGGTATGGGGCTCTGTGAAAAGCACAAGCTCACTGCCCTTCATGCCATAGACCAAGCTGATCTCCACACTTCCATATCTACTAAGAACAACCTTCTTTTAAACAAACATCACATCTGTGTATGTGCAGCCACAGAAGCTGCTCAATATTGTAAAATATGAGCAGCCTAAGAAGAAGCTGAGGTATAGGAAGGTTCCAACTTTTCTGCAATTAGACCCTTCTTTTAAAAAAATCTCCCTATATACACAACAGAATGGCTAAAATTTTAAAAAATGACAACGCAAAATTCTTGCCAGGATATGGATAATCCGAGTCACTCATACATTGCTCCTGGGAAGGTACAATTGTACAGCCACTGTGGAACACAGTTTGGCAGCATCGTATAAAACTAAACAGGCCCTTAAGAGAGAACCCAACAACTGCACTCTTGGGCATTTGTCCCAAAGAAATGAATACTACGTCCACATAAAAACCTGTATACAATTTTTCAGAGCAACTTTCATAATAGCCCCAAATTGGACACAATCCAGATGTCCCTCAGGTACATACATACCATGGAATACCATTCAGCAATTAAAAAGAGCTAACTATTTCATAAACTCACAGCTTGGATCAACCTTAAGAGAATTATGCAGAGTGCAGAAGTTAGTCCCCAAAGGTCATATGCTGTATGATTCCATTCATATAAATAACATTCTTGAAGTAACAAAATTATACAGGTAGAGCTCTGGTTGAGTGGCTCAGCTGGTTAGAGAATCTTCCAGTGCACCAAAAGGTTGTGGGTTCAATCCCTGGTCAAGGAGCATATGGGAGGAAACTGATCATTGTTTATCTCTCACATCAGTTTCCCTCTCTCTCCCCCCCCCCACCCTTCCTTTGTCTCTAAAAGCCAATGACAACATATCCTCAAGTGAGGATTTGAAAAAATGATACAGGTAGAGAACACTATTTGTTGCCAGGGTTAGGGATGAGAAATGTGTAGTGTTATAGGGGTAATATGAAGGAGCCATATGCTGCAAACATACGGGCTTCATACTGGTGTTTACTAGTATCTTTGGCCTGGATTCTTGAAAAAGTTTTCTTTTTTTAAAAAATATATCTTTATTGATTTCAGAGAGAGGAAAGGAGAGGGAGTGAGAGATAGAAACATCAATGATGAGAGAGTCATTGATCGAGCCCACAACCCAGGGCATGTGCTGTGACCAGGAATTGAACCCTGATCGCCTGGATCCTAGGTCGACGCTCAACCGCTGAGCCACGCCCGGCAGGGCGAAAAAGTTTTCTAACTCTACTTTGCCCTTGCTTCCTACAGTATAGGCCCAGTGCAGTGACCCAAATGATCCTTCTAAATCATAAGTTAGATGATGACATTCTTCTGCCCAAAAAGACCCTATACTTTCTGGACCTCATACCTTACTATTATCCCTTTTGTTTACTCTGGTCTAGGCCACCGGTCTCCTTGGCTTTTTTAAAAACATACAAAGTACATGCAGCAGAGCCTTTGTATTTGTAATTCCCCCAGCATGGGTAGTCAGTCAAAACAATGACTCCATGCCTTCCCAATTTGGATACTCAAATGTCACCTTTTAAGATGGATTCTTATTACTCTATCCCTTACTGGTCTCCATAGGAATCACAACCCATCATAAATAGTATATATGTATATCATATATATGATGAATTATATATATACACACACAAACACACCATTTATTCTTTATTATCTGTGGATTCCCATTAGAAAACAAACTTCACAGGATATGACATTTTATGTTTTTTTCCCTTCTGAATTGCCAGTGTTTAAATCATCCCTGGAACATATAACCATGGTACAAATGAATTATTTATTTAAGCAATTACACAAGTAATTCTCTACTTCTAAGTAAGATGAGAGTTGGAGTATTGGGGCAGCATGCACTCTAGGAATTCTGTGAGTCCTGAAAAACCACAGAGAAACCAGTTTACTCTATGAGTGATATGTCTGGCGAGAGCAGCAAATCTCACCTCATTCTTGCAAGGTCTGACCGTCCGATGGCCAAGTCCCTCACAGTCACAGTACCTCTTCACTGAACAAAAAACAGGGCCTACCTGCTTCCTTACTTCCAGGATTCCACAGCCACAGGGCAGTAAGAAATATAGCTTGTTGGAGGCATTTAACTATGTTTCTAGATCCCAGATCATCTAAAACATGAACTCCAATGCTGCCAATACTTTAAGAGTTGGTAAATTATAAATATCTATATAAGTGCTTGCCCAGGACTGGAGCTTTTAATAACAGAAAATATAATCTATTCATTCACTCGGCAAATGTTTAAGAAGGGCCTACTAGAGTCAGGCACTGTTCTAGATACTCAGGGTAAAGCAGAAGAAAAAAAAAAACCCACAGCAATATCCCTATTGCATAAAGTTGATGCTCTAGAATTGGAGAGAAACAAACAATATACAGGCAAACAAATAAATTAACAATATAATTTTAGATGACTGGTTCTGTGCACACAATAAAATAGGATGATAAATGACTGAAGGATTTCCTTTAAATTGGGTGATTATGTTGTTTCTCTGAGGTGATATTTGAGCACAAATGTGAATAATTAAAATGAACTAGATGCTCAATACCTAAGGGCAGAATGATTCTGGAAAATGGAAAAGACAGTCAAAATGCCCTCAGAGACAAGTGTGGCATGTTTGAGAAACAAGCAATGAAGCCAGGGTGTTTGCAGCATAGGCCGTGGCCGGAGAGTTAGAGAAGGTGAAGATAAGTAGGCACCCACTCAGGCCTAGTGACATCAAGTGAGGAGCTTGGGGGTTTTTCAGCTTTATTGAGGTATAACTGACAAATAAAACTTTACTTTTAAGGCATGCAATGTGGAGACATGATATATAAAGACACTGCGAAATGATGAGTTACCACAATCAAGCTTATTAGCACATACGTCACCTCACATAGTTACCACTTTTGTGTGTGGTGATGAGAACACGTAAGATCTACTCTTTTAGCAACTTTCATATATACAATACAGCATTAACTATAGGCACCATGCGGTACATTAGAGTCCCAGAATTTATTCATCTTATTAGTGCAAGTTTGCACACTTTGACCAACATCTTTCCATCTACTTTGCTTCTACGAGTGTAAAGCTTTTAGATTCCAAATATAAGTGAGATCATACAGTATTTGTCCTTCTGTGTCTGGCTTGTTTCACTCAGCATAATGTCTTCCCTGCTCATCCATGTTGTCACAATTAACAGGATTTTCTTTATATATATATATAAAGACATATATATATATATATATATATATATGTCTTTATTGATTTCAAAGAGAGGAAGGGAGAGGAGGAGAGAGAGAGAGAAACATGAATGATGAGAGTCATCGATCAGCTGCCTCCTACATACCTCCCACCACGGATCGAGCCCACAACCCGGACATGTGCCCTGACCAAAATCAAACCACGATCTCCTGGATCCTAGGTTTATGCTCACTGAGCCATGCCTGGCTGGGCTTGAGTATTAATGTTTTGCACTCAACATAATTCTCTTCAGATTCATCTAAGCTGTTGTGCCTATTCGTATTTAGTTCCTTTTTATTGTAGCTATCTTGCAACAAGATTTCTAACTATTTATTACTGGAATTAAATTAATATTAACCTGAAGTAGACTGTGGTAAATCAAGATGCATGTTGTAATTCCTAGAGTAACCACTGAGAAAAATAATATAAAAATGTAGTAAGGAAACCAACAAAGGAATGAATATGTCACACTAGAAAATATCCACTTAATACCCTGAAGGTCAGCATAAGAGAAAAAGAGCAACAGAAAATACAGGCGACAGAGAGAAAAAGAAAAGCAAGAGATATACATCCAATCACATCAATAATTATATTTAATGTCACTGAATTACATACTGTGATGAAAAGATAAAGTGTGTCAAGCTAGAATTAAAAAGAAACACAAACAAAATTGCTGTCTAGTAGAGAAAGAACTTTAGATTCAAAGCACAAATAGGAAGAAAGTAAAAGGATGGCAATAAATGTAACATGCACATAGTCACCATAAAAGAGCTGGAGTGGCTATACTAGTATTGGACCAAGTAGATTTTAAGACAAAAACTTTTACTAGACATAAAGAGGGATATTTCATAAGGATAAAAGAGACAATTCAAAGGCATATAAACAATTACAAATGTATACACACCTAATGACAAAGCTTCAAAGTACACAAACAAAAATCTGATAGAATCAAAATGAGAAACCAATAATTTGACAGTAATAGTTGGAAACCACAATGGCCCATTCCAAACAATTGCCAGAACAACTGGACAGAAAAATCAAGCTATAGAAGACTTCAGCCACACTATCAACTAACTTGAAGTAACTGGCACTTAGAGAATGCTTCCCCTAACAACAGCAACACACACATACATAATTTTCAAGTTCCATGGAACATATTCCAAAGTAGACTATATGCTAAAATAATATCGATACCTTAAAATAATAATTATTATATAGTGTGTTCTATGATCACAAAAGAGAGAAATCAGCAACAGAAAGAAATTTGAGATATCCACAAATATTTGGAAGTTAAACAAAATACTTCTAAGTAACCCGTGGGTCAAAAAAAATAAAAGGAAAATTAGATAATATTTTGAGCTGAATGAAAACCAATGTGTAACATATCAAAGTTTACGGCATGCAGGTAAATGAGGGCCAAGAACGAAATTTATACCATTGTTCACCAGCATTAAAAACCTAGGCATAGAATAGCAATCTAAACCCAAAGGGAGCAAGGTCCCATCATTATGAAAAACTCAGAAAAGGTAAATCTATAAAGACAGAAAGCAGATTAGTGGTTGCCTGGGGCTTGGAACTGGGAACAAGAATTGACTGCAAACAGCCTGAAGAGGTTTTCTAGAGGTGACGGAAAATGTCCTAAAACTGGATTGGAATGGTGATTGCATAACTCTATAAATGTACTTTAAATCATTAAATTATACAGCTAAAATGAATGAATATAACTGTGTATAACCGATATCTCAATAAAGCTATTAAAACACAAATAACATGACTGGCAGTGAAAAAATATGCATATGTGTATGTGTAACTTCCACAAATGAATGAAATTCCATATTATTAAATTGAGCTAAGCACAGGGCTAAGCACAGATTTTAAAATAAAATAAAATTATTTAATCTTGCTCTTTATAATTTCATAGTCAATAAAATTCTCTAGTTTATCCATTAAAAATGAAATAGTTAAATAACTATTTGGCTGCTGTTTTAGTTTTTGAAATTGAAATTTATATTTAAGATTAAGTAAAAAGCTTTATCTCTATTCCAACAATAATGTGGGTAGCTTGGCAATTAGTCATATACTGTTTAATCACATCAGTATATATATCTTGTCTCTCTTCTTTAGCAAGATACTATAATTTTTCAAGTGAAATTACATTAAGTGTGAAACAAATAATGATAATTTGGGGCAAAGACCTATAAATATATAGATATTGTCAAAATGATTCAAATAGATATTCATCTGATATAGTTAAGACAACATTTGGCAATAAAACTCCTCTAGATTTAGATTCCATTGACCAAAGCTCCAAAATAAAATGAATTTATATCAGACTGAAACCTTGAAAACAGTCTATGTGGGTCCTAAATACTCAATAATCTTTTAAGATGTTTTTAGTTGGAAATAAATCTCTTTAAATCAAACTATCAAAAGGGGAAAAAAAAAAGTGTATGCCATTTTAAGGGAGATTGGGGAGTGCATTTTTCTTGGAAAATTAGGTGTCTGAAGAAAAAAATCTGAATCCCTTTAGCATAAAAGTCTGTTCATACCTAAATCTGATGGAGAAGAGCTGAAAAGAGGAAGTCATGCATTCTCAATGTGAGGATTCTTTCTTGCAGAAAGTGAAAAATCTTAGTATCATGGTTTGTGTTCCAAGGGCCAGAGTACATAAAGAGAACACAGTATATTCATGGTATTAAAGTTTCACGCAGGAGCAAATAGAAAACAAATTGTCCCTATAGAATTGTTAGTGGGGCAATGATGACAAGCTGAAAAACACTTTTTTGGTAGATGATCCTCTAGAGATAATTTCAAAATAATTTATTTAGCTCTCCCCTTCACTCCTTATTTTAAAAAATTCTCAGTACAGGTAAGAACCTGTCAGTTACCCTTACAAAAGTGAACTCTTTCTATCTCATAATAGGAGAAAATATTAAGAATACCAAAACACTTTCCATGCATATTTCTAGAGGCTATATCTGAAAAGTCAATAGTGTTTCTGATCTTTTATGCCATAAATCAAACACAATTATAAACAGCAAAGTAATTTCATGGAAAAATTGATTTTTGCTCTTTACTTTCATAAGTAAAGTCTATGTAATAATTTAGCATACTGCTTCTGTCATCAGTGTTTGTATCCTGCAGCTGCTGAACAAGAACAGAGAGAACTGAGCTAATCTAGTACACTGGCATTTTCTTTGCTGACCTAAATTAAAAGGACTTATTTCAAGTCCATCAGGCAAACTAATTTTAAACACCAATTATGCCTAAAATATAGTTAGTTTTTCAGAAATAGCAATGCAGATACATTAGAAGAACTGGCATAGTATAATTACAGAAAAATTAGTTGGCACATTGCTTTGAGAACTATTTAAAAATTAAACTGGGGTGAAAGGGATCAATGGGGGGAAAGAGGACATCTGTAATACTTTCAACAACAAAGATAAATTTTTAAAAAATAATAAATTTTTTAAAAATTCACATTTCTCTATTGGTAGATAGAGGAAGGAAAGAGAGAAGGAGGGCAGTAAGGGAGAAGGGAGGAAGAGAGAAAGGGGAGGAAGGGAGGAAGGAGAGAGAGAGAGAGGAAAGATGAGGAGCTGGTGGTATTTCCTCCATTCCCTCTATTTCTCTACTGCAAACACTGATGAAGCAGTGACTGTGGAATAAAGTAGGTTAGAGACTACTACAAAGATTTAAACAATATAGATGACCAGATCCTACACTGCACCAGAAATATGTAGCTATTTTTCCAAGGGAAGGAAATAGGTTCAAATAAAGGAAGACAGATCTCCAAGGTCACAAAATCATATGATGGGAGAGCCAGAAATAAAACTGCCTCTTCCCTGTATCTAAGATTTACTCTTCAGTTGGAATAACTCATATATACACACACACACATATATATATGCAAATATGAATGTACGTATATGTGTGTATGCATGTGGGCATATGTGTGTTTATGCTTTGCAGAAAAGTCAAATAATGTTTGTTCTTCTGCCTTGTCTCTAGCTGACAAGAATTCCCATCTTAACTTCTGATTCTAAAATTACCATCAAGTATTGGAATCATTAACCAATTCCTTAGTTACCCACAACTTTTATTTCTTTTCTAATTCAAATAATTTAATATTATCTGTTTGCCTTAGAATTACAATATCCATCTAAGGACCCTCCTATTCTTTCTGTGGTCAAGTTAAAATACCTACTGAACAGCCAAGCACAATGCGAGGAACAGAAACAAAACTTTTGCCTCAGCCCCATAGTGAGTGCTTGACAGAGTCAGGCCCAGGCTTTTGCAGAATAAAAAAGACTGGAATATTGGCCAGAATAAAAGGAAATAGGGGTGTGGGGATGGGGTTGGGGATTTGGCAAATGGGATTAAGAAAAAATTCTCAGAAGAAACAAAATCTGGTATAACTTGCCTTAATGAAAAAAAGGAGCCCTAGACAGTTTGTTCAGTGGTTAGAGCGCTGGCCTGCAGACTGAAGGGTCCCATGTTCGATTCCAGCCCAGGGCAAGTACTTCAGTTGCAGGCTCGATCCCCGCCCCAATTGGGGCACGAGCGGCAGGCAACTAATTGATGCGTCTCTCACACTGATGTTTCTCTCCCTCTCTCTCCCTCTCTCCCCCTACCTTCCACTCTCTGAAAAGCAATGGAAAAAATATCCTCGGGTGAGAATTTTTTTTAAAAAAAAAGAGGGGGAAAAAAGGGAGAATGTTGTTCTAGGTGATGGACTAAAGCCAGCCAGTGAAATGCACAGAGAAGACCAGGCAGCTGGTCCAGCTGGAGCAGGCTTGAAAAGGAGAGTGATATGGTTATGAATGTGTTGTTTTAACAGTTATTTTTATAGGAGTGGATGCAGGGAGCATGAGTAAAGGCCTAGAAGCAAATTTGGAGGCCAACACTCTAGTCCAGATTAGAAATAACTTAAGTCTTAGGACAAAGGTGGTTAAGACTACAGGGAGGAATGGGTTTGAAAATAGCAGGATCCACTGAATGTTTAGAATGTGGGGGAGGAAGAAGAGGGATCGAAGAATGACCCAAAAGTAGGAGGGAGGCAACAGCATCATGAAGCTCCTGTGGAATATTCAAGGGGAGATGTTCGCTCATCTTCTGCATATGGAGGTCTGGAGCTCAAGAAAGAAGTCAGGGTGGAAACAGAGACTTGAGAATCAACAGTACACAGTAGTTAAAACTATAATAATTAATGAGGTCGCTCAGGCAAAGCACCACTTTTTGTAAATGGAATTACTTCTCATTGAGTCTTCCTCTTGTTTTCAATATATTTTTAGCCATACCACCTACCTAAATCTTGCTTTAGGATGTAATGGCACCAACAACTAATTCCAGTCTCGTGTCTCCAGAGAGAAAAATGAAGCAGAGCTTGGACTCTGGTCTCCCCTAGAGGAAGGTGGGTGGCAGAGTTGCTGGTGATTTTAAGGAAGGAAGGCAAAAAGGTGGCTCTAAATACATGCTTTTTATTTCCTATCCCCATTCTGTGCTTTTCTGTTCCCTAATTTCTGCTGTGTGTGTATATATTACGCATGTGCGTTTTTTATGTTTTGCAAAAATAAGACATGCTTGTGATATCCACATGAAACAATAAAAAAAATAAAGAAAACACTAAAAATCTTCCCCTCCATCTTCCATCTGAGGTGATCAACTAATTCTACTTAATAACATATTATTCCCCAGTAGTCAGCCTAGCACACTTTTTAGCCAAAAATAACATAACAAAAGCAATCCAGTGTGTGAATGCACATACACACACAATCATTCTCAACAAAAATGAAACAAAGACTCAGGAAACTGCAGAGGTGGCATGAACAATAGTGAAGAGCAGCCGTTCCAGTCACTCATTCAAAATTCATTATTGTGTTAGATTCATTGCTAGGTAGCAGAGATGCAAGTGTGGATAGAGACTGTCAATATTTTCAAGGAGTTTATAATCTGACAAGGAAAACTGACAAGTAATTAGGCAATTGCAATACACTTTGTTAAGTACAATGTATACAGGTAAGTGCAGGGCTGGGGGGGAGAGAGAAGTGTAAGAAAACTCCACGACCTCTACTGTGCAAAAGCATGGCACTAAGAAATCCTATGTTTAAGCATCTTGGTTTTAAAACTTGCATTCTGTTCATTTACCCATATAATGTTTTTTAGGGCAGATCACACGGCATCCGTTTGTGATTTAAACAGACAACCCTCTTCACCCAGAGTCTTAGGTGACTCAAACCCTATCTCCCTTCAAATGTCATTATGCTCTCCTGCTCCCTTTCATCACAGCTCTAAGCTTTTTTAATCACCCTTATAACTTCCAGTTTTAATTATTGAGTCTTTAATCATTGTCTATTAAAACGGGGCTTTTGGCATCTATGTCAGTTAGGAATAGAAAAAGCAGGAAGATGACAAATGTAGGAGGCTTTCACACAGAGAGTAAAAATTTTGCTGTTTGGGTTAGCCTGAGGCAAAGTGGCAAAGCAGGAAAAGTCTGGTTTCTGAATATATCATCCGTTTTCTGTTCTTCTTTCAGCAAGCCCTCCACATGTTGTACTTAATACTGCCCCACAACCTTGATGGTCTAGATCTTGTCAAGGTGCTGCTGTTTTAATTTCCTATTATGGAGGACACAGAAACAGGTGTCAATTTTTAACCTGAAATAATGCATCTCTCTAAAAACATGGAATCTGAAGACCAGGTCACTGTTCTCAAGACTAGGCTGTTGTTCTCAGTCAGGTAATTTCAATGTACTTAATAAACAGAAAATGCTATGAGATGGGGGTGGGCATTGTTGAAGAGAAATGTAATTTATGGTTTATTTCTTGAAGAGCTTAGACTTTCTAGCCTGCAAGGAATACACAATCAGACATGAAATGGCTAGTAAGTACTATTGACATATTACACACATGTAAATAAATACCTAGATTTATTAATCATTACTTCATTCACTCAACAAGCATTTACCATTTGTTTACCACTAGTAGGCGCTATGGAAGATGCTGGCCATAGAGAGCAAGGAAATGGCTTTGTAAGGGGCTCAGGGGAGTGATTCCATGATACTGATAATAAATATTTACTTAAGGAATGAGTTCAAAACAATGTGTGCTGAGAAACACACAGGGTATAAATAGGACCAGAAGAGCATGCATATATACAATGGATTACTGGCCATAAAAAAGAATGAGATCTTGCCATTTGTGACAGACAACATGGACGGACCTTGAGGGTATCATGTTGAGTGAAATAAGTCAGACAGAGAAAGACAAATACCATATGTAATCATTTATATGTGAAATCTAAAAAACAAACGAACAAACAGCAGAAACAAACTCATGGATATAGTGAATATTTTGACAGGTGCCAGAAAGAAAGGTGGCTCGGAGGCTGAGTGAAAAAGGTGAGAGGTTTAGAAGTTCTACATGGTAGTTACAAAACAGTCACTGGAATGTAAAGTATAGCATAGGAATATAGTCACTATTGTAAGAACTACATGTGGTACCAGATGGGTACTAGATTTATTGGAGTAATCAATTCATAAGGTATATAAATGTCTAATTACTGTATTGCACACCTAAAACGAATGTAATATTTGTCAACTGTAGGTCAACTGTAATTAAAATTTTTAAAAATTATTTTAAAAATTGAAATAAATTTTAAAATGTTGAATAATGGAAATTTGGCAAACATGGGTGGTTTTATTTTATAATACACTTATATTTGATATATCAATATGAAAATGAAAATCTGTAGATTCTAAAATAAAAAAACCTTTCCAGAGGGTATGAAAACACTGAATCCTATTTGATCATAGAAAATATCAAATAGCTGCCTAAAAACCACCATACGCATAAATAACACTTGGCATATATAATGTCATTATTTCAAATACTGTATGTGGGTCAAGGCAATAACCAGCTGTTAATGTCATTGTGCTCTCCTACACAACTTACTAAAATTATTTTTCAGTATATCCAGTAATTACTTTTGGCACATACTCCAGCTCCATAACTTGTTCTCTTTTATCTCAAGAGTTTTCAATCTGATTACATTTTCCATGATGTAAACCACAATCCTTATTGGAATCCACATAAAAAGCTGAATTCTATGTCCATTCTCCCTGTGCTTTATCTCATATAGCCTCACACTGTTATAAATGGTTATTTCAATTTCAATGGGAATCAAAGTGATGTATCATTACCACAGTCTCAGTCTATAGGAACTCGACTGCTTCTACTTGAGCACTGTGATCTTTGTCATTTCTTATGAAGGAATACCTATCAATTTAGAAATTTTTATTTTAGCCAAGATATAACTAGTGTCAACAGTTATAGACTTAGTGTCTAAGTCCGAAGAATAAATAGTCTTTAGTCTTAAAGGGCAGCCCTATCAAAAGTTAGTCTTATTTGAAGAATGATTCTGAGTACCTGGTCAGTGATTCTTAATTGGGTATATTTCTCTCCTTTAATATTAGGTAGAGGTGAAACACATTTATTTAACACATTAATTAAGTGCTTATTGGACACAAAGCAGTGCCGTGGGATTTTAGGTATTTGAAACTGGCCATTGTGCATCAAAACACTGCAAGATTAACCCATCACTATCCAGAGCACACTTAAAACACAATTTTTTGACAAACGGTTATCTAGATTACTTATAGATTAGGTCGTTTGGAGTCAGAGTCTTCTGACTCTATAAACTCTGACTCCATCTAGTTAATCAGTGGGAGGCACTGTTCTCTTCCCAACATAATGAACATTCGAGGGTCTGGATTCTGCCATGGAACCCATGTATTTTCAGGATTTCAGAGGGCTATTCTTGGTATTTGTTATTTATTACACACACACGAGTTCAGGTATGGTGACTGCATTTGTGGATGATGCTCCGTCCAAATCCGAACAAAGGATCAGCAAAGGTGAATGATATGCTCTGTCTTTTGCAACTGGAGAGAGCATTTACTACCATTCTAATTTTCTCAAGAAGATAACAAGTTCTGAATAGAAAAGAACTGGCATATTACTCTAAGTTAATTATTACTAGACTCCAAGCTAATTTTTCTCATACAAATACATTTCTTGAAAAATGTCAAGTATTTTTATTTTTTATTTTATTTTTATATTTTAATATATCTTTACTGATTTCAGAGAGAGGAAGGGAGAGGGAGAGAGAGAGAGAAACATCAATGATGAGAGATTCATTGATCAGCTGCCTCCTGCACGCCCCGAATGGGGATCGAGCCCACAACCTGGGCATGTGCCCTGACTGGGAATCGAACCCCGATCTCCTGGATCCTAGGTCGATGCTCAACCGCTGAGCCATGCCTGGCCGGGCTCAAGTATTTTTAAATGCTCTAAAACCTTAAGTCATTACCCATGCTTTCCTTGTTGAAGAAAATATGAAGTATATTTTTATCTCAATGAGTTGGGTGTAATAAACATTTCCTTTTAAAGGGTAAACATGTTCTGTTAAAGAATATTATATCCCTTATGATTTTAAAATTAATTTCATCTTCAATTGGTTGTAAAAATTCTTTTACATTGTCCCTATGTTGTGATATGTACATTATTACTTTCTTATGAAATATATAACCCACAACACTGAGGTAATACAAACACAATCATGATTCACTTTGAAAGGAGGTCAAGAAAACATTATAGAAGCGGTGAGAGAGAAGAAAACAGACAATCTCATACACTGTTGGTGGGAGTGTAAATTAGTACCACCTCTGTGGAAGGCAACTTGGCAGCATCAAAATTTAAAGAGCACAGATCCTTTGATTCAAAAATCTGTATTTTGTTACCCATCATATGTAAGTATAATTGCTGATGCACAAAATATGTATAAGAAAGTTTATTAATGCATTAATACTAAAATACAATTCCTTAAATTTTATTGAGCATGCACTTGCAAGAGGATGGATAAATTAAGTCCATATAATGGAATAATATGCAGCAGTCAAATATAATGAAGTAGAGCTCTATGTACTGATTTGGAAAGATATTTAAGATGCATTGTTAAGTAGAACATATAAGGCTAAATTACAAAATAATGTATCTGACACCATCTCATTTATGTAAAAACTAAAACTAAAAACTATCTATTTATCTATCTTTCTATGTATGTATGTATGTATTATAAAAAAGTTTGAAAGAATACTACAAACCATGGTTACCTACAGGAAAGACAGCAGATGGGGAAAGAGGTGAGCACAGTGACTTTCACATTTTGCATTTTACATTTCACATTTACTTTGTATTGTTTGAATGTTTTACAATGAACATGTACACTATATCACTTCCAATATAAAGTTGAAAGGCAAGTGAATAGGAGCAATGAAATACAGCATAACTTTTTTATCGCAAAATCATGCAGTGTAATTTAAGTTCAACCTCGAAAGCATAGGCTCAGGAAATGGAATTAAAACCCAAATTGAGGAAAGAGGTAGTCCTATGGTATTGGTAAATTAGTCTTATACCTTGAGACAAAACCAAGGGTTACTTTCTATGAATCCACAGACTGAATTATAATTAAAAACAAAACCAGCATTAAATAAAACACAAACACCAGCTCCCCACATGCTTGTGGACTGAGTAGGAGGTGAGGAAGCACTCAACACAATATGGGAGCACCTAAGATTCTTACACAACATGCACCACCTAAGTGTTAGCATCCTGTCTTCTGCTGAACTTTAACTTGCTGCTTAACCTGAATATGTTTTTTCCATTTTTATTTCATACTCTTTCCTAACACCAATCGTCCCTCCTAACGGCCTGGTTGTCCCACAATTCCATAGACACCATGCCATTCTTACTATGTGCTTCTGCATTTGATGCACTTGGGGTGCCTCCCAGTCAACATCCCCTTTTCTGAGAGTTCTTGGACACCTACACATCCACAGTTTCCCTTCAAAGTGAGTAGGTGGGGCCCTGTTTCCACGTTCATATCATGTGATATCCTGTCCCGTGTCTTCACAGTTTATTGGACTTAGTGTCTACCCACACTTTCATCTAATCAGTCAGATCCTCTTTTACGAATTTCACCAAGACAGTTATAAGTTCCAAGACTGACTCGATTGCTAGTTGTTCTTGGAGCTGGACAATCTCGCAGAATCAGGAGACACAGAAGCCCTGGGGCTACTTGTGCTAATTATTAAACAGAGACAGTAAGGTTGCAGGCACATGGAAGCAGACCAAGACCAAACGATGTCAATGAGAACAAGAGTGAAAAGAGCAGAAAATAGGGGACAGACATAGCTGCTTTCTTCCCAAAAGCTTTTTAGTTCTACCCATGAGAAAACTCAGTGGTTCTTCATCTCTGTTGGCCCTACTGGATACAATATAATTTTTAATAAGTATTTTTTTTAGTGAAGCTAACTTGACTGGGTCTTGTCTTAGATATTGGATGAAGAACGTTCCTTGGGCTGTCCCTATATCAATTCCGAGTCTACCCATCTTTCAAGGCCCAACCAAATTCTTTTGTCTTGAATTCCAAGTAACAGTAATTATTCCTTCCCTGACTACACCACATACAGTCTGTACCTCACAATTTCAGCTTAGATGGAAGTAACTTTCATATGTGATGCAATGACTTTGATAGAACATGAGTAACTAAAATGAGACTTTCTTTAGGGTAGAGGTGAAGTGCTCCATTTCTGCCCTGGACAGTGGGGCACAGTTGGGTAGAGCATCATCTTGTACACCAAAGGTTTGATTACTGGTCAGAGCAAATACCCGGGTTGCTGGTTTGAACCCTGGCTGAGGTGAATAGGAGAGGCAATGGATAGATGTTTCTCTCTCACATCAATGTATCTCTCTCTCCCTTCTCTCTCTCTCTCTGGGATCAATGAAAAACATATCCTTATGTGAGGGTTAAAAAAAAAATAAAGTGTTCCTTTTCTTTGTTTCCTTACATTGAGCACTTTAAGCATTCAAGAAGTATGTTGATAAGTTGCTGAGCTTATGTTCCAAAAATACAACTAAATCTCACTCAGCTGAAATAAGTAATTAAGGCATCTATTTTACCATTGAGATCTAATAAAAATATTTAAATGAAAGAAGAGGTCTCTAAAGAGATGTTTTATACTAGAAAATGGGAGGCAATACTGAAAAAATAAACCAATATATACACTTTAAACATTTATGGTTAGTTTAAGTATATGTGATGTGGCAAGCACTGATTTTATGTTCAAAACCCAGATGCAATCTCATGGAAAGAATGCAAATAAAATATTGTTGTGGATGTGTTATATTCCTTATACACAAATATACAAATATTCTTCCAGGAATAGAATAAATGAGATAGGTGAAAATCATAAGTATAATTATACTCATGAATATTAAAAATTGAATTCTAATAGATAATACACTGCATCACAAACATACAACTCTTGATGATTTTCCAAATATTATTCATTAGAAAAACGAATATAAATTTTGAAAATTATTCTTGTTCTAGTTTCTACTAAAACATAATAAAATACCCTCTCAAAATTACAATAACCTTTTACAAATCTGACCTGTCCCCAATCCCAAGAAGTACACAAAGTTGAGTATTAAGGGAAATCATTGACAGTAGAATTTTATCTAACAGATATTCACTATGAACTATCTCTTAATCTTTACCAACCTCTGACTTCTTATTTGTCCACCCCATTTAAGCTTTGCCGTAATTTTAATATGTTTCCCAGGATCTCAACTCATTGCTTGTATACCAGCTCAGACACAATACTGATGAGATATGTCTTTCTTTAATCCCCTGTTTTGGCATCAGGACTGAGTCTCTCTTGAGATATAATATATTCCAGAAGGCAACTTAATAATGCAGTTACCAGTTCAGTACTACTCTGCTACATACCCATACAATCTTCCTCATCACTGACTTATTTAAAACAGACATATTAAGGTGTGAGGCACACCCTTACTTAACATTTAAGGAGCTTTACCAACAATCAAGAGTACTAATATGTTTCTCCAATTAATTTCCCACCACTAATCATTCATTTCCACCCAGTCTATCATATATCATTTCTCAGGCGATAAATACATATATATAATACTAATATATATATATTTACATATATATATGTATATATAGGATATACAGAACATGTGTGTATATATAGCCATTTTAAATGACTGATATATAGCTGACTGAAAAGTTGTCCCAAGTTAAAATTATTGTGCTTCTGTTTTCTAAAACCTACATGTTTGAGACCTTATGTGGCCATTCTTATATCTATTGGGATGGGCCAACAATTGTTTTCAAAGTGGTAGATGACAGATAGATACATAGACAGACAGATACACAGATAGATACATAGATAGATAGATATACAAAAAATGAAAGACCAATCTGATAAATATTCAGATGTGTATTTTTACCATAATCTATGATCACAATGATATCCAACTGCTAGAAGATACAGGGAGTATATTTTGAAGGAGTTAGCCCATAAGCATTTTTGATGAATCTGATTTTTCTCTCCAAATCTTCAAAAGTAATCTTTCATGGAGTAAAGTGAAAGTGTCTAGATTAGTGGGCTATTAATGCCTTTTTATTACTTCATACTGAAAGTCTTACACAACGCGTTTCTCACGTCCTTTCTAACATTCTGTCTTGCTTTTCATTTCATTTTCCAACAGACAAGAACCAACTAGACAGGAGTCTGCCATTTCCTATTCCTTTTGTGTTTAACCTCGTTCATTCGCTAAACTAAACTAAACTAAACTAAACTAAACTAAACTAAACTAAACTAAACTAAACTAAACTAAAATAAAATAAAATAAAATAAAATAAAATAAAATAAAAAAGGCCTGACTTGAGAATCCCTCACACAGACACAGCCAGTTAAAGCATGTAAGCAAAACCTAATCTAACTTATTCGGCAGCACAACTAAAAGTTAACTTAGCTTATTTCTTGTAAATGCCTCTAATAACAATGAACAAAACTTAAATCATTTTCCTGAAGTGATATAAGACAATAACTTGTAACTAATCCCCTGCCACCTGGACACCTCCATTGTCACAACCAATCACTGTAAAAGTTAAATAGCTTCAGCGACTTTGCTTTGTAAACTGTCCTATGACAATGAACCTTTGAGCTTCCTTTCACATTCAGTTTGAAAACTCTCAGATCATGAACTGTTCTGTTAGACACAATAAACTCTTGATTAAAATTTTAATTGACCTAATGTTATTTTTAACACCAGCCTGCGTATGCTCAAATCCTACTCATTTTTCAAAGTCCCACTAAAGCACCACCATTTTTATGAAATATTTGATCCCTTCCTAATGAGGGGATATCTTCCTACTCTAAATTTTCTAATTGTTCTGATGTCACACAGCAGAATGTAGTGACAGCCCAGGCTCTGCAGAGAGATTCACCTTTATTCCATTTTGCAGTCCACCACACGGAACTTTACTACACATATATATATATCTCCTCATTATAGGTATGTCATATATACATATACATACATAGTATAATATAAATATACTATAGGTATCATATAAATACATATGTAAAATATGTATGTATTATACATTGATATAAGATATTTGTATTTACCTGCTAAACCTCAAAAATAGGAAAGTTAATCGATATTTTTGAAAAGGCCATCTAAGATATGAAACTTTTTTTCTATCATTTGTCTTATATTTTATGCTATCTCACATGTATACAATTTTCTCTTTTGCACTGTACCTAAAACAGAATTTAATGGAGATTGTTGAATGGGTCTCCTGAAGTTCTTTATATCAAACATGAATCTGATGCCACATTTCAGCAATGTAGGTTAAATAGCAATATGTTGAATTATTTCAAGGCTAAAGCAACTATATGTAAATACTTTGGAAACCAAGTAACATGAATAAGGTTATTTTTATTTCTGTAACAACATTTAGAATTAACAGAGGATTCCTGGCCATGTCTTTTCACCACATTATGTTGCCTAATAAAGGTCAAACAACCCATCTGCCCACTAACAGAATTTAGCCAAGAAATCAGAGGTTAATTAGCTTCACTCCCTCTCCCTACAAAGACTAAATGTCCTAAGAATTTACTGCATCATCTTCCAGATAGTACAAAAGTACACACACAAAAAAACCATTAAAACATTACCTGGGGAATAATGTTCTAATATTCATCTAATTGAAAGGTCATTACCTTTTGCAGTTTTAACTTTTAAAATTCAACTACTGTGCAAGCATATTTATTAACAAGTAAAATACTATGAAATTATACTCAAAATATTCAGTGTATTAATAAGACTTTCATGGTTTTCATTAGCATTCATTTTCTTTTACTTCATATAATTAAATTTTGAAAATATAATCCTAATAAAATTTAGATGTATGATACCTCTGGGTTTAACGGTAGGAGGCTGTGCTGGAAATAACACTAGACTGGGAAGTAAGAGACTTGGGATCTAAATCAATTAGTCATTAAATGAACTATGTATGGATCTGTACAAAGCTAAGCACCCCCATTCATAAAACAAAGAAAATATATACTTCAAAGGAATGTTTACTCATGAGGATCAAGGGCAATTGTTTTGGGACTATGCTATAAAGAATGCAAAGTGTTCGAATATGATGGATTATTTTACTTCCTTTTTTATACCCATGTAATGTGACCATATGGCCTTCTTAAGTAACCAAATGGAGAAAAGCTATACATTATAACACTGAAGGGAAGAAGCTAAATTCTTCCATTTACATCTGAACTTCAGCTGCCTGTGCATCTAATTTGCAAGTTTGAGAATGAGGTTAGCTGAGATTATTTCAATGGCTCCAACTGAATAAATAAAATAACTCTAGTTCAGTTCTCTGGAACTCACTGAATTGGAAAAGATTAGTGCAAAATGCACTTTCACTCCCCTAACAAGATGTACAAAAGTCAAAAAAGCTTCCAAACACTATAGTAATGTCATAAAATGGTAAATTATTTCTTGAAGAAACAAACAACTTGTATACCCTCAAACTGCTTTGGTTAACAAAAATGGGGCTTCCTACTAAGTGACTACTCATCACAGAATCAAATACATTATGCAATATTGTATCTGACAAGTAATGAAAAGATCTAACCTACCTAATATCAGCTTTATCTGGGTTTCCTGGGGTCCACTGAGGACATATTAAGAGCTAAGTTTTTATTATGAAGATAATTGTACACACTAAATATGAGTTCTAAAAATCTCTTATCAGAGGAGTTAGTAAGTTAATGTACTGAAATTGATTAGAGCAGTGTCTGAATCTTATAAGTGCTCAACAAGTTGAGATCTTTATTATAATGAGATACATGTAAAATAATGGTAACTAGGTTTATTTTTTATATTTTATTATTATTATTATTATTATTATTATTATTATTATGACTGATCTTGTAACTATTTTTGCTTTCCTATAGAACCACTGCAGTCCACCTTGATGACAGTATGGATTGGTAGGGATTAATCAATTTTTATTGATTATGTCTTTTTCATCAAAATAATTTTATTTCTTCACCTCTGGAAAACAAGCTGAACCCTAACAGCAACAGTGGGAGTTTCGTGTGCTTTTTCCTTAATATCAAGGCTGCCTCGAGATGAAGTACTCTCTATATATTCCCTCATACTGACAAAACTAAAAATTATCCTAATACCACTGACCACTTGGATACCCATAAAAAGATAAGCATGAAGGCCAGATCAAGAAAGGCTACGTATTGATATTTGGAGGTTAAATCTTATTTAATCAGTAATATCATCTGTATTTTCTTTTTACTATTAGAAAAATGAAAACAGCTACATTATTCACTTGGCTTAGTAAACAAGAACAAATAAAAAATTTCCATTAACTGACATTTGCAATTAAAATATCTTTGGTGCTTTGCCAGGTCCATCCCACATCTTTGCCCTCAAAATTTTTCATACCCTTACTCCTTTTCTCTCCTTTCCCTTTATCTTTGCTCATTCCCAACTCTACTGTGACTGTCATGCCTCCTTGATGTCTGGAACAGTGCCTCGTTGCCATGGAAATAATCACTTTAAAAAACAATACAATACAATAAAATAAGTAATAATGAAAGCTGAGGCGGCCTGTACCATAGCCAGGAAGGGAGGGAAGAGCCAGAAATAGAACAGCCTTACTGACACTAAGGACTTTACTCCTTTGATCTAGCCATTAGGCCACTAGGTTTCCCTTTTCTTTTTTTTACTTTCACTTTCATATTTGTACTCTCAGATAATATCAGCAGCATGCAGGTTTTGAATTAAAAAATGTTAAAGTAATGGTGAGACAATTAAGCTTGTTCTAAGATTATTTGAGATCATTAACTGGTGCACAGCCACCATATTCAGGATGACTTAGTTCTTGAAATGCCTTCCTCAGACCCCCGAAAATCTGGCTCAAAATAGTATTAAAAAGATTGGGAATTTATTTTTCATTCTTTTTCAATTACATTATTGAAATACATTCATTTTGTCATAGGTCCATAGCTTAGCAAAAAGCCCCTCTGTGGTCGATCACATCTGATTTGAGAGATGCAGACTGCTTGTTGCTGCAAGGAATAGTGTACCACATTATATCAATAAATACAATAAGAGCCAGGGAATTAGCATATGGACCTTAAAAAAGCCATGGGGTATCATACAATTGACAGGCTGTTCCTATAAAAGAAATCTACATATTCAGGGTTCTTGCCATCCAGAGATTCTAAAACAATATATACAGTAAAAATACACAAATATACATACATATAATATAACGGTAACTAGGTTTATGTTTTTACATTTTACTTTTATCACTTCAGTTATGAATAGTCTTATATTAATTGTGGAGCAATGTCAAATAGAGTTAGGATAAACATGTCCCTAAATTGGCCATATGTTAAGCTGTTGTTCAAATCATGTCTGTAGAGAATATGCCATTTTGTAGGTCTTTGGAGATCACATGAAAACATTCCAAGCATAGTAAAGCACAAAGAAATATATCAAATACAAGCCATGACCTTAAAAAACTGCCCCAAGGATTTAGAAAAAGTAATGATGTGGGCTGATGAAGTGTCTTAAAGCTAAAGGTAATTTACTCAAAAAAATTTCAAGTGCATTTGTGACCAGGGATGAGCTGTGGGGTGATTACAATGATAGCTATGACCTCCTTTGGGAAATAAAACATCTCTTCAGGAGCTTATAGTCTACTGACTATGGCAAATTACCAAATATAACTACAGTTCATCATGGTTACTGCTACAGTAGTAATAGATAGAAGCAAGAGTTACAGTTATCACCCATTTTTAAGTCAGCCATGCCTGGATATGCCAATAGACCTACCCAAGGTCAAAGAGCTGGTTAAAAGTCAACACAGGTGGTAATGGGAAAATATAAGCAGAAGTCTTCTGAGGTCTTTGTATTAATTAAAAGGATCACATATGCATAGCGTTTGTGAGGAAATGGAGTAGCAGACGAGAACTATTTCAGAGCCCATTAGAAGGTGACTAACCAGGAGACCAACACTGTAAGACCTGGACATGCAAGACTGAAGATGAGCATGCAGGAAATAGGCTATGTTGAGAACAGGGGAAATGCCAAAAAACAAAGGAAATGAGGCAAAGAAAGAAACAGTGAAGCATCACAACTGCGTAATAGGCATAATTAGGGTATAAAATCTGTGGAGCAAGAGTGTTTGGGGTGAAAGAGAAATGTTGCCTGTATAATACTTAGAGATAAATAAGAGTAATACTACCTAATCTAAATGTCCTGTAAACAAAGCAAGATTTAAATTAGAAAGGGGAGTATGCTGTTCTTTAATATTTATTGAGCACCCGCAGTGTTCTAACTGCTCACATCCTCATTGGAATGGTAATAAAAGCCATGGGAATAGATAAAAGGGTCGGAAAAAGAAATGATGGGGCAAGGTTGCGTGGAAAGATAGGTGATATCAATCAGTTAAAAGACATATATTACGCCTCTATTACAAACATGTCTATAAGGCATTTTGTTAGACTCTTTGAGAAGTAAAAAAGAACTTAATAGCCTAATGAGAGATACATGAATGAAAATAACACAAAAGCCATATTTTAAAAATTTATTTAATAGATTGAAGCAAGGCCATATTATTTACAAGATGATGATTTTGAAATGTTATTGAAAGCAACGTGGTGGAACTTTATTTCATAAATGGAAATAAATGTACTTTATTTTAAATTAATTTAAAATTATACAATTTATTCTAGGGAAGACTTCTCTGATCTTGAATAAGCAAAATGTATGACTTTTTGCTTTAAAAGTAATAAAATATAGAGCAGGAAGGAAATGTGGAGTATATCTACTTCTGAGATGATAAACTGAGTCCTTGGTACATTAAATTAGATGTTCAAGATCAAACAACTATTCAGTGATAAAAATCTGAACTATCGCCCAGGTCTTCAACTTTCTTAAGCTCTTTCTACCACCTGTGACTGTCACTCTTCTGGGTCAAATTTTGAGAGGTCTGTTTCTTCCCTTGAGATTGTTGATTTAAGCTAGAACATAAACATTTCTTATTACAAGTGCCAAATTCATACAAGTTTTGAGTTATCACTTAAAGACGGTTGGGAAAAAGTAACTTTTTCATTGTTAATGTGATATCTGAAATTAACAGTGGCCCTGCTTAAGATAAATTTGGGCATCTTGCCTGCAATAATTTCATTACCTCATTACTCCTTCTTATTTTTCTTTACTGTCTTCTCTGCCTTCCTCACCCCCGAAATGCAATTGCCCCTATGGCTCTGTTACTGAGCTGCATGTTCTCAAGAGGCAAGCTCATCCTTTCCCATGGTTCCAACCACTGTCTCTTCACTGAAGACTCCTAATTCTAAATCTCCAGGTCAGTGACTCTCCCTGGGGTCCAAAACGACATACCTTCTACCTACTATACATCTCCAAATAGATGCTCTATGGAAGAACATGGAAGCTGTCTTCTTTCCTTCAAAACCTTCTCCTTCTTCTCAGTCATTAGCTCCACTGTCTCCCTACTCAGAAACTTCAAAGTCATTCTAGAATTTTCCTCTCCATGTCATACTTTACCTTGTCCTGTTTATTCCATTTCTTAATGTCTCTTTAGTATTGTTATTACCCTAACACAGGACTTCATTTCTCTCTTGGAACACTGCAAGGTCTCTGAACTTATCTTGATGTTTGTAGCTGGTCTCCAATCTATCTGCCATACAGTTTACCCCATTCTTCCCGCTTAGGCACTCAAACACTGTAGAAAAAGGTCCAGTCTCCTGAGACTGGCATGAGAGACACTTCATCATCTGGTCTTTTCTTACTTAACCGCCCCAACATCATCTCTTCTTCACTCTCATCTGTCTATTATAACAGCATTCTAGCATCCCTTCCCACCCACCCCCCAAAAAATCATGTTTTTTTCACAAGAAAATGTGACATATTTGGAAACAGGACAAAGACAACTCATTCCTGTAAGCAGTAGACAACACAGTGATGACTGCAACATTAGAAACTATAAGAAGACAACAGGACAATTCAGAGACGATAGCAGAGAGTGACAGCTAGCAGATATCCTAGGAATGATACCTGAATCAGAACCCAAGGATGAAAATATTTATTACTCCTAGGAATAACTGACATTAGTGAAAATCCTTCGATAATACTTTGGATAATTGTAAATTGCTTATTACAGAATAATACTATTTTATGGTCTAATGAAGTCAATGAATTTATTTGTTGGCCATTCAGCTTATAACAGATAAAACTAGGATTTGAATCCTGATGGCCTTAACTCTAAATCCTTTCTGTTCCCTTGTAAGGATATTTCTTCAAGTGTATTCCATTAAACATAGATTGTTCTCATTATCTGGGGTAAATTAAGGTTTGTTTGGGTTTTTTTTTAAAAAAAGATTTTTTTATTGATATTTAGAGAGAGAGGAAGGGAGAGGGAAAGAGAGAAACATTGATGTGAGAGCAAAACACTGATTGGCTGCCTCCTGCATGCCACCTATCTAGCCCGAAACCCAGGCATGTGTCCTGACCAGGCATTGAACTGACCCCATTTTAGTGCACAGGATGATACCCAAAAGAATTGAAAACAGGACCTCAAGATATTTATACACATATGTTCATAGCTGCACAATAGCCAAAAGGTGGAATCAACCAAAGTGTCCATCAGCAAATGAATGGGTAAACAAAATGCAGTGTATACATACAATGGAATATTAATCATCATTGAGATTTTAATAAGTAGCAATTATCAACTGTCTACTGTTCTTTAATCAAGAGGAAACAAGGAGCTATTGAAGGTCTCAGATGATAAGAATTTTACCCTTTGGGACAGTATGGAGGGACCTGGAGAATATCAGGCTAAGTGAAATAAGCCAGGCAGGGAAAGACAAATATCACATGATCTCACTTATATATAGAATCTAAAGAACAAAATAAAATGGTGAACAAAGTAGATTCAGTGACACAGAAGCAAAGAACAGACTGATGAATCTCAGAGGGAAGGTGTGAGTGGGGAGAGATTAACCTAAGAACTTATATGCATATTTGCATCACCCATGGACACAGACAATAGTGTGGTGAAGGCCTGAGAGTGGGTGTGGGGTAGAAGGAGTCAATGGGGAAAAAAGGAGGACATCTGTAATTCTTTGAACAATAAAGATAAATTAAAAATAAATAAATAAAAATAAATAAAATAAATTAATATGCTTCTTCTCCATTCACTATTTCACTGGCATTTTGAAAAGAACTTCCTTCAATCTAAGTATGACATCTAAACGACAAAGCAACAACACAGAAAGATATACTTGTAAGTGGAAAGATTTTCTTGGGAAAGAATATGAGAAAGAAAAAAATTCCCCTAAATGAAATGCCCCCAAATCTCTAGCTTAAATTGCTTTTTGAAATAGTTTAATTAGTTATTCATGAAAAAAAAGTAGTTCCTAAATGAAAGTTTTGGTTTTATTGTTAAAATATCCCTTCTTTGTAATATAAATTCCTCTCCCAGTAAATCAGATATTTTAAGCAGGTGGGAACAAATATATTTTTAGAAATCAAGATGTTGATGATCAGAGAAATTAGTAATGTTCTGATGTCAATAGTGACATTTTAAAATTCCTTTGCTCTTCAAGGATTTCATAAATTGCTTTGCGGGAGGTTCAGTTCTCATCTGTTGACTATAAAGCGTGCTCAGCTTGAGCAAATGAAGATGAGCTACACATGGGGAACATCTTCATTAGGCCCAGCTATGCTTAAATACACCAGGAGTTTGCAGTAGAAATAAAATCTCTTTCAGAATAGTCAGAGAACAATATTAAATAATGTCAAAGAAAAGGAAGAGTCTTATTTACTTACCAAGAAACCTCAATGTTAGTTTTTCAGTTTCTGATTTTCAGTCTTTCATTTGTGTCTTATGTATAACTTCAAAGTGTTCCAACAAAAGTATGTGGGTTTTTTTTAAAGTGTTCCAACAAAATACATTTGCATTTGGAATTCCTTACCCAAGCTCACATTTTCCCTTATCTAGATATAAAATAAAAAGGAGGAAACAGTAAAATTCCAAATGAGCACTAAATTCTATTTAATCTTACCTTTTTTCTGTTTATATTGCTGTTACTTGTTACTATCTCTAAAAAATTAGGAAGGCAACTATTACAGTCTCCTGGGTCAAAATAAATCAAGATGAACTTATTTAAATGAAGTAGCAAGTTAAAATAAAATTAAGATTTTTCTCTTGTTTTTAAAATTATAATTTCTAATGTCTATCCCAGTGAAAAAACTCCATGCATTACCTCCAGCCAGATGCTGGTGATTTCCTAACCTAGTAAATCTACTAGGCATAGAGTGGGTGCTCCATAAATGTCTACCATTAATTAAAGAGTAAGGGTGGAAAGAGATGCAGAAAAAATGAAAAGGTGATTTATTCTGTTAAATGAATGAATGAGTGAGTGAATGAATGAATAAATAAATAAATAAATAAATACAATGAATACTTGAAAGGCCGCATGGCATTTTTACCACCTAATAATTTTTTAATACTACAAGAATTTACAACAGAAACTGTTTAAATCAATACCCATTGAGAAAACCTCTAATTTTCAGGAGAGAGAGGACACTCTACAGCTTCTCCTGAATACCAAGAAAGTACATTAAAACACTTGCAGTCAATAGCCCAACTAACATTGAATGTGTGAGGTGGGATTAACATAATGTTTCTAAACCTCAGGATAAAGACAAAGTTCATCACTTGTCCCTGGCCAGGTAGTTGAGTTGGTAAGAGCATCCTCCCAATACGCCAAGGTTGCAGATTTAATCGCCGGTCAGGGCACATACAAGAAGCAACCACTGAAAGCATAAATAAGTGGCACAACAAATCAATGTTTCTCCCTCTCCCTCCCCCCTCCTTTACACCCTCCCTCTCTCTCTTTTTAAAATCAATTAAAAACAAACAGCAGACAACAAAAACCAGATTACTTGCACTCGGACCCTAGACATTGGAAAAGTGAGAGAGACCATCTGAGAGAGACTACTCTACCTCAAAATCATGCATCCTTCAAAACAGACATAAGGAGGAGCCATCCTGAGTTTAATTTAGATTAAGAGCAGAAATTCCCACTCCAGAGGTTTCAGGCAAGAAGAGACGGTGTGTAATTGGTTGTAACCATGTAAAAGATGCTGAGTTAGTCTGTTCTAGATTATTTTTCCTCTGTTATTCAGTAAGAGGAAATAAAAATTTAACATTTGATTGCAAATATGAGAAAAAAAGAGTAAAGAAAGGAAGAGGGCAAACTGACAAAGCTCCCATATGCAAAGTCTGCGCTACAAAAACACAAAGAGGCATCTAAAGGTCCATTATTCTCACCTTGTGAATGAGGGAGAGCGCTGGGAAACCCAGAGAGGAATTCCATTGCCACCCTGAGGGCAGGGACAGGAGAAATCTAGAGAATCAGTGTCCTTCATGATTGAGGACCAAGTTTCTCCGAAACAGCAAAATGAAGTGAGATTAGGCTATTCTCAGTAATTATATTCTGCTACTCTGAGGTCCAAGAGATAGTAAGAAAAAACCTTTACCAGGGATGAAAGGACATGGTGGTTTTCCATACAGTCAACCATGTGGACAGTGGCACTGGTACTGGTCTCTGGGAGAAAGCTAAACATTTTCCCCATTCCAAACAATCTGGCTGTTTCATCTGGGAAGGGAGGAACTCATGCTGGGCCAAAAGAGGCCCAATGGGAAGGGCAACAGAGAAAAGCCTCCTACATCTTTCTTCTCACATCAGTCAACAAGAGAAGCAAGTCTCCTGGATGGGTGAAGACAGCCAATGGGCTGGAGGGCAGGGTTTGTGCTTCACTGAATTAAGGGGTCCTGGCTAGGTTTTGGTCATTGTTTCTGAAACCTACATTGCATAATTTGCCCCTTGAGCTATTTAGAATATCATCTGTGCAATACTTCAGAGAGGAAAGAACTGAATACAAGGGGAGAAAGCTGCCATGGAATTAAGTTAGAGGGGAATGGTTACAACATGAGCTTTGGAGCCAGACACACCTGAGCTTGGATCCCGTTCCTCCTTACTAGCTGTGACCAAGTCATGTCACTTAAATTCTCCCAGGCTATGTGTCATTACCTGTCAAATGAGTATGGTAATCTGCCACAGTGTAACTGTGAGAAGGAAATAAATCACTTAAAGTGATTAGCCCAATACATAGTGGATAATAAGAATAACAAGTGGTTATAACCATTACTATTAGTAGTAGTTTACTCAACGACCAGCACTTATAAGTCATTAGAATACTATATTTCCTTAGTTTGGTTTCAGAGACTGACTTTAGTTTATTGCAATGATCTGATGTCAAGACAGTGAGTATTAATTCTAAAAAAGTCCATTTTACTTTTTATTCCCATCCCCCAACCTCCTCCCCTTTGGCAACCATCAGCTTTTTCTCTATATTTATGGTCTGTTTTGTTTATTCATTTATTTATGTTTCCTTAGATTGCAAATATAAGAGAGATCATATGATATTTGTCTTTGTCTGACTTATTTCACTTAGCGTAATATCCTTTAGTACCATCCATGTTGTAATAAATGGCAAGATTTCATTTTTTCATTGCTGCATAATATTCCACTGTATACAAAGGGGTGGGCAAAAGCAGGCTTACAGTTGTGAAACAGTTTATTCTTGTATTATTATTTATTAATTATTGTATTATGTCTTTTCCATATGAACTGTAAACCTACTTTTGCCCATATATCTAAATCTGTATCTCTCTATATATACACATATATATTTATATAGATACATACAGATGTATCTCACATCTTCATTATCCATTCATCTCTTGATAGACATATAGGTTGCTTCAAGATCTTGGCTACTACTAGTAAGACTGCAATGAACATGAGGGTACATATATCTTTTTGAACTAGTATTCTGTTTGTTGGTTTGTCTTTTCAGATAAACACCCACAAGTGGAACTGCTGAATAATATGGCAGCTCTATTTTCCATTTTTTGAGGAATCTCCATACTGTTTTCCATAGTGGCTGCACTAATTTACAATCCCACCAACAGGGCACAAGGGTTTCCTTTTCTCCACATCCTCACCAACACTTGTTTGTTGATTTGTTGATGGAGCCATTCTGACTAGTGTGAGGTGATGTCTCATTGTGGTTTTAATTTGCATTTCCCTGATAATTAGTGATGTTGAGCATCTTTTCATATGTCTGTGTCCATCTGTATGTCCTCTTTGGAGAAGTGTTTATTCAGGTTCTCTGCCCATTTTTTAAATTGGATTGTTGTTTTTTTATGTTAACTTGTATGAGTTCTTTATATATTTTGGATATTAACCTCTTATTGGAGCTCTTTATTTATTTTGGATATTAACCCCTTATTGAATGTATCATTTGCGAAGATGTACCCTCTTCTACATTCAGTAGATTGTCTTTTCATTTTGTTGATGGTTTAAGAAAGACCATTTTAAGTTACTAAAGTCTACATAACATTTTAAATTTTGACTTATTACCTTTATGTACTTGGAAACCACACTTTACTTACATGAATGAACTTTTTGGATCTTATGTTCACCCTTTTTGAACAGATGACATTTACTTGAAATTATCAACATCCATTTGTATATTGTAAGAAAATGTGTTAAAGTCCCTAAATATTTTTTCTCAAATATGTTAATTGTTCTTGATTACTCTCATAGTTGTAGTAAATCCTTTTTTTATAAAAGGTACCACAAGCCCTACAGTTTCTAGTGGGGCAAAGCTGTCACAAACTCAGAATTATTAGATCCAAAATTAGTAATTTTCACTCATTATCACATTTCTAGTAAATAAAATTTTAAGAGCCATCAAGATAAACTAGTAATTTTGTAGCTCAGTTTTACCACATCTTAGGAGCCAGTGGTATTTAAAATTGAAATTAATCAGCTAGAGGTAAACATTTTCTTAATTCTATTTTTTTTCCAGGACATATTTATCTGGCTATTAAGCAGGGTTTATGAGTGAATAAAGCTGTTTTACAGATCATTCATCAATATATTACTCTAATTTAATGTGTGCTTTTATTTTTATGAGTTAATGACTTATTAAGGCATAAATTCTAAAAAGAGAATGGAGCATATGGCATGATATTAGTTACAGTGTATGTATTCAAATATTTAGAAATAACAGTGCATGGCTAATGCTAATTTAAAGTCCACAAATCTTTATAAATTCTCACTATGCGGTCAGAACACAGGCATATACAGTCATACTGAGAGATAAAGCATACTCAAGTAGAGCAAGCAGTGAAAACAAGAACAGCTTATACTTCAACATTTTAAACACATTGAGTAGTGTTATGAACAAGACAATAGGCTCAAAATGGAACAGCTTGTCCTAGGTCCATGCCACCAAACCAAGACAATTACAGTTTCTGCTTCTCCCATAAAGGAAATCTTAAACCAGGCTCTCAAGAATACCTGGTCACCACTAGTTAAGCAATCTGCCTCACAGCACTCTGCCATCCCCTAAAGGAGAGTGACCTTGCAATAACCAACCCATTGTTTTGCCCAGTATAACTTCCTTAGTCCTGTTCTCTTCTTCCTATAAACATCTTTCATTTTGCATAACTCTCCGGAGCTCCTTTCTAGCTGCTAGATTGGATGCTGTCCAATTCATGAATGGTTGAATCAAGCCAATAAGATCTTTAAAATCCACTCAGTTGACTTTTGTTTTTATTTTTTTTTTTTATTTTTTTTTTTTTGTTTAAAGTATTACAGATGTCCCTTTTTCTCCCCAGTGACCCGTTCCCCCCCGTTCCTTCCCCCTCCCCAGTCCCTCTCCCCACCATTGTCCGTGTTCTTGGGTTGTGCATATATACATATAAATTCTTTGGTTACTCTTTCCCCCCCACCCCACCCCATCCACTTTTGTTTTTAAACAGTAGGCAATATCTTGCACATTTTGATTTGTTCCTAACATTCTGCACCCCAGTTCCAATGTATGTGTGGGTTTTCCCCACGCACACAATTCTCCAGCGCCAGCTGGGTGTTCTACAACTCAACTTAATCCTTATACTATCCACCTGGAGATAGCATCAAATCCCACAGAAAAAAAGTTCAGTCCTACAAGAATGCTCCCATCCCTTCAGAAGCCAATCACAGGTCCAATTTGTGCTTCTGACTCACAGGCTATTGAATGGAGGTTCCCATGACCCCCTTCCTCAGGTTCCATTAATTTGTTAGAGCAGCTCACAGAACTCAGAGAAACTTACTAGAACTCAGTTTACTTACTAGATTACCTGTTTACTACAAAGAATATTACTCAGGAACAGCCAGACGGAAGGGTTGTATAAGGTAAGGTATGGGAAAGGGCTCAGAGCTTCAGTGCTCTCTCTGAGCACGCGACTCTTCCTGAGTCTCCACGTGGTCACCAACGAAGAAGCTCTCTGAATCCTGTCCTTTTGAATTTTTATGGAGGCTTCATGACATAGGCACGGTTGATTAAATCACTGGCCATTGGAAACTGATTCAATCTTCAGCTCCTCTTCTTTTCCTGAGGTCACAGGATGGGACTGAAATTTCCAGCCCTTCAATCACATGATTGGCTCCCCTGGCAACCAGCCCCATCCTTTGGTGCTTTCTGAAAGTCCTCACTCACTTAACAAGACGTCTTTATTGCACATCTCACTTAGGAAATTTCAAGAGTTTTAAGAGCTCTGTGACTGAAACAGGGTGAAGACCAAATACATATTTCTTATTATATCACAGTCTCCTCTGATTTTCTTTAGGAATACAGGAAAACACTTTAATAAAGTAGTTTTTCATTATTAGAAATATCACTTTTCCCTTTTCCCAGTAACCTTAGAAATTGAAGTCAAATATAGTAAAAGGAGAACTGCATTTATATTTAGTGGATATACTAACCTGAAATTACACTGCCTGGCCCCTCTCTATCCTGGACAAATTGTTTACCAACTCTTAGTCTAACAGTCCTTAAATGTCTATTAACTTAATAGCTGATACAGAAAGTGTTTTAAAACCGATGGAATATGATTATGGGGATGGAAGTTGAGAGCGTTATTGCTGCCGCTAAAACATAAATATAGAAACCACTTCACAAACACTGGAAATTGGTAAATGGAGAAAAACTGTTATCCCTTCGCTTTCATCTGTGTCTCTTACATCAATTTTCTATGCGCCTATTAAGCCAGAGATAAGTCACTAAGTCTCAAAATAGGGAATATTTTTAGAGTTTAGTCATCTAAGACAAGCCAGACTATTCCAGATCAAATGTGACCTATTTTTAAGACCTTTAGGGAAGGTAATTTCAAAACATCTTTTTGATAACTCACTTCAATGTCAAATTGTTAAGAAAAGATGTATTTCTATTTTTAAAAACTACTTACTTGTCTTTTCTACGTTGCAAATAAATTTAACCTACTACCAACAGGAAATCCTAAAAATAACAAGAGTGACAAATGACAGCTGACAGTAAGCACCTACTTGTATGTATTCACCTTCTATTAATTATAAATAACACACAAACCATTGTAAAATAAGTATTATTGTCTCATTTTACAGGTGATGAAACTAAGGGTCAGAAAGCTGTTTGTCCAAAGTTAAACACCGAATGAGCAGAGAAACAAAAATGTAACCATAATAATTGATGTTGAGTGCTTTAGCTTTTTTCTCTATGCTACGATGTTCAGGAAAGCATTTTCCCCATCTTTTCTCAGAAATCCTTCATTGAGGCTGTTGGAAATAAAGCCAAAACTGTAACTAAGCACAAGTAATCCCAAAGTACTGATGCTTAACTTTTTTCTTTCAAATTACAGGCGTAGAGGCGGGTTTTATTAAGAGAAGCAGCTAGAGAAGCAGGTGAATTGACAGAGTCAGCTACTGGACAGAGGGGGAAAAGGGAAAGAAACCCTCGAGCTGTGTGTAGCTAAAGCAGCTAATCTGTAAGTGTCCTGTATTTCTCCAAACCTGCCATCTCTCCTGTTTATAATTGTGAGTGTGTAAGTACAGCCGAATTATCATGCATCCAAAGCAGCAACTTGACTGGGGCAAAAGGCCAGATATGTTGAGCCTCAGGATGGCCCTCAAAGCATCACTACCAAAGCCCCAATTAAGGAAAGCACAGGGATGCCCACACACTCAGGATCTGCCCCCCCCCACACACACACACGCAGCAAAGGATGCAGGTGGATCTGCCCCCCCACACACACACACGCAGCAAAGGATGCAGGTGGATCTGCCCCCCCACACACACACACACGCGCAGCAAAGGATGCAGGTGGATCTGCCCCCCCCACACACACACACGCAGCAAAGGATGCAGGTGGATCTGCCCCCCCCACACACACACGCAGCAAAGGATGCAGGTGGATCTGCCCCCCCCACACACACACGCAGCAAAGGATGCAGGTGGATCTGCCCCCCCCACACACACACGCAGCAAAGGATGCAGGTGGATCTGCCCCCCCCACACACACACGCAGCAAAGGATGCAGGTGTGGGGCTTAGGACTAGAGGAGGTCATCAAAGATTTTGACAAGATGTTAGCAGGTGATCAGGCTGATTTCAGCTGGAGACAAGACGACCTGGATTATTCTGTAAAAACATGCAAGTTTTGCCCTACGTGTATGGTAAAGGACAGTTCTCCCGCTGTTGTTCTGAACAGAAAGGACAGGCACAGCTTTCTGCCTGCTGCTAGGGCATCTGCTAGTGGCGGAGGCCGGCCGGCAGTGCTGAGCAGGCTGCAGGCTGGACCAGGGCGGCGCTGATCCAGATCAACAGGAGACTGTCAGGTCGGCTCTCCCCGCGTCACGCACTTTCATGTGGGCTGCTTCACGCTGGACTAGCAGAAGCTGTCTGAGGTTGGGGATACTGAAGACAGCCTGGTTAAACTGCCCCTCAGGGCTCCCAGACCATGCTTTAGAGCAGCGGTTCTGAAACGCGGGCCTGTACAAGAGCCACCTGGATGCTTGTTCATGCACAGATTGCTGGGTTCACTCCCAGAGTTTCTGATTCCATCAATCTGGGGTGGGGACTGAAAATCTGCATTTTTGACAAGCTCCAATGTGTCCTGATCTTGCTCCCTAGGGAAAACATTTAAAAAACTAGTGCTGTAGAACAAAAACTCTGGCTTAAAAGTTTCGAAGATTTCCTTTCCCTTATACCCCCGCCTTCCTCTATCTCCCAAAGTTTACCATTTGTGAAAGCCCCGGATGTCCTCTTTTCCATCATCTATCACAAGATAACCCATCTCGTGTAGTTAAAAACTGGCAAAAATCTTCTAAATTACTTTCAAGTCCAGACATTACCAGTATATCTAGAATAATATCAGATTGGATGAATCATGTAAAAAGCTGGAAATCAAGTCATACACCGTTACTGTTATACCTAAATGGCCAATGGTCAGAATAAAAGTTCCAACCATTTATTATAGCTGTAGGTTAAGCCAAATCAACGCCTATTACAGTTGGCAATACAAAACCCCTCTGCCAAAATGGGTAGCATAATCTATCAGTTAACATGCACAGGCTCTGGTTGAATGAAAGGTCTAAAAAAAGTATAAATCCTGAAACCTCATGATTGCATTTTTAATTTTTTTTCTCCAAAAAAATAATGATTCTTATCCCAGATAGAACAAAAATCTAGCCACAACTGCTGTTAAAAAGGTCTAAAACAAAAGTACCAACACCATAGTAACATGGTAGTCTCTTTTCCCTGAGTTTTCCTTGTATAAAATTTATAAGAATTATATGCACTGATTTGTCAGACACAGAATTTACAGGCATACCTTGGAGGTATTGTGTGTTCGGTTCCAGACTACAGTAATAAAGTAATAAAGTGAGTATCACAATAAAGAGAGTCATAATCTTTTTCCTGGTAGAGGGTCTTGTCTTCAATTTGTAAAAAACACACCTGTGAAGCACATTAAAGCGAAGGGCAATAAAACAAGGTATGCCTGCAGGGACCAAGAAATTAGTGTGGATCACTACGAATCATTAGTGTGCATCAGTGGCACCTCGAAGTCTTATTCAAAAAGTATTCTTTCAAAACCCCACTGGTGAAAGGGCCCAGGAATCTGTGTTTTAACAAGCACCCAGGTGAACCCATGCTGAGAACAGACAAGGGAGGGCAATGTACCCAGGACTCCTTGAAAGAAAGGAACCATGATCTTATACAGCCCAGTAGCAGGGGCTACTGACTGCAGCTTTTAGAGAACTAAATGTATTGTCCCATATAATGATAGCTGGGGTCGGCTACTTTTCGACCAAGAAGTACATAAACTGAAGTCAACAGCTTCATGTTACCTAGCTGGGATAATAGATATGAAGTTTAATATTCCTTTAGGACACTAACATGTATGAGGGATTGTAGTTGAACTCACAACTATATTATTACAACGTTTTATTAAATCTAATAAATTTGAGAAAATTATTTTTACATTGATTATTTTTACATAGGTTAATCAGAAAGAGGTATTTCTACTTATATTATTGTTAGGAAATAAAATCATAATAACCCCATGCATTCATTTAACACAGTCATTTAAAAACTAACAAATAATATTCATTACCTCATTTGCTTTTCAAGAAAGCTATGGGATGCAACAAGGGCAGGCTTGTTAATTCTATTTTACAAATGACAAAGATTTGGGTGGATTAAACTGACATTTCCAAGGTCACGTGGTCCATGAACATCAGAATCAGATCTCAAAGCCAAGTTTTCTGCCCTTAAGATTTCACCACTGTAGAGTATTGCTTTGTTATTATTATTAAAAAGCACTGAATTGGTAAAAAGTTGCTTTGTAAAAGGATTAACCTTTTTAAAACAAATAACAATAATTACAATTATTTTCACTCCTATGCTTGCCTAGGGAAAGTTTATCCTTGAACACCTGAAGTCCTTTCGTAAGTATGCTTGTTGGGCGGGTGATTTATACATTGTAAATTACACTCACTTTTCACTTTACTCCTAACTCACATTTTCTACATGATACTGGTTTTTGGAGGTCTTTGCAAACCATAGGCAAAATTCCACAAGCAATATTCGAGAAAGGGAAAAAAAGGAAAGTCAAAAGACTGCTGAATCCCTTAATGAAAAGACAATAGCCAGCAGCAAATGGGGTCTGGCTTGTTTTTACCACAACTCCTATCAAAATCTTCTTCATTCTCATTAATTCTCTCTCTTTTCTCACTCTTTTCCTCTCTCTCTCTTTCTCTCCCTCACTTCTTCCCTCCCTCCCTCTTTCTATCCTTCCCTCCCCACAAAGTAATTATTTGGAAAGTTTACAGGTCAAATCAGCTTTAACAAAGATTGTATGGATTTATAGATGATTTTATCTCAACAATATTGAATACTTTGAAATCCTCACTTACCACACTGCAAAAGGTAATGGCTCAATAGATCAGTTATGGTAGAGCCTGGCCGTGGCTAATATCGGATTAAAAGTTATCCTTACCATTTGTTTTTATTTTGTCCTGAATAATATCACAAACTAAAGGCTTATTTCCTAAATAAATTAACATTAGGTGCTCTTAGTCCTGATTTGGAAATGTCAGCAAGGTCTAAAGTTGAGACATTATAATTTACTTCTTAATTATAAATCCTATTGCTGTTTAAAAGTCTCCATTGTAATGTGTGAGTAGTCAGTCACTAATGGGGATTAAGAGCATGTAATGTTTATCCAGCCTATAAACAAAATACTGAAGTTCAGCAAAAAAGGAAATTTCTCTATGGTCATCTTCAATATACCTGGAACATATAAGCTGAATTTTTAAAGTTCAGAAAATATAATGTAATTTGACCAAGATAATAGTTCTAACTACTTAATTCTTTCTTTCAAATGCAGCACTAAAATGATGATATTTGTAAAAAAAATAATAGATCTCAATCTAGAAGAGAACTCTTTGTTTATAACAATCCTCCTAATTTCCTCTAAAATTTGCTCTCCTTTGTTCTAGCAAAATTGCACATGGCTCACCATGGCTGCATGTTCTGGACTGCAATCCTCTCCACTCCCACCCCCCCATATAAAACTTTTTTGTTAGAGAAATACCTGACTTTTTGTTTACAGTCTACATGTTTAATGCTGTCCATGTTATAAAAGAAAAAATAATAGTAATATCTTTAGCTGAAATTCACCATACGGAAATTTTTAAATGATAGTAACATTTCACCATGTGTGCTTTAAAACATAAAAATTCTGATGATAAAGTTGCCCCCCTCTTAAGTCTATATTCCTGCCAAATTCTAAATAATGTGTTAAGAAATGTTTCAATTATGCAAATCAATGTTTTGTTACATTTTAAAATGAGAAACCTTGTTCTCATGTTCAGGCAAATTAAAAAAAAAATACTAAAAAGGCTGAGATTGTGTCTTAGAATGGAAATAGCCACCCCTCCCCCCCTTCTCTTCCTCCCTCCCTCCCTCCCTCACTACCTCCCACTCTCCTTCTTTTCTTTCTTTTTTCTTGCCAAACTCTAGTTAAGAGTTCATGGATTATTTGCAGGATCGATTTTATATTCTGGGGAAAACTTTTGTGTGTATATTAGGTTATGCAATATTAAAGAAAACTGAATCTCACTTTTATTTTTCCCTCTCTGACTCCTTTCTGCAGCCTATTTTCCCACTTGCTCAATCTTGGCTGCTCCTTCCCACATTATCCAGTCATCAACCTTTAAGTGCCCCAAGCCCAGTCAAAACTCCTCTGCTAAATGCTCTCAGACTCAGGGCCTACAGAGATGCTACAGATGGCCAGTGTTGGAGGAGGGAGGCTTCCTGTCAGACACCAAAGTCAGGACTCCAGAGAGAGAAGGGGAAGAGGTGTGGAGGTAGTGATGAAAATGTTCATCCAGCAGTTCCTTCTTTCTACAAGCATCTGAGCATTTCACTACTTTTTACCTGGAAAGAAGAGATGACTCTTGATGATATACATTAAGAAATATGAGCACATGGAATCTCATTTAAGAGCATTAGATGACCCAAAATTCAGTTCTAGTTTAGTTTGAAATACATTTTGATTTTTTCCTATGAAACCAGTCTTCCTTCCTAACAATTATTTAAATGAGTTTGCATTTATTGAGCACATAACAACTGCTCTGTGATACAGTAAGAAAATGTGACAAGTAGAAGAATGAAGTTAGAATACAACCTTTATGATAAAAAATGTATATACTTGTCACAGGCAATACTCGAGGTGTAACATATAATCTAATTACAGATATCGTGAGTTATGCTACATATACTATAACAAAGTTGAACAATAATGTACTACATGCACTACTGAGAAATAGCATTTAGGGTTAAAATAAATCTGAGTTGGAATGCACTCTATATTTTCTTATTCTACATAACTTTTCCATAAATCTCTTTTCAAATTCTTTCAAAGAATTTAATATAAGCATCAATATAAGCATCAAATCCTATTAAACCAGAGGATTCAATAATACATGAAAAACATAGCAGGGAATGGCAAACATAGCAAATTCACAGAACACTTGGTAGAAGAATGAAACATCTCCCATTGTTTACATAGAGACCAATTATGTAAGATGTCTACAGTATAACTGAAAAAAAAAAAGACTTCTCCCCATGCCTTCCAAGGATCTTGAGATAAAAGCTGAAAATAGAAACACCTATATCCTACCAGTTCTTTGAGCAAATCCCTGAGCTCAAGAATAACTGTGCTGGAGGATGGGGCCTTCACTGTACAGAGAAAGAACAAGAATATTCGAGATCTACTTAAGATTAAGCATATGCAGTTACACACCGCTGGAAAAACGCTCACATTCCTAAATGAAGTTCCAGTGGTTGAATAGAGAGTTCCCACTCAATCACCAACTACAGCTTGAAACTGAATTTACATCAGCGCCAAGAACGGAGCTAGAGCAAAGCAGGAGTGTTCATGCCACAGCTATTCCTTGATGGGACCTAATCACAGGGTAACATCCGGGTCTCGTTCCCTCTGGTGGACAACACACATGGCGGACTTAGCAGCACATCTTAGATCATTTTCCCTCACTTTCTCCAATCTTAACACCACGCAGAAACGCTCATCATTAACTGTGAGGGTAAGGGAGGGAGAAAACCCCATAGTTTCTGAAGTCACTATTCAAAAGACAACATTTTGGTTTTTCAAAGTGCCAATTTCTCTTTTTTCTCGGAAAATTAGTTGCCATCTGAGAATTTTAAAGTAAAACAATAAAAGCAGATAGTGGGAGTGCAGCATAACAGCTGCCCATTGTCCTCACCGTTGACCTTTCCCAGTCTCACATCCAACACGAAGTGGCTTTCTCTGCTTCTCCCCTAACTGGCTTCTCTTGTGTGTTCAGAAGACTGTCTCAGGACAGAGACTGCGCCCAGTGAATTCACCTACAGCACCAGGATCAAGGGTGAGATTCACTGGGAACCAAAACTAGCTCAAAAGAATAGACCAGCCTCAAGGGAAGGTGCCGGAGTGTTGACAGCATGAAAACAACTGCATCCTGAAAAGCACTGTCCTGAGACCTGGGAAGAATAGAAAACTGAAAAACACACAAAACAAAACAAGGACAACAACAAAAAAATAGTGCTGCTCTCAAGGAGCAGAAACAGTAACAATTATAGCATCAATTACCAGCAAATGAATAGGAGCGGTGAACAGGCTGCCGAGATTTAGTTTAAAGAGAGAGAGTTGAAAGGGAGTGAACTTAGACACACAAGTGGGCTTTAAAATTCAGAAGGCTACGCTGGGTAGGATGAGACATTTCCTGTGGTGGTTCCACAGAAGCGATACAGAGCTCTGGGACATTGTCCCATTTAGCATGAAATCTTGCGTGTAGTTGTAACAGTGGCCTTTGTGCATACATTTTAACCTGTGAAACCACTCTGAGAGGTGGGAGAGGTATTAACATTCTTTATAACTGACAATACTGAGGTTAAGCGAGATTCAGTAAATGTCCAAGGTCACACTGCCAGGGAGCGGCAGATACTTCTCACCAGGTGGAATGAGACGCAGTGGTAAGCAGATGTCCCCAAGCCCATTAGAGTTAGTGAAGAATTGGGATTGAGAGTGGTTGTGGGACAGGGTGAATCAGATGGGAACAAGCAGAAAAGTTAGAAGAGTACCACAAATAGTCCAAGTAAGAGAGGAGGGAGCAGCTGCCCAACAAATCAACATTAAGGGCAGAGGTAAAGGGGCAAATAGAACTTGAGATAGGAAGAACCCTAGAATAATGAGAACTGTACAAAAGTACTAGTCCTATGAGAAAATGCAAATGGAGACAATTCAGTCAAAAGTTGGATAAACACATTTCTGCTGTGAAGACTTTGGTGATGGTGAAGACATGGCAATTTCTGTGGTCTCTTCCAACTCAGAAGAAGTTGATGGTTATATACTAATCTGGATCTTTGCTTTTAAATTTGTGCTCTCCTGTCACATTAAATTAGTTTTGTGTTAGTTGCTGAACCATGAAATCCATTTACTTTATGTAAGAAGGTGGCTTATTCCATGCAATTCTAGCCACAAAACAATAACCATTAAGTAGAATCCCACTTTAACAACACAAATTTTACCAACCAGAAGAAATAATGGGCAAAACACAATTTAGTTAAAAGGGAAAAAAAATAACATTTGCAGTAAGAAACAAGAAAATTGGGGGTGGGAGGGCTTCATTCTAAAGAAATGAAAAAGTCTTTCATAAAACCACCCCAAAGTGGTGGTTTCACTGCTCAAGTTTTTCCCTTGGAGGAGAAAGAGATGTCATCTTTACACAAGTAAATGAAGTAAGTTCTGGCTGGATGAAAAATAGGTAACAAAAAGAGAGGAATTGGATCTGAACTTGTTCGATTATCTGCACGGAAGATATCCCCTATCGGTCCTCTTTTCCTCACAAGGAGAACAGCAGTAACAGTGCAGTCAAAAGAAGTGTTGGGATTAGATTTGGCTGTGCTTCTAAGCGGCTCCTGAGCCTGGGCAAACCATCTCACTCAATCACGTGTCAGAAAATACCCAACACGTACTCAACAGACATCTGGTGTGTAACTGTCCTACACTGCACGGGGTATGGATATGAACATAAGATGAATTCTGTCCAAAGAACTTGCAGTTCAGTGACAGCATACAAACCTATAATCAAGTTACAAAAAAAGGATTTGTCAAAATTACAATAAGATTTGAAAACAATGGCAAGATAGAATCATGACATTGACTTATAGGATATGACATATGGGACATATCGGCATATGGAATAGCAAAGGGTTTATAGTTGGTAATAACTAATAAAAAATGAACAAATCAATTAAAAATGGGTAAAAGAAAATTTGTAAAAGAAATAATGAAATGTCCAATAAAAGTGCAAGTCTAATAAATGTCAATAAAAATATTTCTGAAGGTAATTTGACAATGTGTAGCAAAACTCTTTAACCTAACCTATCAATTACTTCTAGAATTTAAGATTAATAAACAAACCAAGTTGGTATAAAAAGCCATATCTATTATATATATTTGGCAGCATTTGCGAGTGCAAAAAAAAAAAAAAAAAATGACCAGCAGCAAGTTATTTAAATAGATTAGGATATATCTACACTATATATATAATATACATAAATAACCTAAACAAATATATAAAATAACTAAAATGATGATGTAGGGCGTTTTTAATGACAAGGAAAATAACAATAAAATGTCACGTGAGAAAAGGCAGTTGCTGGCAGTGTTCATTAAAATAAGGATGCTGGAAAAAAGATGACACCTTACATATGGTTAAATTTTTAATTTGTTTTTTCTCCTTTCAGTCTCCATATTTTTTATTTTATTTTATTTTATTTTATTTTATTTTTATTTATTTTTTTAATTTTTATTTTTGTTTAAAGTATTACAGAGGTCCCTTTTCCATAGTTTTTAAAATCTTTAAGAAAAAAATTTCTTATGTGGAAGGTAGTCAAATACAGTATGAAATCTAAGAATGTGGGCATGTCACAGATGCATCTCATATTGACAAAGAATAAGTTTTAGGTCTTCCTATCTCTATCAAAGAATATGCAAATGTAGAAAATACAACTATAGATTTATGTCCTTTTGAATGGATATGAGACATAAAAGTAACATGTTGAGAGGAAACAAATCCTCCAGTTGTTTAGGCTAAAGCTTTAGGTAAAAATCAAATTGATATAAAAAGTCAATAAATCTAGCTATATTTTCAATACTAATATAGTCAAAACAACTTCTATTTTTTAAAGTTAGTGAATTCTAAATAGTGTAGCATTCTAATTGATAATTATCAGAAATACACATACATGTATATACATAAATAAAGTATCACATTTCCAAAAGTTAAAATGAAATATGAAAGTCTAATGGAACTCACATATATTACTGATAGAAGTATAAATTAGTTAAAACATTTTGGAAAACTATTTGTTAAAGCTGGAACTACATACATGCTCTGATCGGCAATTTTGCTCTCAGGTATATAATCCCCCAAACATATATATATACATACACATACATATACATATCATATACATATACATACATATGTATACATATATTCATCAAAAGATATGATTAAGAATGTTCATAGCAACAGAGTCAATGAATACATTTCAGTATAGTCAACACATGAGAACAAATTATTAATAGCTATACTCAAGAACATGGATGGATCTCACAACCATAATCAACAAAAGAAACTGTAGTGGATAGGATCATGTGCCACAAAGAATCCCCCCTTAATCCAAGGTGTTCCTTTTCCTGGCTGCCAGGAGTGTCGTCTACTGAAGTCTCATGTCTGAATTCCTCTGCCAAAGGGAGCAACCCTCATCCAATGAATGGTTGATGGGGGCCAGGTACCACTGCTTCAGTGTAGGACACCCCTAAAGGGCTATCATTGCTCTAGAGCCCCCCATGGCTTTGAGGCCTTTGCTGCAACTGTATCTTAGTTCAAATCCCCCCTCTGCCTAACCTGCTTCTCTCATTCCCTTACAGATATTGTTGTCAAGAGGGCTTTCCAATATACTTTCTTTAAGCAAATTCTGAATTTCAGAGTATTTCCTGGTGGACTCAAGCTAAGAGGTTTGGTACTGGAAATAGTGCAAAACCACCCACCAGACAACTAACAATGCGTATCCACCACCAGTAGAGAACTGATAGGCCCTGGAATGTGATAATAGTGCAATTATTAAAACTTTTAATGGTGGAAGGAAATAAACTGAAGAGTACAATATTCTGGCCATTTGAAAGGTCTGAGTGGAAGTAGTAATTATAAGGCCAATGGGACCAGATGGCTCTTGTTGCGGGTACACTAAAAAAAGGTGATGAAAAAACTAAGGCCACCAATTTATGGCAAAGTGTGAAGATCAGAGGACTCTGTCTCTGTTCCCCATTGCTGCATAATAAACCATCCCAAATGCATTGGCTCAAAATAATGGCAATTTTATCATCTCTTATAATCTGTGGGCTGACTGGGCTTAGCTAGGCAGCTTTTCTTCTCCATGTGATACCGCCTGGAGCCATCTAAGGGCCTAATGTTCTGGAACATGAAATATGGTTCATTCATATGGTTTTCATTGGATTTTGACTCTGTGTAGGACATCAGCTCAGTCGCCCTTTGTGTGACCTTTCCATGTGGCCTGGGTTCCTTGTAGCACGGTGGCTGAGTTCCAAGAGGAGAAAGAGAAAGTTGCCAGTCCTCTAAGGGGCTCAGAAGTCCAAGAACATAGCCATCACTCTTGCCACATTCTATGAGTTATAGCCATTCCCAAGTCCATTTCAGGTACAAAGGGAGCAGAAATAAGCTTTGTGTCCTAAAATGACATGATTATACTTGGAGAATTGGCAGGGGTGGAGGATGTCCTCATCTTACAAGACTAATTACACAACCTCCTGTAATACACACAGACTCTCAGTTCCCGCAGTCAGAAAACAGCAAAGGCTAATGGTGAGGCTCTGGGCTTAAATAAAAGGGGAAATTTGACTTCTCGGCCAGCTCCAGCAAGTATGCTGTGCCAAGGTTAGGTCCCTTGTTGGGAAGGAGAGGGACCCTGAGATCTAACATATAGACATCTTGGTCAATGCACTTGAAAATATTTTATCACTAGATTGCCCTAACCCTCCTTGGCCTAACCAAGTGGCCCACTCCACTCTTCTAAGGCTGGTACCAATCCTATATAAAGACGTGTCAAGACTTCAGCCTTGCAAGACAACAGGTGTCACCTTTAAGATAGAGCTCACTCCCTCTTCAGGCCGTCAGAAAAATTACCAGATCAGGTTACATAACCTGGCTGGGTAGGTGCTGGGTCCACTAAGGGAGCATAGGATCTATATACTGAAGAACATGTGGGACCTAAGAAATACGCATGGCCAGAGCTGAGAGAATGGGTTCAGATTGAACCCTGAGAGTTCTGGACCAAGTGAGAAGAAACCTAAAGTTTAATAAGGGACAGTTTACTGATATGGGAACAATCACTTACGATACAGGATGTTACTCCCTGAAAATGACCCTGGAAGACAGAGCTAACACATTGCTAAGACAACTCTTAGAAATTTGGAGGTAGCAATGGTCCACACCATGGCAGACAATAGACAAAAAGATCAAAAGGTACAGAGAAGTGGGCATGGTAGAATATATATATTCAAGAATATTCTAAAGCCAGAGAAGACATACCACCAGGTGACCCTGCTCAGTAGGAGATCCTGGAGGACACACAGTTTACCAAAGACATAAGAAATGCACTAGTTAGATAGGCTCGAGCAACACTGACATGCTTAATGGTGCTGTCCTCCTAGGCCAGGGGTGATTATAAGAGATGCCATTACAGAGAAATGCTCCTGATAGCAATAGTGAGTGCAATTACTTAGAATGGCAGTCAGAATGGCAACCAGGGATTATTGACCCATATAGGGTAATGGAGATGGTTAATAAAACTCATTCTTTGTGGAAAGATAGATGGGCATCCAACAAGGGTACTATTCAATTATATGATCAAAACAAATCAAAGGTGGATGATCATGAAGTTTAGAAGAGCTGCCTCATTAAAAATTTATGATCCCTTTCTTAATTTCTGATCCTGAGCCAGGTTTTAGCCACCAAGCACATGAACTAAAGGAAAAACTGTTCCCCTGAAGGACCCAGAAACCCATGGCAAGTATGTATGTTAATGATTCTCACAGTCCTTCCTCAAAAGGGGCATACAGCCATTTACTCAGGTACCCAAAACTAGTGAAAGGGGAAGAATACTCAGACATATGAAGGACTGTTGAATACAGTGCACAAAATTATAGGCAGTGGTGCATGACTTGCCTTGTTGGTCAGAAGAGTGGGAGAGAAATAATTGGAAGATTGGGAGAAAGGAGGTCTGGGGAAGAAGGACCTGGAAAGGCCTATAAGTGCACTATGGGAGTGAGCACCAAGTGTTCAGAGCTTAAAGAGCTTATATTTCATAGACCATTTTGTATTAAATATTAAAATTTATTTTATTGTTGCATTATAAAATAAGATTTAAAAATTAAAAATGTTTTAAATCAGAAAACTTGTACACAATTCATCAAGTTACAGATTTGTGAAGTTCATTAGATCATAATGTTCATACTGAATTACCTTTTTACAAAGGATTACTAATTCATTTATAGGAACAATGTTAGTATTTTTATTAAAAATTTGGTTTACTTTTTCTCTACTTTTGCAAAATAAGCTTGGAGGAATGTCAATTATAGGTTTTGCACTTTAGCTGATATAAGCTCAAATATAAGCTCTGACACTTACTAACTTTGAGTCTTGGCCGAAGTTTTTTACCTCTCTGAATCTCATTTTTTTAATCTGTAAAATGGGATTATCACCTGTCTCAGAGGATAAAATATAAGACTAGTGAAACAAGGTCAGGAAAGAGCCTAACACACTACATACAGCAGGAGTTCAATAAGGCAGGTTATTTATCATGAATATTTGCATTATGAAATATATTGGTGAGTGCCTGATACATGATTTCATTTTAGTTTTGACAGAACTTGTCAGTTCTCTTTCTCTCTCTCCGCTTCTTTTAATTGCTTTGAGGTTTCACAGTAAAATATAAACTTGCAACCCTACTCATTTTGTTTATGCTGTTCAATAAACACATTACAGTATTTCAATTTTGGCACGGGTATCTTGGCAAGCATTCGGGCTAGAATATATTTTGTGCTTCAGGACCTAAATGTCTAGTGACATATTAATACATTATGAAATTCTACAAATATACAGTGTCCTTTAAGAAAGAACAAACCATATGTTCACACTTCATTATGTAATAATGTCTATCCTGTCATTTTTTTATCAGATGTTCTGGCAATTGTGTCCTTTGTGGATATAACTTACAACAATTTCAAATTCAGTAATATGAACTCTACCAAGGTCAGACTGACAACAGGCTGCTAATTAGAGTTATACTACATTAGAAGGAAATATCAACATGGGCACATTTTATTAATAACAAATTCTATACTTGGAATTCCTTCCATTCATAAAAAATAAAAGAATTGCATGTAGATACCAACCATTTTCTATTTCAAGTAAGAATTTCACTGTAAGACCTTGATAGAATATACAATGTGAATCTTCAGAGGCATGGATACATGGAAAAGACTGACAACTGTCAACGGGAAGAGGGGACAGGAGGATTGGATGAAAGAAAGAGAAGGGATTGGTCAAAGGACATATATGCATAGCCCATGGACACAGACAACGGTGCGGCGATGACCAGAGGCAGGAGAGGCAGGGGCTGGGCGGAGGCGGGCAAAGGAGGGCAAATAAGAGGCATCTGTAATAGTGTCAATAATAAAAAAAATTATTAAACATGGTTGGTTAATGTCCAAAACAGTAAGAAATCTATGAACTGCCTGCATATACACATGCATACATAATTCTACATATCTGAAGGTAATGTCTATTACTTAGCTTTCTATAAAATCCAATAATCTTCTAAACATTTATTTATAGCTATAGAGGATAAGAGATGCTGTTATCAGGCTTTGGAAGACCAAAATAAGGTGCTACAGGAAATATGTGCTAATGGCACATAGAATGGCATGGGAGAAATCCTCATACTGTTCAGAGGGCCTGCAAATAACTATTTTTGTAATGATACTAAAATATCATTACCTATTTTCATTCTCTTTCTCTCATGAGTTTACAGTAAAATTTTCCAGAGGTTTTATGATGTAACATTCATTGCAACTGAATGAATGCAGAAAGGAGATATGGGAGTACAGCTACATTGTCTCTTTAACCAGTCAGTAAACAGATTTGAGGAATTATAAAATAATCAATAAAATATATATTACTAAATACATTTTGTTCTGTAAGGCATTTAATTTACCATAAAATTATGTTAATATTAATATTTATTATTCTTAGTTTTAAATGAATTAATAAATTGCTTAAAATATCTCAATACAGTACACACCAATATACGTAATACACACAAACAAAATGAATTTTGTGTAAAGGGGTCCTGAAACTAAAAGGTTTGGTAAATGCTACCTTAGTGTAAAGATTTAATTAAAAATAAGAGGCCTGGGGATTTCCAGTTCCACTCAAGGCTATAAGCTAGGAAAATATTGCTCCCACACTTAGCTGGACAAATTGAAATTTCATGAATTGTTTTGTACCCACTGGAGAGCTGAATTTGTGAGACAAACAACTGGCCCCACATCTAAGGAGAGACCATTGACTGCTGGGAGAGATAATGTGAGCACTGGTTTACTCGTGAGAGACACAAACTGAAACCAGTAAGAGTTCAGTTAGGATGAGGCCAAGCTATTGGACGTCAAGGATGAAATGGCAAGAGATTTCGAGGCCCCTGGCAGGTACCTAAATTGGAAGAATTCACACTATCTTCAGGTTGGTTTCTCCACAAATCCTACCGGGTACTTTTAGAAAAGTTTGGAAATATTTAAATAAAGTGTCATTCGTGATTCATACATGGGGAAAGGGAATAGCAACTACCACTGGAGGAGCACAGAACTCCACCTGGAGCCTTCACCCCATTTCCCCTACAGAATGAAAGCCTTAAACCATAGGGAGAAGAGAGACTAACACCATCACCACTGGGCACTGGTCCGTTACAGCTATGAAAAGAAAACAGAAACAAATCAACTGATAAACTATCTCTGAGGGAGTGGAAAGTATACATATTGGGCTCAGAATTACAGATGGGGAACGGGCAGGAGAACTAAGAGGGTGACACCCCAGACACCCAGGGATACAGTATCTGCCTCAGTGAGGCTAAATGAGAACAACAGAGAACACACCACCACTGCCATGTCTCGCTGCTATGCTGGCACAGCTCAAGAAACAAGTAATAGAATATACTGCTCAGAGAGGAACAAAAGTGTGGAGGAATCCCAATCAGAACACAGGTCTCACTAGAGGAACTGGAAGCTTATCATTATCCTTGAGGTTCACGATAATGACAACAAACGTCAAGCCTAACCCAACTTCTAACTAGATTTATTCAAGCCCTTGAACTAAAGGACTAAAAAAAATGAAAGGCACACCTATTTCTAAAACTAAAAGCTGTTTCTCTCAGTCTCTATTGAAATACACAAGGTACCCAATTTTCAACAACAAAAATCACAGGGCATATGAAAAGGCAAGAAAAACAATACACTTCCAATGAGCAAAGCAATCAACTGAGCCAGGCTCAATCACAACAGAGATGATGAAACTCTCTGATAAGAAAATGTTAAAAACCATGACTGATGTATTAAAGGATCTAATGGAAAAGAATAATAGCATGTAAGATCAGACGGGAAATTTCAGCAGAACACTATAAGAAAAAAATCAAATGAAAATGCTAGAATTTTTAAAATCCACAGTAAGGTAGATGAAGAATACCTTCAACAGGTTCATTAGTAGACTCAACACAGCCAAAGAAATAACTAAGGAACTTGAAAATACATCAATAGAAACTACTCAAACTGAAACACAGAAAGTAAAATGAGTTAAAAACAACAACAACAAAAAACAACAGAGTATCCAAAAGTGGTACAATATCAAATGGTCTAACATATAAGTAATGGGAACCCCTGAAGAAGAGAGAGAACAGGACAGAGCAAATATATGAAGAAATAACAGTCAAGAATTTTCCAAAATTACAGAAAGTCCCAAACTATAGATCCAAGAAATTCAGAGAACACCAAGCAGGATAAAAAGGAAAAAAAAAAAATACTCCTAGTTATATCATATTCAAACTGCTGGGGAAAAAAGACAAAGAGAAAACCTTGAAAGAGCTACAGAAAAGACACATTACATAGAGAGGAACAAAGATTAATTTTACACTGAAATTTTTGTAGCTAGAAGGCAAGGGAGTGCTGAAAGAAAAAAAACAACCCAGAATTCTATACCCAGTGAAAGTATTTTTCAAAAATGAAGTAAAGACTTTCTAGGACAAAGAAAACTGAGCTAATTCATTGCCAGCAGACATGCCATACAGAGATGGTAAAGTTCTTCAGGCAGAAGCAATATAAGAGCATACAGAAACTTGGATCTACACAAAGAAATGAAGGTTGCTGGAAATGAGATGAATGAATGTCAAATAAAATTCTTTTTTATTTTTAATTGGTCTAAAATATAACTGATGGTCTAAAGAAAAAATAGTAACAACATACTGTGTTTATAGCATATGTGAAAGTAAAATTTATAACAACAAATATCACAAAAGATGGGAAAAAAGGAATTGAGGCTATACTGTTGCAAGGTCCTTCCTTACATGGCATTCATGATGTGATACAGTGATATTTGAAGGTAGGATGTAATGAATTAAATATGTATATTGTGAATCATAGGTAAAACACTAAAAAAGTAACACAGATGAATAAATACATTCATAAATGGAATTATAACAAATGCTCAGTTTATACGTGGAGACAATGAAAGAGAAAAGAAGCAAACAACAGATGGAATCAACAGAAAATCAAGAACACAGAGAGTGAAAACAAAATCAAGACCCAATTATATGCTATTTACAAATAATACACTTTAAATATAATGATACAGATAGGTTAAAATTAAAAGAATGTAAAAAGGTTAACTATGTAAACACTAACCCAAATAAAGCTGAAGTAGGTACAGAAATAGCAGATAAAGTAGGCTTCAGAAAAAGAAATAGTATTAGTGATAAGAGAACATTATGTCATGATAAAGGGGTCAATTCTCCAAAAACACAAAACAATCCTAAATGGATAACAGGCGAATATACAATATTTTCAATTTCACATGAAACATTCCCCAACAGAAATTATATTCTGGCTTATAAAAATATATCAAATTTTAAAATAATAAAAGTATATTCTCAATGTAATGTATGAGCCAAATAGGAAATGTCAGGTAATATTAAAAATATTTGAACTTACACTAGCTGGTTTTGCTCAGTGGTTAGAACATCGGACTGCAGACTGAAGGGTCCCAGGTTAGATTCCAGCCAAGGGCACGTACCTCAGTTGCAGGCTCGATCCCCAGCCCTGATAGGGGAGCACGTAGGAGGCAACCAATGGATGTGCTCTCTCACGTCAATGTTTGTCTCTCTCTCTCCCTTCCACTCTCTCTGAAAAGCAATGGAAAAAAGATCCTCAGGTGAGGATTAAAGTATGTGTATATATACAGATATATATATATATTGAACTGAAAGAAAATGAAAATACAACATACCAAAATTTGTGAGCTATATTTGTATATCTATTGGATTCATACAATGACATGTATAGCCATCAAAACTGGCAATATAACTCCATATTTATAACATGTTAAATGATTTACAGTATCAGCAAAAAAAGGTTATTAAATGGTATGAAAGAGAAAGTGAACAACTTGATCATACAAATATTAATACAATAGGATCCCTGGAATTTTATTCATTTATTTTTATCTACGATTTTGAATTTTTTTAGTGAGTTTACTTATCATAATTTTTAATTACTAAAAAGCAAACTAATGTCAGACATATATTAACTTTTCTTCAAAATATATTTATAACCCTCCCTAAAGTTTCAGGCATTTTAATGTAATTAAGCCATAAATTACCTTCTGATTAAAAAAAATAAAACTATGTAGAAATATGTACAAGTGAATTTGGGAAAAAACAAATATCTATTATCTAAAAATTACGAAGTTCAAATGTGAAAGAAATTTGAACCACTTAAGTAAAAATATTAATACTAGCATTACATATTTATATAATACATGAGTAAAATGTCTATTTCTGAGTGTAATAAACATTCACTATAAGAAAAAGCTACCCACCCGGCAGGGCGTGGCTCAGCAGCTGAGCATCAACCTAGGATCCAGGAGATCTCAGTTCAGTTCCCAGTCAGGGCACATGCCCGGGTTACAGGCTTGATCCCCAGGGGGGCGTGCAGGAGGCAGCTGATCAATAACTCTCTCATCACTGATGTTTCTCTCTCTCCTTCTCCCATCCTCTCTGAAATCAATAAAGATATATTAAAAAAAGAAAAAAAAGAAAACGCTACCCTATAGCTGTAAATATACTCCATGAGCCATTGAAAAGCCAGTTATGTGTATGTGTGCCTGGCAAATGAGATTGTGTATGAATTACAACTACAAATTTAAATTAGACACATAAATTATGAAACTTAATGGGTTCTGGAAGAGGTTCTAATCTTATTAAGTGTCATGATTAGTTATATTATTGCCCACAAAATGCATTTTTCAATAGTTATTTTGATTTATATTTAATTCATAAAAGAATGATATTTTATATACTACCAGTACAGAATATATTTGAAAGCTCAAACCTAAAAAATATGAAAATACTCTTTTGCTATCATGAAATGTGATCCACTAATTCTTCCAAAGCCAATAAATATTCACTCCCACTGGTATTTGCTTTCTGATCTGGAAAGTGGATTAATCAAAACATGTCCTCTTAGAGCTTTATGGAGAACTTAGTGGAGCTCTTCATAAAATGAATAGTGGAAATTTGCAGTGTTCACTGGCAGAACATTTGCATTAATATTAAGGTGAGAAGTAGTTTATAATTCATTTAACAACTATGAAAGTGATTTGGTTGTTATTTTTTAATTTACTATGCCTACCTCTTTGCCTACTAAGCACAAGGCTTTTCACATCAAGCTACAGGAATGGATTTCCTAAATTGTTATTGTAGGTTGGAATTCTCAACTTTTTTATAACAAAATATAGTAAATGATTCAACTTTGTTGGCATCATAAATGATCTAAGAGAAAATTTTCAAAATTCATACTGTATCAACAGAATTTGCTAGATTATTCTAATGCCTGATAAAAAACTAGGGCAGACACTCCCACCTCTGTCAATGAGAAAACTCAATGCTCTCTAAATAAGCCTCTTTTAAATACAGAAGTTAATCATGAAAAAGGTGTTTCAATTCTGTCAGTTGATAGGATTCTTAAAAGGTTGGGGTTACCTATTTCAGAACAACATTTAGAGATGTCCTCGGAAGAGTGACGTATCCTTGAAACTCTGGGGGCCTGAGATAACAGGTAAGTGGGAGGGAGCCAGAAAAGATTGTATCACTGCCTGGGGAAGAAGGCGCCAGAGAATTTGAAGCCACAAGGATTTACTAGGCATTTGGTGAAGGTTAGTGGAGAATCCTAAAAGGATGCACTAGGATCCTAGTAGAGCAGAAGGGTACCTAAGCAAGCGTCTCCTCCTTCCTAACTTTATTTGGTTCCAGATATATAATTGCATTGATACCATGCTGGGTCCCCTATCTCAGGGCCTAAATTTCTCATTCTAGTTTAGAGAAAGCATGAAAGATTAACAACTGTAATACTTTCAACAATAAAGATAAATTTAAAGAATTAAAGATTAACAACCATTTTCTAAAATTCACCTCTATTGTTTCTGGTTGTTATAACATCTTCCAAGTTATACTCTTATAATTCAGTATTTTAACATAAATTTAAATTCATGTACATTTGATGTAAAGATAACACAAGGTGACCCCATTTATTGCGATAAAGGGACCTTTAATAAATTCAAGAATAAAATTAGTCGATTACACTGCATTCTTTTAAAATTAGTTTTTCTTTAAAACCATCTGGGATTGCCTTCAAACTGTGACCAAATATTGAGCATACTGTTCTCTGTGGGATGCTGATTTAATTCACGGCATATCTGAAAGTGCAGAGTTATTAATCACAAATTGGGGGGAAAAAGAAAGCAGTAGTTTTGCTTAAGTGTTTATTTCTTAAAAGGCTTTTTTTTTTTTTTGGAAGAAAAGTGCAAATACAAGAAATAATGAAGCTGACTACTAAATCTGTGGCTTATTCTTTAGCTACCTTTCCAAAACCAATTTATTGCTAGATAAATTAATGCTAGATTCCTCTAGCAGCATGAATCTGACTTTTACTGCCATTATTTATTTTACTGAAAAAATATTTTAAATCTTAAAATATACTTATATCTATATTTTATCTACTCACTCACTGCAACCCATGTGTAGTACCCAAACTCCGTCCAAGAGCCCATGGAAAGGAAACATAACTACATATTCTTCGGTGGGCTAAAGTGTGATTTGCATTTTATTTACATTTTTGTTATTTCTTCAAGCTCAAAATCTAGGAAAATATTTCAAAATTAGCAAAATTATTAAGTTAAAAAATAAATGTTTCCACACATCATCACCACAAGAGAGTTAACAAAAGAGTTAACTGGTATTTGAGCAAAATACTATACTGTACGCTATTTCTGAAATCCGATTGTAAAACTGACTGCTTAATATTTGGCCACCCGTCCTGAAGTTAGTTAAACACAAATGACTAACCATGCTCATGCTCTTACGTGAGTCAGATTTAAGCTCAGGGTCCAACTGTCTCACCACTGATGTTAAGGTAAAGAAAGGTGTCAGCCCCACTTTCCAGAAACCAGCTCAGAGGCACAGCCACTACCACAGGGCAGTTAACACAGTGCAGAAAGAATGGAATCACGCCAAGGATTGGGGCATACAGAAAACTGTTTCCCTGCAGTTTTCAGCCCCAAATGCTTTTTCATTCAAACATTTATTCAACACCTGCTAAACTGGGCATTATGCTGAGACAGTGCAGTGGCGAAGACTGACATGACCACTTCCTTCGTGGAACCTAAACAATAGCATACAGTTAGGGCATGTTGGAAGAAAAGTGGACAGTCTTACTCCTTAGCTCTCTCCATTTGCAAATGCTCTAACACCACCATATTATAATGGTTTTATGGTGTTTTCCATAAAACCTAGCACTAAGGTTTTTTTCTCTAGTAAATTTGACTGCATCAGTCTTCACTCTCTAACATGATAGTAAATTCCTTGAGGGCAGGAACCCTACATCCTAAAAAAAATTTATGACCTCCTCTAATATCCAATTGCCTAGTAGTTCACATTGACACAGATCACACTCACTTCCAGATAAAGGCAATAGCAAGAGGAAGTTACAGCACCCTGAACACTATGAAGCATTGATAAAAGTTCTCAATAAAACAGGGTGCTTGTGCGATGGTTGTATCCGTCAGTGCACACAAACTGCTGATCCTTTCAGGTCCCCCCAGGGCCCTACCTCCTATCTCCGCACCCTTAAGGCATGTCGGGAATCTGTACGGCCTGATTTGAGGCCACTATAGAAGTAAAAAAATCTCTCCCCAAATGGCATTTGATAAGGCATTTGAAAGCCCTGTCCTATTCTACCTTCAAGTCAGGAAAGTCTCTTTTTAAATATAAACACTGGCTGTGCTTGCTTCTGCTTTGGAATTCTTGTACAACCCTCTGCCCATGCTCTTGGACCAAGGAACAGATTCATTTACTTAAAATACCTGTCTTGTTCAGAAAGGATTCACAGAAGGTGAACTGTGTATCACATTAATGAAGAAGGAGAGACTAGTGAGGAAGAACGCTGGGGCTGGAGCCAGGCTTCTTGTGTTTGCCTCAGGTTACTCCCCGTGTGACCACAGGCAATTCTGTATCTCAGTTTCCATATTTATAAAATGAGGATAATAATATTACTACATCACAGAGTTATTGTAAGAATTAAATGGTAATATACATAACACATGTAGCAAACTGCCATCTGCATAGAGCACAACAAGATCTTAGGAAATTCTAGATATTATTAAATTGTTATGTTTCCCTCTTACATATGCGTTATCTGCTCTGTAAGATCTGAAATCACGAAAAACCAATAAAATGTGCTTGGGTACCTTCAAGAATTCCCAGTAGCAATAATCAAGAAAAGTACAGTATAATGACAGAGGAAATATATTTGCTCGAGTTAGAAGTGAAACGTACGTGGTTAAGAAGATTTGTTGAGGTGAGTATGAGATTATTGATGTTGGAGGTATCATAGATTTTGAGTTAGCAGAAACAGAATGCCATGATGTAGTGAATTTTTGAAATTAGAGTTTGTTTGGTGCTACATATGAAGATGCAGGAAAACAAAGAAGGGAGTTTCAAAGATTTTATAATCTTGTAAACATAAGAACAAGGTGAGCCACAGACACAGTCAGAGATTAATTAACCAAATGGAGCAGAGAGACTGCTTTCTCATGCTAGTGATATCATATTGAGCAAAGCCACATGCAGAGGAAGTGCAGAATAAATGGGGGCAGAGCAACAGCAGATGGGTTAGGTCTGCCTTGGGTGGAGGTTGGAGGTGGAGTTGGGAAGGGGATATGGAATACACAAAGAATGGAGCCTCACGAAACACCTGTGGCTAGACTACACCTGTCAGCTCCAAATCTTCTTGAATCAAACAAATCTGCCAGCCTAAATAAGACAGACATGCTGGTAGCCACATTGTCTCAGTTTTTCTTCGGGGCCTGATAATGCAATGAAAGGACCAAGGATTGGTGGAGCTTATCCTTTTGAGAACTTTTGTTAAATTGGCATGGCTGGCTTCTGGCAGTTTTCACAGCTTGAAATTTAGATTGTGTCCCTTGAAGCCATCAAAGGGTGAAACCCATCTAAAGAAAGTAGAAGTGCTTCTTTTCGAATCAAGAGTGCCTCCCTTGGCCTGTTCAATCCAATTGCAGACAGAAAAACCATTGGCTTCTGCCACCCATTGTTCTACAAACCTGGGATGGTCACCAGGTTTGAATGGTAAGTTGTGGAAGAAATGCTGAGCTCTGAGTAGATCCTAAAATAAACTTGGTCTCCACACTCTATTCCTCCTGATTATTTATATGTGACCATCCAAAGTCCTTATGGCAATTGGAATGCATGAAGTGACCCCACTGCCTCAATGTATGGCATTACAAAATAACCATAATAAAAAGGTGATCTTTTCTGTCAAAACTGAATTTGAACTGTGCAGCTCTGTGATCACAGAAGGAGATATTTATTAAATCTCATTTAACTTTGGTAACTTACTGGCTCTTTACCAAAAGATGTTCCAATTCTCTAAGTTTATTCATCTATTTTTGGTAACAAGTTATTATAGCAAAGTGCTCTTATTTGTTTCAGTGGAGGGTGGAAGTGGGCATTAGGGGCAACAAATACTTTACCGCCATATTAAAATAAGAAGTTGGTGTACCATATCAGATCCCACTGGGACAGAAACCAACATATAATATGAGCCAGAAGAGGTTGTGTCACATAATTAACTAGTCATTAAATGTCACATACTAAGCTTATCCAGGGCACATTTCAACCAAAGATCTAAAGAGGTTTTAAAAAGATTAAATTGTAAAAATCACAATGGAGCCCTAAGAGTTATAGTGTTATTACTTCTATAAACTTTACAGTGTAACCTATTTTGATCAACTATCCCAAGTCATTTATATGTAATATAAATAGAATGTGTGTGTGTGTGTGTAATGTATATTTAATATATATAGTTCCCATCTTACTTTATTCCAGTCCAGGATGAGTTAAAACAACATGATAAGCTAAATAACTATGAATAAATTCAACCTTTTCATTTAATTAAAGATTATCATTAAACATTAACGAATATGAAGGTGGTGTTTCTGAATACATTAAGAGGCATCACTCTGAATGTGTGAAAATATCTATCCTCTAACAAAAACACAGACTTTCTCCATGTAAATGTGCTGTGTTTTTCTTATTCAATTTGTCTAAAGTGAACATTTATAAAAATGTCTTAGTTTTGCATGCTTTTGTAATACTGTATAGAAAAATACTGGACCCCAAATCACAATAAAAATAATCTTTGAGCCTGGCCGGGAGTGGCTCAGCGGTTGAGCACTGACCTATGATCCAGGCGATCGGGGTTCGATTCCTTGTCAGGGCACATGTCCGGGTTGTGGGCTCCATCTCCAGTTGGGGGCGTGCAGGAGGCGGCCGATCAATGACTCTCTCATCATTGATGTTTCTAGCTCTCTCTCCCTCTCCTCTCCTCTCTCTGAAACCAATAAAGGTATATTTATTTAAAAATAAAGTCTAACCTTTGAATGCTAATATCCACCCACCAAATTGGCAAAAATTAAGGAGGCTGGTGCCACAGAATTGGCAAGGGTGTAGAACATTGGTGGCTCTTATTTACCACTTGTGGGACTCCAAATTGGCACAGCCCCCTTGCAAAACAGCTAGGCATTATCTTGAAAAGCTGGCACCCTGCAAGGCCCAGTTTCTTGCCCATACTTATCATGGGACATGCATAACAGTGTGTGTGGAAGCCTGACGGACAATAGCAAAACCAAACAAACAAAAGTGAGCATCAAACATCCAAATATACAAAAAATGAGAGAATGGATGCCGAATTGTGGAATAGTCAGAAACTGGAATTCATATAACACTGAAAATACATTAACTGTCTACATCAGCATGGTTGGATCTTCAAACTATATTGTTAAAATGAAAAAAGCAAGTTGCAGAAGAATACTAGCATTTTGCTGCCATTTTGGTAAAGTTTAAAAACAAGCAAAATTAAAAATTAGATTTTTAGATATAATTCATACAATGGTAAAAGAATAAAGAACAGAGAGAGAGAATGTCAACAAAGTAAAGATGAGGGTCGTTGTTCATTGTGGAGGAAGAAAGGAGACTGAAGTCAGGACGCTGAGAGCACTTGGAGCATTTTGTAGCTGGCAATGAACTTCTGTCTGAAAATGGATGGCAAGTTTGTGGTATTTGTTGAGTTGTTATGGTTGATATCATAAATGGACATTAAATAGTTAAAATATTTTTTAAACCCATCACCTTAAGCTCCAAAATTTCCTTTAAGGATGTGCACTTTATACCTTAAAAGCAATATTTACTTCTCCCAAATTAAGAGTTCTGGTTTCTAGTTCTAATACAATCATTAATAGTTTTGTAACCTTGGACACATTACTTAATCTCTCTGGGATCTTCTTTTTCCAACCTGAAAATACAGGTCTTAGATAGCAATCCCTTAGGTCTGTTCTAGAGAATATTTTTATAATTCTATGAATCTCTAGGCCTACTACCTTAGACAAAGTCCAGTCTACCTGAATTCAATTCTTGAAAACAAGCCCACAAGAAGTTAATCAAATGGACAAGTGTCTACTTGGGTCTTTTTAAACATCAAGTTATTTAACTATAACACGGTCAGTTTCCTCTCCTTTCCTGAGTTCTGACACCCTAGGATTTAAAGTTTTCAGCAGCCACAGGAGGGGACTTATCCCTTTGGGAATTTAGCAGAACCAGTTGGAGATTTTTTTTCTCATACAGTTCAAGCTAAGGTTTGACTTGAAAATCAAAGTGGCATGCAGCATTATGCAATGGAAATCACACTGGACCGCACATTAGAAGCCAACTTCTAATCGTGGCTTCAAACACTCACTAGTTGGATAATTCTGCCTGAATCGTTTAAGTTCCCTAGGTGCCCATGTATTCATCTGTAATAAGGTGCTAGAAATGGACAAGAGCTCTCTGGGAACCAGCACAGAATAATTTCTGTTCCAGCATAGTATAATTGTACCTAATTTAAGTTTGCTCTTGAGAACTATTTTTTTTTTTTTTAACCTAATAATCAACTGTTAACAGAAAGTGCTCAAGTAGCTTACTGAAATTAGTTACCAAAACCAAACTTCTAAAGACCACTTAGTTCCTCCGGGAACACCTTGTTTTTGTAGAAGTTGAAGGGAAATGGTGTGGTAAACACAGTGATGGGGACGCACATAGAATTCCTCATTCAAGTCTAATGTTTATCATCTGAGTGAGGAAGGAAAAGTGGAGGCTACATCGCTTTTTCCTCACGTGAAAGCTCCTCAGAAACTGCCTCAGGCTTCGGGCTCGAGCAAGTAGGAAGGAGGCTAATGCACATGAAACAGAAAATACAGTCGTGTAAAAATATTGGCATAAATTCTGCATAATGCAAATGCATTATGGTAAAATGAAAAGAGGCAGAGTAGGAGTCAGGAAAGACAACTTCCACAGTCCCAAAAAACAAAGTACAAAGTAAAAAGGATGGGAAACAAGTAGATAAGTTAAAATGATAACAAAAGAGGTAGCAGCACCTAATCACCACGATTTGGCTGCATCCATAATTTGACTCCAGAAAGAGTTTTTGTATATTTAAATGCAATTGCTCCAGATGTTCTATAAACTCATAACTCTTTAATCACAGTAATAAAACCACTCTAAACAAAAATGTAATTCTAGAGAGATGAAAGCTGCCTACTTTCTAAATTCTTTCTTTCACTTCCTTCTCCCAACACATTCCTAGCACCCAAAGCAGGATAGCAGCAGGTCACAAACGGTGGGACCAGGAAAGCCGAGGAAAGACTATGAATGCGTGAAGAGCTGAGGGCCCAGGGGCTCAAAACCAAGTACACTTATAGGCAGATATCATAAATTAGATGAGTTAGGTGGTTAGAAACCAGTAGACTGCAGGAAAGGTGGCCAGAATGATCAGCAAAAAGCTCAAAATATGCAAGCTGATTTGGGTCAGAAGCTCAGAGAAACATCCCTGTTAAAAGGTAGGGTAAAAAGTTCCCAGAGAGGTGCTCTGGAGAGCAAACAAACATGGCCATGTAAGGCAGACTCTAGTCATGATTCCATGTTTCAAGCAGTGATCTTTTGTTTTTTCCTATATAAAAAAAAGCCAATTCCCAAGCACAATTGCCTGGGGCCTTCAGGTAGAGACAAATATCTGGCTGGAGGTAGGAACCTAAAGGCTAGTGGTTCTGATTATCCTGTATCACAATCATCTAGAGAGCTTGTTAAAACAGTGATTTCTGGGAGCCACTCCCCGAGTTTCGGATTCAATAAGTCTGAATAGGGCCCAAGCATTTTCATCTCTGACAAGTTCCCAGATAATGCAAGGCTGCTGGTCCTAAGACAAGACTTTGAGAACCACTGCTATGGGTCATCAGTTCTTATACCTAGATGTGCCCAATAATCGTGTGTCAAGTTTTGTAAATGCTCATACCTGAACCTGAACCTGCCCTAGAGATGGAGCTTAGGATGGGGCCTAAGATCATATATTTTTTAAGTTCTCTGGATGATTCCAATGTCTAGACATGGCCGAGAGTTGCTGATACACATGAATGTAAAGTTAAATGATGACAAATTAGTTCTCTTTTGTACTCAGCAAAGTATCTTTCCAAAGGAGGACTGGCTTCTCTCTTTAAATCTATGGATTTAAATTCTTCATGGGTCTAATAGTTGTTGTGTTTAATTAAAGCACTTTACTTACAGCTCCTGCTCAATCAAAGTCCTATTTATGCCAATAAAGGATTTCGGTAGCATCATCAATAATTCATAAACTATCATAGAACTTACACTTTGTATTTAGGAAACAAAGTAGAGATCTAACCATGGAAGAAAGACTTTGGTTTTCTCCATCCATGCTACCAGGACTTAGAAGAAAACAAACAATTTTTCCAAAACAACCATAGAACAGCCAGGAGGAAAATTCAATAAAGTTACTGAGGAATGACAGAGCAAATGGACTGGTTCATTACTGAAATTTTATGAAGAATATTGACTGTCTGAAATATTGGCAACAATTTTTAATGCAACTTTAGAGATAGGGAAAATCATCAAGTCCCTTGCAAGATACTAGCCAAGTGAGACACTCCAATGCAGCGATAACGCTTTTGACCTTCTTTTGTTATTTTCAGAATTACTAAATAACTGATCAATTAATAATAACTAATGTGATATATTATGCTGGAATTATCTTAATTTTGTTGACCAATTTATCTTCATTGCCTAGTAAATGTGCTTTTAAAAAGATTTATTTCTCCTTAATAGGGCTACTTTATGTCTTCAAAAAATGGACTATCCCCTTTAGAAAAACAGCTCAAGACCTTATACAACTTCCTTGGAAGGTTTCCATACACATCCTCCAGGTTCTGGCAGTATCTCATGTGCAATTTCTACAACATGTTGCCAAATTTTGCTTACATGCTGATCCCTCCATGACCTGGTCTTTGTGTCTCAGTTTCTAATATAGTACACTGCAAAGAAAGGATCAGTGAATGTTATTAAAGTACTAGGCTGATGCTATTTTCTAATAGGGCCTACATTGTTTTACCTCCTTAGAAAATCATTTTGGCTATCATATTTTAACCCAGGATCCTTAAAAGTGTTCACAACCTTTATTTATTCATTTATATTAGTATATAAATATATAGAGTTGTGATGAATTGAAGTCTAACTCTGTCTGCTGATGGATTAAAAACAATCTTTGATTCCAAGATTTTCAATTCAAGGCAACTGTTTAAAATCTCTCATGCTTCCTCCCAGTGATCAATCACTCACCCACTAATCCCACCTCATTACTTCCACTGTCCTCACCCATCTTTTCCTTCAGCACTTTCATCAGTCACCCTCTCTAAGAGCGTATCCCATTGTCCTCCCAAGAAATGTAGTGTTATCATCAGCTTCCCTAGTTACACTTACTACATACCTAGTTTACAAGAACCTAACCAACCTTCCTTAACAGACTTTCCAGTGTTTCAAAATTTAATTGCCGAACATTACAATCCCACAGTTTATAAATGCATTCAACTCCAGTGGGTATTTCATATTTCACTGAAACTTCCATGTAACAAAACTCTCATCTGAAATTATAGCACACCTCAAAAATCACATGGTCATCCCTGTCAACTGACACCTGGGTAAACCGAGACCCTCAGAGAGGTGCACATTCCATGCCACAGAGCGCTGTTGCTGGGAACATAAAGAAGAGATTCACATGAATGGACTTAAAAGGCTCAGGAAAGAGCCACTGCACACTTCATTCCCACACCTGACATTCCTCTGACATCATGAATTCAGTCCTCTGAGAAGCCCTGACACTCACCTGCTCAGCTGAGTACCCTGCTCATTCTTGCCGCCGGGCCCTGTAATGCCCCTTCAGCCTGCCACCCTCAAGGGGTTGAATCCTATTTTGTTCCTTGTTTCTCACTAGCCTGTGAGTTCACTGAAATGGGGATGATGCCATTTCTACTGAGGGTTCCAAGCACCTATTAGGAGCCGGCACAATCATAGAACTCAGGCTTAGGACTGAAGCTTTAAACACGACTTCAACTAAATATTATTTAAACACTATGTTCAAACATGTCTTGTTTTTATAAGCAAGAATTATAAATTATGGAGTACTTTGTTACCTCACTTTCATTCTTTGGCCAAATATTAAGAACCGATATTTGACAAATATTTTAAGAAGCTCTATGCTAAATAGTGTGTTGAGAAGAAAATAATGGGACAGATTGAACTACTTTATAAATGGTGGTCAAGAGTAGTGTTAATGAGAAGGAAAAAAATAGTCATGTGAAAAGATGAGGATAGTGAGGGGGCAAAATTTCAGACAGACAGAACGAGTATCTTAGAAAATATCAGTTAGCCTTACATCTTATACCTAAACACATAGGACTGTGTGTGAACTACTCAATTTCAGTTATAGAATTTATAATAAAATGTTTGACTCACATATATTCCATACATGTTTATGGAAATTAATTTTAGACCATGTCTGATATAAACTAATTGAATTTGATTTTCAATGTAGGACACTTACAGATTGAAAAATGGCCAAGCCTCTGGACATAATATTTCCTTTCTTCAACAGAATAATCTGTTACTATTAGTTTATTACTATTACTAGGACCAGTCTAGAATTTTCACAGTCTATGTTGTTTGTCAATTAAACATTCAAATTTATTTTTAGTCAGAAATGTAAAACAATTTAGAACAAAACAAAAGCATTAGAAATAATCTTTATGGAAACACAGGAAGAAAATTTAAGACTTGTCTGTGACACAACAAGGACAGCAAGGACTTTACTACGGGCACTCACTATTCTATCAGTTTCATGTGTATCTACCTTCATTTCTGTTTCTATTAATTTACATGAGCCAAATATCTCATACAAATATTTACTTATTTAAGGACAGGCTGCTTATAGAGTCAACTTACCTTTTTCTTAAAAAAATTAAGTTAAAAAAATATATAGTGGCATTCTTATATTTTACAGGCCAGCTGAATCACCTTGCTCTTGAGTTAAGGATACAGCAATGTTGATTTATCAATGTCTATTTAAACAGATTGAACTTCTTAATTCTCTCCAGCTGACTTGCGAAGAATCCTGAGGCAGTGAACACATTCTTTCAGGGATATATTAGGAGGATGATCTAACATCTTTTTTCCCCTTGCCATTAAAGTCCTTATCGGATTGCCAAAGGTGAGTCAGTTTTGCTAACTGTGTTCCCTAACTCGCCTCCTTATTGCAGACTTCACTGGCGTTTGTGTTTTTTGTCTTTGAGGGATAGGCTCATTTATCCTTTCAAATAGATTTCTCAATGGGAAGCAGAGAGCTGATGTTCCTCTTGCAGCCGGCAGATCCTTTCCTGGAAAGAAGGGACTGATTTTCACCAGAGCAAGCAGATGGTCACACCCCAGAGGTTCACCTCTGTCACACAAAACTTCTCTGACAAGTAGGAAGAGGCAGGTGGGAAGCAGGAGGGGAGCCAAACATGCTCTTGGTTCTTGATGCCTTCAAAATGCCTGCATCCTGCAAGAACCCACTGAAGCAGGCACTTGTAACACTCAAGGTAACACCAAAAAAAAAAAAAAAAAAATCTATGGAGATTTCCTTTATTTCTTTTTTTTACTTTATTTTTATTATTGACACCATTACAAATGTCCTCATCTCCCCCCCTTTGCCTACCTCCATCCTGCCCCGCCCCCCTTCCCTCTGGCCATCACCTCACTGTGGTCTGTGTCTATGGGTTATGCAAATATGTTCTTTGGCTGATCTCTTCACCTTCTTTTCTCCAGCCTTCCCCTCTCCCCTCTCCTCTGACAGCTGTCACTGTTCCATCTATCCATGCCTCTGGATTTATTTTGTTCCTCAGTTTATTTTGTTTATTAGATTCCACATATAAGTGAGATCATATGGTACTAGTACAACAGGCATTATAGAACAAAGTAGCTCCACCTTCAAACTAGAGGGTAGTGATTTTAGCAGAAGTAATTCTGATTCTATTGTGTTCTCTACCTATGAGGTGTACGGAAAGGGGAGGAAGGAATGAAAGAAAAATAAGGGAAGCGTAACTTCAAGAATTTCCAAATAACCACCTCCTGGGCCAGCCAGGCTATGAAGTGAAATAATTTAAAACTAGAGGAGGGTATATCTTGCAGGCAACTGGAGACACATTTCTGAAAGTAATCAGTTTTGCAGTACTGCAGCTTACTTGATTTCCATTTCACTGTACATTTTCCTGGATGCAGACCAAATGCCAGGCACTGGGTTAGGTCCCCAGGGAGCGCAGGGCCTAGTGTTAACAGGCCTCTGTTCAATTACCAGCTCTACCCATGGCGCTTCTGTAGTCTGAGGATATATTCTCTAAAGCATGATATCACTTTCTACATAGGGGCTTAGTACATAAAAAACATTCAATTCGATATATAATTACTATTATTATTACTAGAATTATTATTATAGGGATATAAATTTGTAAGAAACATGCCATATGTTACAGTTCATAATCTAGTGGGAAATTAAAAACACACACACATAGCTACAGTGCAATATGGTAGATACTCTATCTGAGGAATATGTAAACTGCTGTTAAAACAGAAAGAATAAAAGAATGACACAGCAGTGAAAATAATCCCACACCTCTCCTAGAGTCTGTCAAATCG